>NC_090367.1:4664997-4972497 GCF_035084215.1 Heptranchias perlo | reverse complement strand
ACTTCTGGTTGAGGTTGATCCAGGCCTGCCACAGTCAGGTAGTGACTGTGTCAGATCCATTACGGAGCAGCCAGGCAGAGGTGAGGGTGGCTGTGGTGAGGTGCTGAAGTTTTTTTCAGACCTACAACTCACATTTTAAAGGAGGCACAACTGGGCGTGCACGTAGCATGAATCACTCAACCCTGTCTGGGCCGATGGCTGAGTGGTGCACTGTGTGGTGTGAGGCAGAGCCAGAGAGACTAAGAAGACTTAGTATTGATCTCATCCGGGACTGGCAATTGGGCAGGTAGAGTTGGCCTCAGTTTCCCTGAGCCATGGAGGGTTAAAATCAGCCAGCACTTCTTCCATTCCACATCACTCGCCCATCCCTTTTTCATCAAAAGCAAAATACTGCGGATGCTGAAATAAAAACAGAAAACGCTGGAGAAGCTCAGCAAGTCAGGCAGCATCTGTGCAGAAAGAAACAGAGTTAACGTTTCAGGTCGAAGACCTTTCATCAGAACTGGAAGACATTAAAAGAGTTAAAGTTTTTGAGCCAGTACAGAGCCGGGGGAAGGGTTGGGGGGGAGGGAAGGGAGGGGAGGAAAGAGCAAAAGGGAAGGTCTGTGATAGGGTGGAGGGCACGAGTGATTAAATGACAAGAGGGATGATGGTGCAAGGCAAGGAAGGTGGTAATGGGACAGGTTAAGAAACAAAAGATTGATCAGGAGGAGCTGTAAACGGGACCATTACCAGCACTCGCTGACTGAAAAAATGGGAAACATTTGCCTGAGGAAGGAGAAAATCTCCGAAAGCTTGTGAATTTAAAATAAAATTGCTGGACTATAACTTGGTGTTGTAAAATTGTTTACAATTGAAAAAATGGGAACAATGGTTATGATCTGAAGTTAGTGAAATCAATGTTGAGTCCAGAAGGTTGTAAAGTGAACCTTTTTCACGTTTTCTTTGTTTCCTGAATTTTGTTCTCATCAGCCTGAGGGATGTTAGCGTTGAGGAATGGAATAGTGTCTTCGACATTGTCGCTTCATAGAGGTGTAGCACTTGCAGGTGAAGTACAATGTAAGTTAGATACAGAGTAAAGCTCCCTCTACACTGTCCCGTCAAACACTCCCAGGGCAGGTACAGCACGGGTTAAATACAGAGTAAAGCTCCCTCTACACTGTCCCATCAAACACTCCCAGGGCAGGTACAGCACGGGTTAGATACAGAGTGAAGCTCCCTCTACACTGTCCCGTCAAACACTCCCAGGGCAGGTACAGCATGGGTTAGATACAGAGTAAAGCTCCCTCTACACTGTCCCGTCAAACACTCCCAGGGCAGGTACAGGGTTAGATACAGAGTAAAGCTCCCTCTACACTGTCCCATCAAACACTCCCAGGGCAGGTACAGTGTAATCTGGAAGCTACCAGTGGCGAATCAGGCAATAAAATCGTTGGATTGGAAGTTGCCATACTCTGGGGAGCTGCAGTGAGTATAATATTAATCCCTCAATTGACTAAAACAGATGATCTGGTCATTTTCACATTGTTGTTTGTGAGACCTTGCTTACAATAGTGACTACACTTCAAAAGTACTTCATTGGCTGTGAAGTGTTTTGGGATGTCCTGAGGTTGAGAAAGGCCTATATAAATGCAAGTTCTTTTTTGTGAAAAGCACCTTAAGAAGGTATCCTGGTTGCTACATTCATTGCTCTGGATGGGTGAGGACAAAATAAGAGTGGGCTGGTCCATGCGAGGTGGGGGGGCGGTGAGATGGTTGACCTAATTAAGATCCAATATTTGAATAGAACCACAGAATGGATATGGTACAGAAGGAGGTCATTCGGCCCATCGAGCCCATGCTGGCTCTTTGTAAGAGCAATCCAGTTAGTCCCATTCCCCCGCTCCAAACCCAATAGTTGGTTCGTTGTGAGAATTCATGTTTTGCTGCATCAGATGCTTGCTGTCTGGCTGTGCATCAGGCACATTAAAGTGCACATCAAGATGCCTGATTTACATGCCATGGAATCATAGAATTTACAGCACACGAGGATGCCATTCAGCCCCTCAGGCTTGTGCTGGTGTGAGCTCGCCAACTGGAGCTGTGTACTCCAATCCCATTTCGCTGTATCCTTTTATCTTCTTCCTTTTCAAATACTTATACGTTGGGAATGATGCTCTGGTCCCTGCCTCAGCAGCCCCTTGTGTAAAGCATTCCCTCTCCTATTCCAATGCTCTCCTGGACGGCCTCTCACCTTGCACCCTCCGTACACCTGATCTCATCCAAAACTCTGCTGCCCAAATCTTAACTCGCACCAAGTCCCGTTCGCCCATCACCCCCTGCGCTCGCTGACCTACACTGGCTCCTGGTCTGGCAACGCCTCGATTTTAAAATTCTCATCCTTGTTTTCAAATCCCTCCATGGCCCTCGCCCCCTCCCTATCTCTGTAACCTCCTCCAGCCCTACAACCCTCCGAGATCTCTGCGCTCCTCCAATGCTGGCCTCTTGCGCATCCCCGATTATCATCGCTCCACCATTAGCGGCCGTGCCTTCAGCCGCCTGGGCCCTAAGCTCTGAAATTCACTCCCTAAAATTTTCTGTCTTTCTCTCCTCTAAGACGTTTCTTAAAACCTACCTCTTTGACCAAGATTTTGGCCACCTGTCCCGATATCTCCTTATGTGGCTCGGTGTCAACTTTTGTCTGAGGCTGGGTATTCTGCGGCGAGTGACTCACCTCCTGACTCCCCAAAGCCTTTCCACCATCTACAAGGCACAAGTCAGGAGTGTGATGGAATACTCTCCACTTGCCTGGATGAGTGCAGCTCCAACAACACTCAAGAAGCTCGACACCATCCAAGATAAAGCAGCCCGCTTGATTGGCACCCCATCCACCACCCTAAACATTCACTCCCTTCACCACCGGCACACTGTGGCTGCAGTGTGTACCATCCACAGGATGCACTGCAGCAACTCGCCAAGGCTTCTTCGACAGCACCTCCCAAACCCGCGACCTCTACCACCTAGAAGGACAAGAGCAGCAGGCGCATGGGAACAACACCACCTGCACGTTCCCCTCCAAGTCACACACCATCCCGACTTGGAAATATATCGCTGTTCCTTCATTGTCGCTGGGTCAAAATCCTGGAACTCCCTTCCTAACAGCATTGTGGGAGAACCGTCACCACACGGACTGCAGCGGTTCAAGAAGGCAGCTCACCACCACCTTCTCGAGGGCAATTAGGGATGGGCAATAAATGCCGGCCTTGCCAGCGATGCCCACATCCTGTGAACGAATTTAAAAAAAACACTCCTGTGAAGGGCTGGCAGAAGCATTTCACAAGATAGACAGGGATGGGACGTCCATTGTGACATCCTAGCTCAGTCATGCAGACAGCCCCCACAACCTCCCCCAGCTCAGCATATGACCGTCTCTTAAATGATTACAGGTATATTTGCCTCCACTACGCCAATTCAATGTGTTAATTCTTCTTTGTGTGAACTCGTATCAGTCCCCCGGTGCCAGTACTGAAGGAGTGCTCTCCTGTCCGAGGTGCCGTCTTTTGATGAGACGTTAAACAGAGGCCCCGACTGCCCTCTCGGGTGTACGTAAAAGATCCCTCTGCATTATTTCAAAGAAGAGCAGGGGAATTCTCTTGGTGTCCTGGCCAACATTTATCCCTCAACCAACATCACTAAAACAGATGATCTGGTCATTATCTCATTGCTGTTTCTGGGACCTTGATGTGCGCAAATTGGCTGCCATGTTTCCTATATTACAACAGTGACTACACTTCAAAAGTACTTCATTGGCTGTAAGGCGCTTTGGGACGTCCTGAGGTCGTGAAAGGTGTTATATAAATGCAAGTCTTTCTTTCTTTCTCCAGTTTGACCCCGTGTTCCCTTTGCTGTCACGGTTTTGTTTGAAGCAGCGTCCTCTCCTGTACCTTTTATATCTTGTACCCCTCTGTGAGGTCACGTCTCTGTCGCCTCCACTCGAGGCTTGAACCCCTGGAGATTTCTCCAGTCCTGTGTATCTAGTGACCAGCCCCCCCCCCCGAGACTCCTCTCCTGTCTCCCCACTCTGGGGAGCAGCAGGAGCATCTATTGCAACCCCAGCCTCCGCTGATTTATGGGCTGGAAAAATATGTTTTTTCAGGAACCTGCCCTTGTTTTGGGTGAAAAAGATAATGCGTGCAGTTTGTATCCGCTGCACGCAGCTGGGTTTAGATTCTCGGTGAAGCCATGATTAACTGCTTCCAAAAAAGGGCTGGGAAAATATCCTGGGATGTGATTGAATGTTAAAAGGCAAGGTATAAAGAGACATGATGAAGCATGCATTATTTTTAAAAAAATATTTGTGTTCTGGGTATGGCGAGGCCACGTGTATTGCCCATCCCTAGTTGCCCTAAGAAGGCGGCGGTGGGCCTTCTTAAACTGCTGCAGTCCTTGTGCCAGCCTTGGCTCGGTGGGTATCACTCCCACCTGAGTCAGAAGGCTGTGGGTTCAAGACCACTCCAGAGATGTGAGCACATAATCTACTTTGAATCTAGCTGTGTGCAAATTGGCTGCCGCATTTCCTACACTACAACAGTGATTACACTTCAAAAAAGTACTTCATTGGCTTTAAAGTGCTTTGGGACGTCCTGAGGTCATGAAAGGTGCTATATATATAAATGCAAGCTCTGTCTTTCTTTCTTTCTATGTTGGCTGAGTTGCAGGGGTCAGGAGAAGCCTGGGCCTAACTTGTTCTTTACCAGGGCCTCGCAGCTGTGGAATTCTTGACCACCTCAGTATTAACCCCAACAATCTTTAAAACCCAAGCTTGGCGTCACCTACCCTCCTACTTTTTCCCCAAGGTGATCTCCCTTGGTTTCCTGTGTTCCTCACCTCCGAGTTGCTGGTTGCCAACTCAGGTTGGATGTATTCCTGAAGGTTTGTCAGATGGCCTCCTGCCTCCAACCGCCCCGCCTCCACACTCTCGCCATTGGTTGCCTGACATGTCCCTCCTCATCATGCCTGCCTTCTCACGCCAATTGGAAAGTGAACAGACTCTTTATTACCCAATTGGATGAATCTTGACTGTCAGTCAAACAGCCTCTTTTTCCCCAATATCTCCAATATTTTTATAACTAATAAACAAAAGTGTTCAAAGAAAGTTTTTCGATTTTTCTCCTGGGTTTTGCTCGCAGCAGTGTCCTGGAGGTTAATCTTTAATTCCTGGAGTCTCCAGTGCTATCCTGGAGGGTTGGCAACCCTATTGCCAGCAGACATGCACAGAAGTTGCTTTCATAGTTTCATTTCCCTCTGATGGGAAGGGAAAGTACATCCCTGAATAAGGCATGACGATGGCTGTTGCCCATGGCATCAACAGCCTGATCTACGGGTGCTGACAGGTCTCCTCCCAGCAGCAAATCTCCAAACAAACCTGCACCACAGGTAACTGTCCCCATGGTTACGCCCGTTTGTTACTACAAGTCTGACACCTGGAGATTTTCCTGCAATATAATGGCAACCCTCCCTTTGGTTATTTGTTTAGCCCGCAGAGTTCCTGTCTGATTCATATTTTCATTTGTTTAATGTTACATGTTTAATGTTTCTCCTCTGTTCAGTCAAGAGCTCCACCTGTCCCACACAATGCGGTCTCTCATTAATAAAAGAAAAGAAAGATCTTGCCTTTATATAGCACCTTTCATGACCTCAGGATGTCCCAAAGTGCTTTACGGCCAATGAAGTACTTTTGTCACTGTTGTAATGTAGGAATCGCAGCAGCCAATTTGCGCACAGCAAGGACCCAAAAACAGCAATGAGATAATGACCAGATTATCTGTTTTTTAGTGATGCTGGTTGAGGGATAAATGTTGGCCAGGACAGCAGGGAAAACTCCCCCCTGCTCTTCTTCGAATAATGCCATGGGATCGTTTACATTCACCTGAGAGGGCAGATGGGGCCCCCTTGGTTTAATGTCTCATCCGAGAGATGGCACCTACTGGCAGTGCAGTACTCCCTCACTACTGGCACTGGGAGTATCAGTGTAGATTTATATGCTTAAGGGGGATTTGAACCCACAACTATCCTAACTCAGAGGTAAGGGTGCTACCCACTCAGCCACAGGTGACACCTTTCAGCTGATGCAGCCTCCCCCCCACCCCCGTTTAGTAACACAATATTCACAGTGCCCCAATGGCTCAGGATGTAAATGCGCTGCCTGGCTGAAGAACTGAGCCATGTTCGGCCAGGGGTACTGACCAAAGGGTTACGACCCTAGGTCCCCAGGCTAGGGAGGAGATTTCCCATTTCCTCATCACTATCCAGTGACTCCCACTGGAGGAGTATGTGTGGATTTCGGAAGAGTCAAGGATGTAAAAAGGCCAGTCAGTCCCTCTGGTATCCTAACCCTCCCAATCTGGCATTTTAACAACTCCTCCAACACCTGAATCTCTATTAACAAGTGATGGCTTGGCTCGGTTAGTAACACTCTCCCTTCTGAGTCAGAAGGTCGTGTGATCGTGAGAGATTTGAGCACGTAATCTAAATTGGCACACCAGTGCAGTACTGAGGGAGCACTACTTTGTCGGAGGTGCCGTCTTTCGAGGCCCCGTCTGCCCTCCCAGGTGAATGTTAAATATCCCATGGCTCTTTTGGATGAAAAAAGGGTAGTTCTCCCTGTGTCCTGGTCAATATTCCGTCCTCAACCGACACTCCCAAAGGCAGATTAACTGGTCAACCATCTTATTTTCTGTTTGTGGGATCTTGCAGTATGCAAGAGGGCCACTGCATCTGCCTACATTGCAGCAGTGACTGTGCTTCAGAAGTAACTCCTTGTGTGTGACGTGCTTAGGACAACCTGAGGATGTGATCAGGTGCTATGTTCGAATCTTTCTTACCCCACCTGCCAGACTATTCCACATATTTAGTACTCTTTAAGTAAAGAAATTCTTCCTTATATCTGTCTTACATTTACTATTCACTCATTTAAATTTTTGGGTTCCACCAAC
The DNA here is from genome assembly GCF_035084215.1 of Heptranchias perlo. NCBI lineage: Eukaryota > Metazoa > Chordata > Chondrichthyes > Hexanchiformes > Hexanchidae > Heptranchias > Heptranchias perlo. The sequence continues at coordinate 4,965,523 of NC_090367.1, read as the reverse complement.
CTGACCTCAAAGTAATTTTCTGGGTTTACCTTAATGGAGTTACCACTGCTTAACACCTACAACAACAGCATCATGCATTTATAAAGTGCCTTTAACATAGTAAAATGTCCCAAGGTGCTTCTCAGGAGTGATTATCAAACAAAATTTGACACTGAGCCACATAAAGAGATATTAGGACAGGCTGGTCAAAGAGGTAGGTTTTAAGGAGCGTCTTAAAGGAGGAGAGAGAGTCGGAGAGGTTCAGGCAGAGAATTCCGGAGCTTAGGGCCGAGGTAGCTGAAGGTTAGGTGCCACTTAACATCTAGCTGCCACTTAACACCTAGTTGCCACTTAGCTCTTAGCTGTCACTTAACTCTTAGCTGCTTCACATTGGCCAGGTGAAAAATGAGATGAGGTGACCAGGTGTTAAGCGGAAGCTTTTGCTTCAATCAGCTGAGCAGCACACGGGTCGGCAGAGGCTGAGCTAACAGTGTAAAATGCACAATTTTAAAAGCCGCCGAAAGAGCCGCGGTTCCTGTTCAGCGCTGAAAGAAATATTTATTGCATTGAGATTGAGATGTCCCCAATCCGTGGTCGGACTTACTGGAGAATTGAAATTCTCTTTGGATGGGGCTTGCCTCAGAAATTGGTTTTGAGATGCTTTAGAATTCTATGGACCTTGTCTATGCCAAGTAACCAGGCAAGTAGAGGTTGCGTTTGGATGTGATACTTCTACTGCTATTACTACTACTACTATTATTACTACTACAACAACAACAACCATATAGCGCCTTTCATGCAAAAAAGCATCCCAAAGAAAGATTTGCACTTATCTAGCGCCTTTCAGGACGTTCCAAAGCACTTTATAACCAATGAAGTACTTTTGAACTGTAGTCACTGTTGTAATGTAGGAAAACGCGGCAACCAATCTGTGCACAGCAAGATCCCACAAGCAGCAATGTGACAATGATCAGATAACCTGTTTTTTAGTGATGTTGGTAGGGGGATGAATGTTGATCCCAGGACACCAGGGAGAACTCCCCTGCTCATTTTCAAAATAGTGCCATGGGATCTTTTACACCCAACTGAGAGGGCAGACCTCAATGTCCCTGAGGGAAGGATGGAGAGAGGGATGGAGAGAGGGAGGGGGGGAGGAAAGGAGGGAGGGAGGGTGGGAAAATCAGCAAGATAGGCGCGGACATCAGGAGAGGAAAGCTTGAGCTGTGATGCATCCTAACATCAAATAGCTAGCCAACACTCGCTGTCTGGGCTCCTCATACTTGGGTGAGGTACCAGAGAACAACCAGTGCCCAAGGAACCTGCGCCCCAGTGAGAGTCAAACGCCCTCAGGATCATCAAACAAAATAAGAAAACAACAAGAAGAAAGATTCGTCTTTTGATAACGTTTTAAGAGCCAGCTCCACTGGGAAGGGTGAGGGGAACAATTAATGGATCTTGGATGGGATACAGTAGAGGAGATTGGCTCACTAAGGGAAAACAGATGGGAATGAGCACTCCAGCCTGGGAAGGAGGCCAGCAGCTGAGCTGCACGCAGTCACTGAAGCTCGTTGTCATGTGGACCCTGCTGACAGCAGGGCTCTGGATTCAATCTAGAGTAAGGCTCACATCTCTTTCTGGGCTTTTCGCTTCAGATGATCGGCGTATGGGTCAGTGGGCAAATTAGGGTTGCCAATCCTCCAGGATTACCCTGGAGTCTCCAGGAATGAAAGATTAATCACCAGGGCACTGCTGCGAGCAAACCCAAGAGAAAAATTATAGGCATTTTAAAAATTTAAATTTTCTTCGAACGCTTTTATTAGCTATAAAAATATCAGACATGGGGGCGGGGAAGGGCTGTTTGACTGACAGCCAAAAATCATCCAATGGGGTAATAAAGAGTCTATTCACTTTCCGATTGGCTGGGAAGGCGGGGCGCCGCGAGGATGGACATGTTGGGTGACCAATGGCAGGAGCTTGGGGGCGGGGCGGTTGGAGGCAGGGGTTCATGTGATGACACCTCCAGGAATATGTTCAACCAGAGTTGGCAACCCTTGGGTAAATACACCTGGTGATGTGGAACTGAGCCCTACGGTAGGTCCCCAGTGCTATCAGTAGATCTCTGTCACAGCAGCGGGACAATGCCAGGGAGGAGAGGCTTTAGTCATGAGGAGAGACGAAAGAAACTGGGGCTCTTTCCATTTGAACAGAGAAGGGTAAGAGGAGATCTGACGGAGGTGTTCAAAATTCTGAGGGGGTCTTGATAAGGTAAATCGGGAAAAACTATTTTCCCTCGTTAAATCTAAGATCGTCACCAATGAACGAAGGGAGAAGTTAGGAGAATTATTCCTGCCGCTCCCGGGATCGCTAGGTGAAGCGGGTTTACATTTGCTGAGCAGTCCTGCTTTACGAGATCCGCCCCCCCCGCAGGGATCCTGTGACACCAGTGCAACATTGGGGTTGCCAATCCTCCAGGATTGTCCTGGAGTCTCCTGGAATTAAAGATTAATCTCCAAGACACTGCTGCGAGCAAACCCCAGGAGAAAAATTATTGGGGCATTAAGAAAAATGTTTTTTTTTCATTTTCTTTGAACACTTTCATTTATTAGTTACAAAAATATTGGAGATGGGATAAAAAGGGCTGTTTGACTGACAGTCAAGAAGCATCCAATCAGGTAAAGGAGAGCCTGTTTGCATTTTAATTGGCCGTGCGAAGGTGATGTGCTGTGAGAGTGGTTGTGTCGAGCGACCAATGGCAGGAGCGTGAGGGCGGGGCAGTTGGAGACGGGAGGGTCATGTGACGATACCTTCAGGAGCATGTCCAACTAGATTTGGCAGCCCTATGCGACATTGAGACACCCTTTGATAGTAAAGGATATAGATGAGGTAAATCCAAATCACTACCTCAAGCTGAACGATGACAGTATGACAAGGGAACACTGGGTCAGAACAGGGAGAGAGGAGATTAGGACTGATAACAGCAAATTCTTCGTACAGAGCGGGGTCAACACATGTAAATGACTCCAGATAGGGAGGGGAAATACCCCTCAAATCATTTAGAAGCCAGTGGATACTGTTCTATGGAGGGGCCTATAGGGTCCATCTGGATGGATGAGATCAGAAAGCTGCCTTGGTCTACACTTATCTTTACCTTGTGATCTTGTACAGAAATGGAGGACAATAGGTCTTGTCGATGGTGTCTCTCACAGAACGGTTCCTGTTCAGCGAACTGCAACAGTGCTTCAGCAGGTTGAAGGTCAAAACTTTCTCTGCGTAATGTATTGGTGGGTCTCCATCGTGAAACGCACTGCAACAAGTGCACAGCTCCCTGTGTGACGCACTGTCACAAGTGTATAGCTCCCCGTGTAATGCACTGCAACAATTGCACAGCTCCCCGTGTAACGCACTGTCACAAGTGTATAGCTCCCCGTGTAATGCACTGCAACAAATGTATAGCTCCCCGTGTAATGCACTGTCACAAGTGTACAGCTCCCCATGTAACGCACTGTCACAAGTGTATAACACCCCCGTGTAATGCAGTGTCACAAGTGTTCAACTCCCCCGTGTAATGCTGTCACAACTGTATAGCTCCCCTTGTAATGCACTGTCACAAGCATATAGTTCCTCTGTGGAATGCGCTGTCACAAGTATATAACTCCCCATGTAACACACTGTCACAAGTGTATAGTTCCCCGTGTAACACACTGTCACAAGTGTATAGTTCCCCGTGTAATGCACTGCCACAAGTGTATAGTTCCCCGTGTAAAGCACTGCCACAAGTGTACAGTTTCCCTGTCTAACATGCTGTTGTGTCCCCACTGCTCTCCAGTCTAACCCTGATTTATTTCTGGTAACCTGAGCAACATTTAGGACTTTAAATACGTTTTTGCATTCGGTGAGGCGGGGTTGATTAGATCCAGAGTAAGTCGGATGAAAACTCTGCCCTCACCACCCTCAGCCCAAACAGCGCAACATCACTGATCTGAAACAGAAACAAAGACGCCTTGTCCGTGGGTGTTTTCCAGAAGCTTCTACGATTGAGCACACAACTGATCCTGTGGCCTGCAGGACGAGAGTCTGATTTAGAATTCAGTTTAATTTACTGCAGGCCCAAGTTACAATGGTGGAACAGTAAGGGTTGTCAAAGCAAACACTGCTCTCATTGCAGTCTCCAACACATTGTGCTTCAGTCCATGAATCACGGCCTGTTTGTTCCAAAATGGTCTCATGACATCCCCAAGTGTCTGCGTGGTTAAGATGTTCCTTAGCTACTCACCCACCCAGAAGCAATCACTTGCCCTTTTTAAACGGTCTGCAGTGTTTTTATCTCCTAACTCTCTCCCCATCTCTCCTGAAGGCACTGACTCTTCGTTGGGGTGTGGGTTCCATGAATTCCGGTCACCCTCTTCCCTCTCCCCCCCCCCCACCCCCGGAGTACCTCACTCATGTGGCCATGTGTGAATGTCGGCAGGACATTCTACAGCAGGTAGATCACAGCTGAGCCTGAACTTGTCCTCCTCGATACTCACACACGCGTGCACCCACATATGCCTGCACATAAACACGCGCACCCACATACACGTGCACATACACATGTGCACCCACATAAATATGAACATTCGCGCACCCACATGCACCCATGCGCACCCACATACGCACACACCTATATACACGTGCACATACACACGCACCCACCTATACATGTGCACACACACACACACATACACAAGCGCACCCATACATGTGCATGCACACACAATATACATGTGCACACACGCCCACATACACTTGCACACATGCACTCACATACATGTGCACACAGATGCACCCACATACACATATGCACACACATGCACCCATATACATACACGCACCCTTAGATGTGCACATGCACACACCCACATACATGTGCACACACATTGCACCCATACACGTGCACACACATGTGCACCCACACCCACACGTGCACACACATGCGCACCCACATTCACGTGCACACACACACACCCACAAACACATGTGCAAACACACATACACGTGCACACTTTCCAGATAGAGACACTGGATGGTGATCAAGAGTGGGAGTTCTGGCTGAGATATTTCCTTTCCCTAGGCCAGGGACGCTGAGGCATAGCGATGAGAGTGGTTAAGTCAGCACAGACCAGTGACCGTACCTGGGACCTGTTTGGTCCGAATGGCTCAGTACCTCAGCGGGTGGTGCATTTGCATATGGAGCCATGAGGGACGTTTACACGGCAGCGTTCTAAATTTCTAATTGATATTAAGCGTTGTTTTTGTCACAGGATTCACCCACCTCCAGCGGTGGAGGCAAGGTCACTGAATATTTTTGTGGCTGAGTTAGACAGACTCCTGATTAACAAGGGAGTCAAAGGTTACAGTAGGTAGACGGGAAGGTAGGGTTGAGGTCACAATCAGATCAGCCATGATCTCATCAAATGGCAGAGCCAGGCTCGAGGGGCCGAATGGCCTACTCCTGCTCCTAATTCGTATGTTAGGATTGGGTATCGCTAGGATGTGAGCTCTTCCACCTGGGGAGGGGGGGGGGGGGTTTGGATGACAAGTCGCACTCTCTGAATCCTACATCCCGGAGCACGTTTGCACAGAGTCCCCCCCCGGTGGCTCAGCAGGTAAATGTGCTACCCGAGCCATGCTCAGTTTGAGAAATGGACTAAAAATCTGGTATCAGTAAAAGTGACCATAATCGGATTGTCATAAAAACCCAACTGGTTCACGAATGTCCTTTAAGAAAGAAAGAAAGACTTGAATTTACATAGCGCCTTTCACAACCTCAGGATGTCCCAAAGCGTTCTACAGCCAACGAAGTACTTTTAAAGTGTAGTCACTATTGTAATGTAGGAATTGCGGCAGCCAATTTCCGCATAGCAAGATCCCACAAACAGCAATGAGATAATGACCAGATAATCTGTTTTAGTGATGTTGGTTGAAGGATAAATATTGGCCTCAGGACATCAGGCAGAACATCCCTGCTCTTCTTCTAATATTGCCATGGAATCTTTTACGTCTACCTGAGAGGGCAGACGGGGCCTCAGTTTAACGTCCGGAAAATCTGCCATCCTTTTACGGGTCTGGGCCTATATGTGACTCCAGTCCCACACAGGTGTGGGTGACTCTTAACTGTCCTCTGCAGTGGCCTAGTGAGCCACTCAGGGCGGCTAAGGATGGGCAATAAATGCCAGCCTTGCCAATGACGCCGACATCCCAAGAACGAATAAAAAACAATACAGAGCAGGAAAGGCCCAGGATCGATCCCTGAGTAACTGTCATCTCAAAGTGGGACTGTGGTACGTGTGCCACAATTGGGCACACCCCCACCCCACCAAGTTCCCAATCGCCTTCCGGCTGGCGTGTCAGGTGGGAAGAGGATCGGGCTCGGCCGTGACGACCCCCGCCCCCTTCCCGCGCCCTAGAGTTGCCAACTTTGGTTGGACATATTCCTGGAGGTTTCATCACATGACCTCCTGCCTCCAAACACCCCGCTCGGTCAAAAAGACTTTTTTCCCATCTCTAGTATTTTTATAACTAATAAACACAAGTGCTCAAAGAAAATGAATGAAGCACACAATTTTTTTAATGCCCCCTATGATTTTTCTCCTGGGGTTGCTCGCATCAGTGTCCAGGCGATTAATCTTTAATTCCTGGAGAATCCTGGAGGGTTGGCAACCCTACCTCACCCCCTCCCTGCCGTCGCGCATCTTGCCAACACTCACGTGGAGAACAGCCACTCGGTGAGGGTACGACAGTGGGGCCTAGGCTTCTATCGAGAGAGGGAAGACGCCTGTGGGCTGCACCGACATGGTCTCCTTGACTTGACACGGAAGCGGGGAGAGGGGAAAGAAATATAAAGTATCTCCCCAAGACTTGTTTTTGTACCGAAAACATCTGTAAGTCGGGCTGGATCTCTCGCTGTGAGTGCTGTCACACAGTGGATTTCACCGTGACTAAATAATAATGATACAGCCACATTTAGCATGGGCTGCTTGATGTAGTTAATAGCACTTAGAAGAACATAATAGCTGCTAGCCGCCTGAAGGCTCTGGGCCTGCTGGTTTAGTTCAGCTGGAGACTGACCTCTCACATAGGAACCTTGTTCTTGGAATTCAATACCCAGGAGCCAAGCCCCTCCCTCAATCCATTTCCCCTCCTCTTGCTTACAATAAGCACCAACCTAGGTGACTCAGTCAGTAGCAGTCTCGTCTCTGAGTCAGAAGGCTGTGGGTACAAGTTCCACTCCAGCGACTTGAGCCCCATGATCCAGGCTGACACTCCTCGTGCAGTACTGAGGGAGTGCTGCACTGTCGGAGGTGCCATCTTTCGGATGAGACCTTAAACTGAGGCCCCGTCTGCCCTGTCAGGTGGATGTAAAAGATCCCACGGCCGCTATTGGAAAAAGAGCAGGGGAGTGCTCCCCGTTGTCCTGGCCAATATTTATCTCTCAACTAACATTACAACAGTGACTACACTTCAGAAAAGTACTTCAAAGAAGCACCTGGAATGTGAGCAAAATGCAGTAATGAGAATGTATCTGGGAAGCACTTTGGGACATCCTGAGGTTGTGAAAGGTGCTGTATAAATGCAAGTTCTTTCTTTCTGGGTTTCATTTCAAAAATGAGCCTTGTGGTTTTGGATCCCTGCTTCCTGTGCAGGATTGGCCCCCACCACCCCATGGGGCTAGGGGGAGGGGAAAATCGGCCCTGCTCCTAATCACGGTCCAATGACTGCTGCTTGGAAGTGTGCATGAGGACATCAGCTGAGGGCGGGGTCGGGTTCGGCTGCGATGCGTCCCCCTATGGTCAGATAGATGGCCTCTTTCACTGCCTGGGTTTACACCTGAGAAATGGCCACTTGGGTGGGCGCAGAGGAACAACAGGAGGCCATTCAGCCCCTCGAGCCTGTTCTGCCATTCATGGCTGATCTGTATTTCAACTCCATTTACCGGCCTTGGCTACATAGCCCTTAATACCCTTATCTAATAAAAATCTATTCACCTCAGTCTTGGAAGCTCCAATTGACCCCCAGGATCTGCAGCCTTTTGGGGGAGAGAGTTCCAGGTCCCTTACCACCCTTTGTGTGAAAAAGTGTTTGCTCTTTTCACTCCTAAATGGCCTGGCTCTAATTTTAAGATTATGCCCCCTTGTTCTTGATTCCCCCACCAGAGGTTAATAGTGCCTCCGTATCTACCCTATCGAATTCTTTTTTAAACATCTCGATCAGATCACCCCTCAATCTTCTAAACTGAAGGGAATACTCTCCCCTTCTTTAAAAACCATCCTCAAAACCCATCTCTTAAACCAAGCTTTCTCTCTCCCTCGACCAGGCCCGGATTCTGATATCCATCTGCCTTTATGTGAACTGCAGCCCCTTTTGGACATTATTATTAAAGGCAGTGTATAAATGCAGGTTGTTGTTACAGAACCTTTCACACTGAAACTTCTCAAAGTGCGTCGTTATTGTTTGAAGTGCAGTGACTGTTCTTCTGTAGGCAACGGCAGCCAATCAGTGCCAGCAACATCCCACTAACACTCTCCTTCCAATAACGTGGGCGGGAGGGGGTGGGGAGCGGGGTTAACTTTCAAATTCAGCGGGGGGGAGTGGAAAACTGGTGGTATCTGACTGCCCGCCTGTTATACTCCCCGCCCGTTATACACCCCGCCTGTTATACACCCCGCCCGTTATACTCCCCGCCCGTTATACTCCCCGCCCGTTATACACCCCGCCTGTTATACTCCCCGCCCGTTATACTCCCCGCCCGTTATACACCCTGCCCGTTATACACCCTGCCCGTTATACACCCTGCCCGTTATACATCCTGCCCGTTATACTCCCCGCCCGTTATACTCCCCGCCCGTTATACTCCCTGCCCGTTATACTCCCCGCCCGTTATACACCCTGCCCGTTATACTCCCCGCCCGTTATACACCCTGCCCGTTATACTCCCCGCCCGTTATACTCCCTGCCCGTTATACACCCTGCCCGTTATACACCCTGCCCGTTATACTCCCCACTGGTTATACTCCCTGCCCGTTATACACCCTGCCCGTTATACACCCCGCCCGTTATACACCCTGCCCGTTATACTCCCCGCCCGTTATACACCCTGCCCGTTATACTCCACACTGGTTATACACCCTGCCCGTTATACTCCCCGCCCGTTATACACCCTGCCCGTTATACTCCCCGCCCGTTATACTCCCTGCCCGTTATACACCCTGCCCGTTATACACCCTGCCCGTTATACACCCCGCCCGTTATACACCCTGCCCGTTATACACCCCGCCCGTTATACACCCTGCCCGTTATACTCCCTGCCCATTATACACTCTGCCCGTTATACACCCTGCCCGTTATACACCCTGCCCGTTATACTCCCCGCCCGTTATACACCCCGCCTGTTATACTCCCCGCCCGTTATACACCCTGCCCGTTATACACCCTGCCCGTTATACACCCTGCCCGTTATACTCCCCGCCCGTTATACACCCTGCCCGTTATACTCCCCGCCCGTTATACTCCCTGCCCGTTATACACCCTGCCCGTTATACACCCTGCCCGTTATACTCCCCACCTCCCCACTGGTTATACTCCCTGCCCGTTATACACCCTGCCCGTTATACTCCCCGCCCGTTATACACCCTGCCCCTTATACTCCCCACTGGTTATACACCCTGCCCGTTATACTCCCCGCCCGTTATACACCCTGCCCGTTATACTCCCCGCCCGTTATACTCCCTGCCCGTTATACACCCTGCCCGTTATACACCACGCCCGTTATACACCCTGCCCGTTATACACCCCGCCCGTTATACACCCTGCCCGTTATACTCCCCACTGGTTATTCACCCTGCCCGTTATACACCCTGCCCGTTATACACCCTGCCCGTTATACTCCCTGCCCGTTATACATCCCGCCCGTTATACTCCCCACTGGTTATACACCCTGCCCGTTATACTCCCCGCCCGTTATACACCCTGCCCGTTATACTCCCCGCCCGTTATACTCCCTGCCCGTTATACACCCTGCCCGTTATACACCACGCCCGTTATACACCCTGCCCGTTATACACCCCGCCCGTTATACACCCTGCCCGTTATACTCCCTGCCCATTATACTCCCCGCCCGTTATACACCCTGCCCGTTATACTCCCTGCCCGTTATACATCCCGCCCGTTATACTCCCCACTGGTTATTCACCCTGCCCGTTATACACCCTGCCCGTTATACACCCTGCCCGTTATACTCCCTGCCCGTTATACATCCCGCCCGTTATACTCCCCACTGGTTATACACCCTGCCCGTTATACTCCCCACTGGTTATACTCCCTGCCCGTTATACACCCTGCCCGTTATACACCCTGCCCGTTATACACCCCGCCCGTTATACACCCTGCCCGTTATACACCCTGCCCGTTATACACCCTGCCCGTTATACACCCTGCCCGTCATACACCCTGCCCGTTATACACCCTGCCCGTCATACACCCCGCCCGTTATACACCCTGCCCGTTATACACCCTGCCCGTTATACTCCCCACTGGTTATACTCCCTGCCCGTTATACACCTCGCCCGTTATACACCCCGCCCGTTTGAAGTAAATGGAAAGGAAAATCGGACAGGGTGTATAATGGGCGGGGAGTATAACGGGCGGGATGTATAATGGGCGGGGTGTATAACGGGCGGGGAGTATAACGGGCGGGGTGTATAACGGGCGGGGTGTATAACGGGCGGGATGTATAACGGGCGGGGTGTATAACGGGCAGGATGTATAACGGGCGGGATGTATAATGGGCAGGGTGTATAACGGGCGGGGTGTATAACGGGCGGGATGTATAACGGGCGGGATGTATAACGGGCGGGATGTATAACGGGCGGGATGTATAACGGGCGGGGTGTATAACGGGCAGGATGTATAACGGGCAGGGTGTATAACGGGCAGGATGTATAACGGGCAGGGTGTATAACGGGCGGGGTGTATAACGGGCGGGATGTATAACGGGCGGGGTGTATAACGGGCGGGATGTATAACGGGCGGGGTGTATAACGGGCAGGATGTATAACGGGCAGGGTGTATAACGGGCAGGATGTATAACGGGCGGGGTGTATAACGGGCGGGATGTATAACGGGCGGGGTGTATAACGGGCAGGGTGTATAACGGGCAGGGTGTATAACGGGCGGGGTGTATAACGGGCAGGGTGTATAACGGGCAGGGTGTATAACGGGCGGGATGTATAACGGGCGGGATGTATAACGGGCGGGATGTATAACGGGCGGGGTGTATAACGGGCAGGATGTATAACGGGCAGGGTGTATAACGGGCGGGGTGTATAACGGGCAGGATGTATAACGGGCGGGGTGTATAACGGGCGGGATGTATAACGGGCAGGGTGTATAACGGGCAGGATGTATAACGGGCAGGGTGTATAACGGGCAGGGTGTATAACGGGCGGGATGTATAACGGGCGGGATGTATAACGGGCGGGGTGTATAACGGGCAGGGTGTATAACGGGCAGGGTGTATAACGGGCGGGATGTATAACGGGCGGGATGTATAACGGGCAGGGTGTATAACGGGTGGGGTGTATAACGGGTGGGGTGTATAATAGGTGGGGTGTAGAACTAGTGGCCGATCAGATACTGCAGCTTCCCCCCACTCTCGCCCCGAAGTTGAAATTTACCCCCCCTGGGATCTTCAACACAACAACAACAACAACAACAACAACAACAACTCGCATTTAATGCTTTTAACGTAGTAAAACGTCCCAAGGCGTTTCACAGGAGCGATTATCAAACAGAATCTGACACCGAGCCACATAAGGAGATATCAGGACAGGTGACCAAAAGCTCGGTCAAAGAGGGAGGTTTTAAGGAGCGTCTTAAAGGAGGAGAGAGAGAGAGGCGGAGAGGAGGAGAGGTTTAGGGAGGGAATTCCAGAGCTCAGGGCCCAGGCAGCTGAAGGCACGGCCGCCAATGGTGGAGCGAAGGAACTCGGAGATGCACAAGAGTTGGAGGAACGCAGCGATCCCAGAGGGTTGTAGGGCTGAAGGATTACGGATCGGGAGACAGAGGGGGGGGGCTTGGTTTAACATCTCATCCAAAAAGACAAGGTTACACTCCTTCAGTGTGTCAGCCTGCATCGTGGGCTCAAGTCCTAAATTGAGGAGGGGTCTCGCACCCACGCTCCTCTAATTCGGGCAAGAGTGCTACTGGCTGAGCCAAACAGGCATGAAAGGGCAAAGTGAACGGAAGAAATGTCAGCTGTTTCATGCAGAGAGGGGAAAGAAATGAGTGTGCGTGTTTCTCAATTCAGAGGGGGGGAGGGTTTCTGTGTCATACACACAGTCTGAGTAGAGAATAGGGTTACTATAAGGAAATGCGAGTGACTAACACTGTGAAGGAGAGATAACAGATCGTTTTCCACTGATTCACCAGAGGAAACTGGCTCATTCCAGCCCCTCCCAGCCCCACTGACTCAAGATCAAGGAATGTACAACTGGATTGTGTCAGGGACAGTGGGGAAACATGAGAGCAGGGCCCTACACAGCACAGCTTACTGGGCTCAGGGCAAGCTTATTATACATCGCACAGCAGCCCAGAAGGGAGCGGTTTTTACACAGGAATTTATTCAGGAATGCAAGCATTCCCCCCACCCCCCCCTTCCCACACTTGCAGTATAGTTAGAAACTATTCCTCCCTCCTCTCCTGAAAGCCTGACTCCTTGCTGAGGTACCGTCAGCCCTCTGCCACCTTTTCCAAGTGGCCAAGCTTTTCCAGCCCTGACCGTGTCGATGGGCTATTCATCCTTGGGGGGCATCACCGCTGAGCTATCACATCGGCCTCTTGCAGCATGCGCTTTCCAGAAGGGGGTGGCTGGGTATCGATGAGGAGCAGGAACAGAAGCTGATTTATCACCCCCCCCTACCTAGCCCAGGGTCACTGAGGCCGACCATTGCGTCTCGGCTGAGGTCAACTAACTAACACAGGCTGCGGGGGTGGTCAAACGTGGGACCTGCATGCTCTGTACAGCTCAGTGCCACACCATACTGTTGGGTAGCATACCTCAGTAGCACACTGTATGGTAGTGTAGTGGTTATGGTACTGGACCAGCAACTCACACAGACCGTGAGTTTAAATCTCACCTGGACAAGTTGAGAAATTGAGTTCACTAAATCTGGTAATTTGTGGGCAGGCAACTGTTAAAATGACCATAAAAGCTGTCAGATTAATGTAAAAACCCAACTGGTTCATTAATGTTCTTCACAGAAGGGAACCTGGCCAGGCCTATATGTGACTCTGGTGCCACACCACATGGCCGACTATTAATGACCTCAGGGCAACTACTGTGTCCTTGTCCACATCCTGCGGTCAAATATTTTTGTTTTAAAAAGTCTTGATATCCCAGCAGCAAAGCTCCGCACGTTGACTCCAGCCCGTGTGGGCTCGGCACTGCATATAAAGAGCTACAGATGCCGCCATCTTCTAACAACAACAACAACTTGCATTTATACGGCACCTTTAACGTAGTAAAACGTCCCGAGGTGCTTCCCAGGAGCGATTATCAAACAAAATTTGACACCGAGCCGCATAAGGAGATATCAGGAGAGGTGATCAAAAGCTCGGTCAAAGAGGTAGGTTTTAAAGAGCGTCTTATAGGATAGAGAGGCGGAGAGGTTTAGGGAGGGAATTCCAGAGCTTAGGGCCCAGACAGCTGACAAGACAGATACGGAAAGCACTTTGACTCATCCGATCTCTTCCATCAAATACACTTTATAGTCCCCCTCATCGCAGAATCCAACTGTCTCTTAAATGATTCCAGGTATTTTCGCCTCCACTACACCAGCCAAAGTCAATTCAATGTGTTGATTCCTCTCTGTATCCGCCCCTAATTCCCCAGTTTGACCCTGTGTCCTTTGCTGTCACGGTTCAGTTTGAAGCAGTGTCCTCTCCTGTACCTTTTATATCTTGTACCCCTCTGTGAGGTCCCGTCTCTGTCGCCTCCGCTCGAGGCTTGAACCCCTGGAGATTTCTCCAGTCCTGTGTATCTAGTGACCAGCCCCCCCCCGAGACTCCTCTCCTGTCTCCCCCACCCTGGGGAGCAGCAGGAGCACCTTTTGCAATCCAGCCTCTGCTGACTGAAGATTTATGGGCTGGAAAAATATGTTTTTTCAGGAACCCGCCCTTGTTTTGGGTGAAAGAGATAATGCGCTGCACTGTTTGTACTCACTGCATGCAGCTAGCTGGAAGGAAATCCAAGGGACTCCACACAGTGTCCCACTGTTGTTCCCACTATTGTTCCCCATCTCTCCTTAAGGCATTGACCTCCGCGACCTACGGCTGCCTCTGGGCACTTTGCCCAAAGGCCATTCTTCATGTACATGGACAGTGAGTGTCAGAATGCCATTTAGCCCTGAGGGGCATCATGGCCGAACCCTATCAAATCCTTCCACCTTCCAGCGGTCAGCCTTGGCTCAGTGGTAGCACTCATGCCTCTGAGTAAGAAGGTCATGGGTTCAAGCCTTGCTCCATGAGACCCGAGCATGTAATCTAGGCTGACGCTCCCAGTGCGGTACTGAGGGAGTGCTATACAGTTGGAGGTGCTGGCCTTCAGATGAGACGCTCAAATTATTAAAAGCTAGTGTGCACGTACAAAAAGGCTAATGGAATGTTGACTTTTATCTCAAGGGGGCTGGAATACAAGTGAGTAAGTTATGCTTCAGTTGTACACAGCCTTGGTCAAACCCCATCTGGAGTACTGCATTCGGTTTTGGGCTCGGAACCTCGGGAAGGATATATCGGCCTTGGACGCAGTGCAGCGCAAATTCACCAGAATGATACCAAGGCTAAAGGGTTAACTTATGAGGACAGGTTGCATAAATTTGGTTTTTATTCCCTTAAGTTTCGAAGGTTTATTAATGGGTGATCTAATCGAAGCCTTTAAAATGATAAAAGAAATCGATAAGGTAGACACAGAGAAACTATTTTCTATGGAGAAGGAATCAAGAACAAGTGGGCATCATCTTAAAATTAGGGCTAGGCCATTTGGCAGTGAAATTAGGAACTACTTTTTCACACAAAGGGTAGTGGAAATCTGGAACTCGCTCCCCCAAAACACTGTGGATTGGGGGTGGGGGGCAATTGAAATTTTCAAGACTGAGATCACTAGATTTTTCTTGGGTAAGGTTATCAAAGGTCATGGAGCAAAGGCGGGTAAATGGAGTTGAGGTACAGATCAGCCATGATCTGACTGAATGGCGAAACAGGCTAGAAGGGGGGTGAATAGCCTACTCCTGTTCCTATATGAAACTGAGGTCCTATCTGCTCTCTCATGTAGACAGTTTCCTAGAAGTAAAGGGAATTAGGGGTTACGGGGAGCGGGCAGGAAATTGGACATGAATTTAGATTTGAGGTTAGGATCAGATCAGCCATGATCTTATTGAATGGCGGAGCAGGCTCGAGGGGCCGATTGGCCTACTCCTGCTCCTATTTCTTATGTTCTTATGTAAAAGATCCCATGACACTATTTGAAGAAAAGCAAGGAAGTTCTCCTGATGTCCGGGCCAATATTTATTCCTCAACCAACATCAGTTAAACAGATTATTTGGTCATTGTCACATTGCTGTTTGTGGGACCTTGCTGTGCACAAATTGGCTGTCACATTTCCTACATTACAACAACGACTACACTTCAGAAGTACTTAATTGGTTGTGAAAGGCTTTAGGATGTCATGAGGATGTGACTGTTGTAATATGGGGAAATGTGGCAGCTAAATTGCGCACAGCAAGGTCCAACAAACATCACTGTGACAATGATCAGATAATCTGTTTTTTAATGATGTTGATATATTGGCCAGGACACCAGGAGAACTTCCTTGTTTTTCTCCAAATAATGGCCATGGAATCTTTTCCATCCACCTGAGAGGGCAGACGGGGCCTCGGTTTAACATCTCATCCGAAGGACAGTACCTCTGACTGTTTAGCGCTCCCTCAGTACTGGCGTTGGGAGCGTCAGCCTAGATTTTATACTCAAGTCTCTGGAGTGGGAACAAATGCACGACCTTCTGACTCAGAGGCGAGAGTGCCACCAACTGAAGCGACAGCTGATTCTGGGACCAAACCATACCATACATCTGTGCCGAGGAAGAGCTGGAGGCTGTAGGGGAGGGAGCAGGAACAGCCAGCACGTAATGTCACACCGCCAGGGCAGCTCCGTCACCACCGTGTTGCCATATTTGCCACTCATCCTTTTCAGTGTTGCTGTTGCTGGGTGTCGGGTTTCCGCTCACTCTGCCCAACTGCGATAAAGCCCGGCCTTCCCAGAATACAAAAACCTCGACTGAAACCACACAGTGTGGAATGGGATCTACAGGCAGTCTGGCCTGCTCGCAGAAAACTTACACGCTCCACAAAGAACCATTCATGCACCCAGCATTAAACACACCCACACACGGTGAACAGTGGGGAAGGAAGTGAGGGATGTGGAGGGGTGAGCCTTCAGGTGTGCAACATCCATCCCTGATAAAGAAAGACTTGCAATTATATAGCACCTGTATTGTGTACGTTTGGAATGTGACATGACAACTGTATTGTATGTATTGCTGCAAATTTTATGAATAAAGTATATTTTTTTGAAAAAAGAAATATAGCGCCTTTCATATCCTCAGGATGTCCCCAAGTTTCACAGCCAATGAAGTACTTTTGAAGTGTAGTCACTGTGGCAACGTAGGAAAACGCAGCAGCCAATTTGCGCACAGCAAGATCCCACAAACAGCAATGTGATATATGTTGTAGTGATGTTAGTTGAGGGATAAATGTTCGCCAGGACACTGGGAAGAACGCCCCTGCTCTTCTTCGAAATAATGTGTGGGACTTCCTACGCCCACCTGAGAGGACAGACGGGGCCTCGGTTTAACGTCTCAAGCGAAAGATGGCACCTCTGACAGTGCAGCACTCCCTCAGTACTGCAGCGGGAGTATCGGCCTGGATTTTGTACTGAAGTCCGACATGAACCCACAACCTTCCTACTCAAAGGTGAGAGTGTTACCCAGTGAACCACGGCTGACACCAAAAGTTTGTCCTAACTCAGTCCTGTGACACTGGGGATCAGCCTTGAGGCTTTTCTCTGTACTGCCAACGTTGTTTAGCTGCCTCCCTTGTGTCTCATAGAATCATAGAAAATAGGAGCAAGAGTAGGCCATTCAGCCCTTCAGGCCTGCTCCGCCATTCAAAATGATAATGGCTGATCGTTTAACTTAGTACCCTGTTCCCGCTTTTCCCCCCATATCCCTTGATCCCTTTAGCATTAAGAAATATATCTATCTCCTTCTTGAATATATTTAATGACTTGGCCTCCACTGCCTTCTGTGGTAGAGAATTCCACAGGTTCACCACCCTCAGTGGCCAGAACTGGACACGGTACTCGAGGAGTGATCTGCAGATCAAATTCTTCTTGTTACTGTACAATCCTGATTACGGGCAGCCTGTCGCTGAGTTTTAAAGGTTTGACTCCTGTGGGTCACTGTGAGTCGGAGGGGGTGGGGGCAGAGCTATTTATTTTCTTGCATATTTGAGCCGGAGCCAAAGAAAGGACAGGAAACTGAAAGCAGCAACTTTTAATAGGATGAAAGGGAATAAAAGCCCTGAGGATTCCATCCATGAAAGCTAGAGGCTTTCTAGTTTGGCACTTGGTCTCTTTCTTATGAGAAGGGAAGCTTCAAGGTCACCACCAAGGTTGAAAACAACAGGAGAGAAGATGAGGCAAGTCAGGAAGCAGTCGTTAAGTGATGCCAAGCTTGAGTTTTCAACGACAATTTGCATTTATATGCCTTTAACGTAGTAAAAATGTCCCAAGGCTCTTCAGGAGCGCAATCAGACAAAATTTGACACCGAGCCACAAAAGGAAATATTAGGACAGGTGACCAAAAGCTTGCTCAAAGAGGTGGGTTTTAAGGAACGTCTTAAAGGAGGAGAGAGTGGTGGAGACGCGGAGAAGTTTAGGGAGGGAATTCCTGAGCTTAGGGCCCAGGCAGCTGAAGCCACGGCCGCCAATGGTGAAGCGATGAAAATCGGAATTAAGGCCTGAAGATTGTAAGACAAAGGGGAGGTGAGAGTTGCCCAGTTTTGAGGTCGTAGGACATAGGAACAGGAGTAGGCCGTTCAGCCCCTCAATCCTGTTCCTAGTCTCAAAAGCTTTTTGGGTGAGATGGTTGGAGTAGGAGACAGTATAATGCGTCTTGATCTTAACACAGTGAGGATGCAGGAAGATGGTGTAGGACAGAGGGATTTGGAGCTTAGGAGGAACAAGAGAGGAGAGTTCAAGGGAGCAATGACCAGACCAATAAAATAGAGGCAAGAAAGATGACGATGGATAGAGAAATTGTAGGGTAGAGTTGAGAAAAGGGATGCCTATTAGTGTCAAGGATTCTCTTGTATCCTGCCCAGGAGTTTGAGAGGTGCTGTGCTCCCTCCAAAGGGACACTCAGACTCAGTGTATGAGTACTGATGGGCAAATTGTTTGGGGTAGTCATGTCCCTTTAAAGCTTAACCCAGTTGATGTGGTCAATTTGATGACGATAATGCCACTTTCTTTTAATATCACAAAACTCGCTATTTCTGCCTTGAACCACCAGTAAGGGAAAAAAAGACTCAAAGCAACCACATCAAAGCACAGTCATGCCAAAGAATGTGGTGGAAACCTGTGAAGGGGCCGCATCTCTCCCGAACCAGTTATAGAATCATACATCACAGAAGGAGGCCGTTCGGCCCATCGTGCCTGTGCCAGCTCTTTGAAAGAACTATCCGATTAGTCCCAATCCCCTGCTCTCTCCCCACAGCCCTACAGATTTTTCCTTTTCAAGTATCCCTTTTGAAAGTTATTATTGAATCTGCTTCCACCGCCCTTTCAGGCAGCGCATTCCAGATCAGAACAACTCGCTGTGTAAAAAAAAATCTCCCATTCTCCCCTCTGGTTCTTTTGCCAATTATCTTAATTCTGTGGCCTCTGGTTACTGACCCTCCTGCCAGTGGGAACAGTTTCTCCTTATCTACGCTATCAACACCCTTCATAATTTTGAACGCCTCTATTAAATCTCCCCTTAACCTTCTCTGCTCTAAGGAGAACAACCCCAGCTTCTCCAGTCCCTCATCATCCCCCAGTCTGTGTCCTCTAGTTCTTTTGCCAAATACCTTAAATCTGTGTCCTCCGGTTACCGACCAGTTTGTTCTGTCACCATCTCCTTTCTTTCCCCCAGATTCCCCTTCTCCATTTCTCCACTCCTTTGCTGATGGTGTTGATAATTCTACGGGTACTGACCGCCATCTCGCTCGTAAGGCCGTTTTTCACCCGTAAGCTTTGGCCGTGAGGGTCGGCAGGGTGGTTTGACCTCGATCACCGCCAAACCAACCCGACTTAAACAAACACACGCTTTCTAGAGAAAAGAAAGAACTTGCATTTGTATAGCATCGTTCCCTGTACTCGGTAGTCAGGAAGAGTAGGAACACAGCCAAACTGGGTGCAAACGAGCGACATTCGAAACAATCAGAAGACGGACGAAAGGAGTTGTAATGAAAGAGAGATGAAAGACTTGCAGTTATCCTATCTCAGAATCATCCCAAATCACTCCACAAACAATGAATTACTGTGAAGTGCAGTCACTGTTGCCTTGCAGCCATTTTGTGCACAGCAATAAGGTGAATCTGTTTTTGGTAGTGTTGGTTGAGGGAGGAATATTGGCCGGAACACGGGGAAAACGCCCCTGCTCTTCTTTGAATAAAGAACTTTCACGACCTCAGGATGTCCCAAAGCGATTACAGCCAATGAAGTAGTCACTGATGCAATGTAGGAGACGCGGCAGCCAATTTGCGCACAGCAAGATCCCACAAACAGCAATGAGATAATGACCAGATCATCTGGTTTAAGTGATGTTGGTTGATTGATAAATATTGGCCAAGACACCAGACGGATCTCCCCTGCTTTTCTTCAAATAGTGCCATGGGGTCTCTTATATCCATCTGAGAGGGCAGACAGGGTCTCAGTTTAACGTCTCAACCAAAAGACAGCACCTCTGATAGTGCAGCACTCCCTCAGTATTGCACTGGAGTGTCAGCCTAGATTACGTGCCCAAGTCTCTGGAGTGGGACTTGAACCCACAACCTGCAAACTGAGAAGTGAGAGTGCTGCCCATCTGAGCCACAGCTGACACATAGTGCCAAGGGCTCTTTAACATTCACCTGCACATGCACAAAGAGCCTCAGTTTAACTCATCTGAAAATCGGCACCTCTGACAGTGCAGCACTCCCTCAGTAGTGCACTGAAGCCTGGATTATGGGCTCGAGTCCTGGAATGGGGCTCAAACCCACGACCTTATGACTCAGGGGGGTGGAGGACTGTAGACAAATTCTAGTCATGGTAAATGGGGCTAAACAGTCCATAGTATTTATAACAACAACTTGCATTTATGTAGTGCCTTTTACGTAATAAAATGTCCCAAGGCGCTTCACAGGAGCGTTATTTATCAAAATTTGACACTGAGCTAAATTAGGAGATATTAGGACAGATGGCCAAAAGCTTGGTGAAAGAGGTAAGTTTTAAGTAGTGTCTTAAAGAAGGAGAGAGAGGTAGAGAGGTAGAGAGGTTTAGGGAGGGAATTCCAGAGCTTGGGATCTAGGCAGCTAAAGGCACGGCCGCCAATGGTGGAGCGATTAAAATCGTGGATGCGCAAAAGGCCAGAATTGGAGGAGCGCAGAGATCTCGGAGGGTTGTAGGGCTGGAGAAAGTTAGAGATAGGGAGAGGCGAGGCCATGAAGGGATTTGAAATCAAGGATGAGACTTTTAAAATCGAGGCGTTGACAACTGGGAGCCAATGTAGGTCAGTGAGCACAGGGGTGAAGGATGAACAGGACTTGATGTGAGTTAGAAAACGGGCAGCAGAAGTCAGTGAAGAATGTGTTAAATATGGTTCCAGGGCCAGATGGTATAAGACCTAAAATCATCAAAGAACTAAAGGAGAAAATTAGTCATGCTTTGGTTGATATTTTTCAGAGCTTCATAAATACAGAAGTGCCTGGGGTCTGGAGAATTACATTGAATTTACAGACTAAAACAGGCCAGTTGGCCCAACAAGTATATGCCAGTGTTTATGCTCCACATGAGCCTCCTTCCACTTTACTTCATCTCACCCTATCACCATATCCTTCTATTCCTTTCTCCCTCATGTGTTTGTCCAACTGCCCCTTAAATGTATCTCTGTTATTCGCCTCAACTATTTCGTGTGGTAGCGAATTCCACATTCTCACCACTCTCTGGGTAAAGAAGTTTCTCCTGAATTTCCTATTGGATTGATTAATGACTATCATAGAAGATTACGGCACAGACCTGGGAATTATGGACCAGTTAGATTAACATGCATATTGAGAAAAATGCTTGAAGGCATACAGGTCGCGATAAATGAGCATTTAAATAGAATTGGTATCGGAGGGATTGATCAGCATGGTTTTCGAAGTAATAGGTCATATCTTGGCAACCCTATCTGAACCTTTTGAGGGGTTAACTAAACTAGTGGACAGGATATAGTTTACTTGGATTTTCAAAAGCGTCTGACAAAGCTCCTCACATGAGGAAATTTGGCTCATGGAATAGTTGGCATGTTGTCTCGATGGATTGAGAACTGGGCTGGTGACAGAAGACAAGAGGGTGGCGATAAATGGAAGATGCACTCCCTAGGGAAGAAAGTAACCAATGGAGTTCCACGAGGATGTGTTAAAAGGGTGATCTAATTGAGGTGTTTAAGATGATTAAAGGTTTGATAGGGTAGATAGAGAGAAACCATTTCCTCTTGTGGGGGAGTCCAGGACAAGGGGACACATCCTTAAAATTAGAGCTAGGCCATTCAGGGGTGATGTCAGGAAGCACTTGAAAGGAAAAAATTTGCAGGGCTACGGGGATAGGGCGGGGGAGTGGGACTAGCTGGATTGCCCTTGCATAGAGCCGGCACGGACTAGATGGGCCGAATGGCCTCCTTCCGTGCTGTAACCTTTCTATGATTCTATGATTCTAAGCACTTCTTCACACAAAGGGTAGTGGAAATCTGGAACTCTCTCTCCCAAAAAGCTCTTGAGGCTGGGGGTCAATTGAAAATTTCAAAACTGAGATTGATAGATTTTTGTTAGGCAAGGGTATTAAGAGATATAGAACCAAGGCGGGTAGATGGAGTTAACATACAGATAAGCCATGATCTAACTGAACGTCGGAACAGGTTTGAGGGGCTGAATGGCTTACTCCTGTTACTATGTAATATAAATGCAAGTTGTTATTGTTGCTTAGGTACCTATTATTGTCCCTTTCCAATCTGTCAGTGTCAGCTGTGGCTCTTTCCTCTAAGCCAGAAGGTTGTGGGTTCAAGTCCCACTCCAGAGACTTGAGTCCATAATCTAGGCTGATACTCCAAGTGCAGTAATGAAAGAGTGCAGCGTTGTCAGAAAATTTCAAAACTGACATTGATAAATTTTTGTTAAGCAGGGATATGGAACCCAAGGCGGGTAGATGGAGTTAAGATACAGATCAGCCCTGATCTAACTGAATGGCGGAACAGGCTCGAGGGGCTGAATGGCCGCCTCCTGTTCCTATGACCCCTGTGATTTGTGAATGAAATGGGACAGGGTGTCATAGTGTTAGTACATTTACTAATGACACAAAGCTCTGTGGGCAGGTGACAAGTAGAACAATAGATTATCTTCAGAGCGACTTGGACTAATGATGAGATGTAGCAGATTTTAATGTATTTAAAATTAGATGGATTTTAATGTGGATAAATCAAAGATCATGCCTATAGAATCAGGCAACAATTAATATTTGTACAATACAAAAGGGTTTCTACTGTCAGCGGATTTGGCAGTGATCATTGATCATATGCTGAAAGCATTGGGTGTCAGTGTGAAGCAGTTATTAATAAGGCCAAGTGGGTATGGTGTGTGGGCACTGGGCTACAAATCAGAAATGGTGCAGATCAATGGAGAGGCCAATTCTGGAGTCTGGCTTTGGTCACCCAACTTTACAAAGGACACATGGATTGGAAAGGATTCAGCGAGGAGAGAGCAGGGTGATTCCTGACCTGAGGGGACCGAATTATGAAGAGAGGCTCTAGCGGTTAAACTTATTTCTGCTGGAGAAAGGCTGAGAGGGGACATGATCCAGGTCTTGGACAATTGGCACAGGACTAGAGGTGGGGGCAGGATCAGGCTCACTACACGGGTTGAATAGTCTGCCAAGGCTCAAACGTGAGTAATGGCCAGCTGGGCAGGATACTGGAGGGCAGCCAGCGTGCGTGGCACCCTATCCAAGCATGAGCCAACGCCTTAATTCAGGCTGACACTGCTGGTGCCAGTACTGAGGGAGTGCTGCACTGTTGGAGGTGGCATCCTTCGGATGAGACATTGATCCGAGGCTCCGTCTGCCCTCTCAGGTGGATGTAAAAGATCCCATGGCACTATTTCGAAGAAGAGCAGGGGATTCTCCCCAGTGTCCTGACCAATATTTATCCCTCAACTGTTACATTGCTGTTTGTGGGATCTTGCTGTGCGTAAATTGTCTGCCATGTTTCCTACATTACAACAGTGACTACACTTCAAAAGTACTTCATTGGCTGTAAAGCGCTTTGGAATGTCCTGAGGTCGTGAAAGGCGCTATATAAATGCAAGTTCCTTATTTTTTAAAGGGGAGAAAACTGGGAAAAATGCCAATCATGTTGTGTGACTGAGTGCACCTTGTTCAGTTTGGTGATCCGAACACCGAAAAGGACAATGTTGGTACAAACAAGAGCAAAAGAGACTGAGGAGATACCTGGCTTGCCTAGCGCAGACCATTTGACTTGGCTGAACCTCAGACACAAGCAGCTTTGTGAAGCAGCAGCACCTGCGGGCCCTGAAGCTGCTACTGGAGCTGCTCGCTCTGCTGGGTGTGGCTGGATTAACTCCAGACTATCCTCCAACAGCCCTCTCGTTTTAAAACCCAGCCGATCGCTACTTCCTCGTTTACTTCATCTCTGTTATGCCTCACGAACTGCTGACACACGCAGCCCGCACCCCACCCCGCCCCCCCCTCCTACCCTGGGAACAAGTTGCTATGGTCACACGGGACTGGCAGCGTCGCAGGCAAATGTGCTGTCAGATGAAGGCCTCCTGTAAACACGGCGAGACGGGCCCATTTGTTTGCATTCTCCAGCGATCGGGTCTCCACGAGCCCAGCAGGGCTACAGAGACTGGCACCTGACGTTAATTTGTCAGCCATGACTCAGTGGGTTGCACTCTCGCCTCTGAGTCAGAAGGCTGTGTGTTCAAGTCCCATTTCAGAAATTCGAGCTTCTAGAGGTGATCTAGGCTGACACTCCCAGTGCCAGAACTGAGGGAGTGCTGTATTGTCGGAGGTGCCGTCTTTCAGATGAGATGTTAAACTGAGGCCCTATCAGCCTTCTCAGGTGGACATAAAAGGGGAACAGATAGGGTGGATAGAGAGAAACTATTTCTGCTGGTTGGGGATTCTAGGAGTAGGGGGCACAGTCTAAAAATTAGAGCCAGACCTTTCAGGAGTGAGATTAGAAAACATTTCTGCACACAAAGGGTGGTAGAAGTTTGGAACTCTCTTCCGCAAACGGCAATTGATACTAGCTCAATTGCTAAATTTAAATCTGAGATAGATAGCTTTTTGGCAACCAAAGGTATTAAGGGATATGGGCCAAAGGCAGGTATATGGAGTTAGATCAAAGATCAGCCATGATCTTATCAAACGGTGGAGCAGGCACGAGGGGCTGAATGGCCTACTCCTGTTCCTATGTTCCTATGTTTCTATAAAAGATCCCCTGGCACTATTTGAAGAGCATGGGAGTTTTCCCCATATTCTGGCCAATATTTATCCCTCAACCAACATCACTATAAAACAGATTATATGATCATTATCACATTGCTGTGTGCAAATTGGCTGACACGTTTCCTACAGTACATTTCAAAAAGTACTTAATTGGCTGTAAAGCGCTTTGGGACGTTGTGAAAAGCATAATATAAAGGCAAGATCTTTCCTTTCCCCAACATCCAGACACTTCCATTTTCCAGCAGGGGTCACTGGATAATGACCAGGAGTGGGTGCCCTGGCTGATTTTGCGCCTCCGAAATGTAGCAATCATTCCTCTCCCCAACCACTCCTACCCAGGACACCAACTAACTCATCACAGAGCAGGGTTTGGACCTCACCTACCGCACCAGGCGGTTCATTCACTCGCCAAGGATGGGATCTGAGCTCATTGAACACTTTAGCAGTCAAGGACATTCAGCCACCGATCTTCGGGTCAGCGTTCTCCAAGGCGGCCTTCGAGACACACGACAACGCAAAATCGTCGAGCAGAAGTTGATAGCCAAGTTCCGCACCCATGAGGATGGCCTCAACCGGGATCTTGGGTTCATGTCACGCTACACGTAACCCCACCAGCAAAAAGGGGGGAAAAATTTATATGTTTTTAAAAATTCTCTCTCTCTCTCTCTCTCTGCCATTTTGAGTTTCTTTCTGCCTGCCTGTGTAATAGACACAATGTATATCTAGTGTACTGGGACGTGCTGTTCTCCGTGACTGGCCTGTTTGAATAACAACGACACCTTTTGATTGGTGTGATGCTGTCCCAACATAGTATAAGATATGCGATTTGAGAACCTTTTCATTCATTCATCTGACGAAGGAGATAATCTCCGAAAGCTTGTGATTTTAAAATAAATTTGTTGGACTATAACCTGGTGTTGTAAGATTCCTTACATTGAAAAAGAGAGTAAGTTAAAAATAAAATGTACATAATGCAAGCGAAATAACACAGTCTCTGGTACAATATGAATAGATGGCAAATTCATTGTTTAACAGGTTTCACAAATGTATTAAAATAGCGCAGACACAAAATTATGCAGACGTCTTAACAGGTAATTAAATCCATGTGCACCATCGCGCATTTCAGCACTCTCTGGTGTTCTGATGAACGCTTCCATACCCAAAACTGCCCACTCACCTCAGGAAGAACATATTGGCCTTGGAGGGGGTGCAGCACAGATTCACCAGAATGGTATCTGGGCTACAAGGGTTAAATTACGAGGACAGGTTGCGTAGACTAGGCTTGTATTCCCCTGAGTATAGAAGATTAAGGGGTGATCTACTTGAAGTGTTTAAGATGATTAAAGGAGTTGATAGGATAGATAGAGAGAAACTATTTCCGCTGGTGGGGGGGAATCCAAAACAAGGAGGCCTAACTTTAAAATTAGAGCCAGGCCGTTCAGGGGTGATGTCAGGGAAAACTTCTTCACACAAAGAGTAGTGGAAATCTGGAACTCTCTCCCAAAAAGCTGGTGAGGCTGGGGGTCAATTGAAAATTTCAAAACTGAGATTAGATTTTTGTTCGGTAAGGGTATTAAGGGATATGGAACCAAGGCGGGTAGATGGAATTAAGATACAGATCAACCCTGATCTAATTGACTGTCGGAACAGGCTCGAGGGGCTGAATGGCCTTCTCCTGTTCCTATGATCCTACTACTTGTGTTCTCTTGACAGGTGCTGCCTGACTTGCTGAGTGTTTCCAACATTTTCTGTTTTTGTTTCAGATTTCCAGCATCTGTGGTGTTTTTTGTTCTTTGTTCAGCACTCTCTGGTAGTGCCCCAGGCATTAAGACCTGCTCCACCAACAGCTGAGTCGGGAAATACAACGTCGCAGGTAGAACTGACCAGGAAGGTCCCAAATTCGATCCCCCCACCCTTGCCTGTGCTGACCTCAGCCAGGGTTGCAGCGGGGGCTGCTACACTTGGCCTCAGCACCTTTAAAGAAAAGAAAGACTTGGATTTATACAGCATCTTTCATAATCTCAGGACGTCCCAAAGCGTTTACAGCCAATGAAGTACTTTTGAAGTGTAGTCACTGTTGTAATGTAAGAAATGTGCCAATTTGCCAATTTGCACACAGCAAGCTCCCACAAACAGCAATGTGCTAATGACCAGGTAATTTGACTTCAGGTGTTTTTTGAGGGATAAGTATCAGCCAGGATACCAGGACGAACACCCCCAATCTTCTTCAAAATAATCATAGAATCATAGAAAGTTATGGCACAGGAGGCCATTCGGTCCATCGTGTCCGTGCCGGCCAAAAAAAGAACTATCCAGCTTAATCCCACTTTCCAGCACTTGGTCTGTAGCCCTGTAGGTTACGGCACTTCAAGTGCACATCCAAGTACTTTTTAAATGAGTTGAGGGTTTCTGCCTCTACCACCCTTTCAGGCAGTGAGTTCCAGACCCCCACCATCCTCTAGGTGAAAAAATTTCTCCTCAGCTCCCCTCTAATCCTTCTACCAATTACTTTAAATCTATGCCCCCTGGATCCCTCTGCTGAGGGTAATAGGTCCTCCCTACCCACTCTGTCTAGGCCCCTCATAATTTTATACACCTCAATTAAATCTCCCCTCAGCCTCCTTTGTTCCAAAGAAAACAACCCCAGCCTATCCAATCTTTTCTCATAGCTAAACTTTTCCAGCCCAGGCAACATCCTTGTAAATCTCCTCTGTACCCTCTCTAGTGCAATCACATCTTTCCTGTAATGTGGTGACTAGAACTGTACACAGTACTCAAGCTGTAGCCTAACTAGTGTTTTATACAGTTCTAGCATAACGTCCCTGCTCTTATATTCTATGCCTCGTCAAATAAAGGAAAGTATCCTGTATGCCTTCTTAACCACCTTATCTACCTGTCCTGCTATCTTCAGGGATCTGTGGACATGCACTCCAAGGTCCCTCTATTCCTCTACACCTCTCAGTATCCTCCCATTTATTGTGTATTCCCTTGCCTTGTTTGCCCTCCCCAAATGCATTACCTCACACTTCTCTGGATTGAGTTCCATTTGCCACTTTTCTGCCCACCTGACCAGTCCATTGATATCTTCCTGCAGTCTACAGCTTTCCTCCTCACTATCAACCACACGCCAATATTTGTATCATCTGCAAACTTCTTGATCATGTCCCCTACATTCAAGTCCAAATCATTAATACATACCACAAAAAGCAAGGGACCTAGTGCTGAGCCCTGCGAAACCCCACTGGAAACATCCTTCCAGTCACAAAAACACCCATCGACCATTACCCTTTGCTTCCTGCCACTGAGCCAATTTTAGATCCAACTTGCCACTTTCCCTTGGATCCAAAGGGCTTTTACTTTTTTGACCAGTCTGCCATGTGGGACCTTGTAAAAAGCCTTGCTAAAATCTATATACATTACATCAAATGCGTTACCCTCATCGACCCTCCTTGTTACCCGCTCGAAAAATTCAATCAAGTTAGTCAGACAAGACCTTCCCTGAACAAATCCATGCTGACTGTCCTTGATTAACCCGTGCCTTTCTAAATGACAATTTATGCTGCCGTCAGAATTGATTCCAATAATTTGCCCATCACCGAAGTTAGACTGACTGGCCTATAATTACTCAGTCTAACCCTTTCTCGCTTTTTAAGCAACTGTACAAAGTTAGCAGTCCTCCAATCCTCCAGCACCATATCTGTAGCCATGGAGGATTGGAAAATGATAGTCAGAGCCTCCGCTATTTCCTCCCTTGCTTCTCTGAACAGCCTGGGCCTGGCGATTTATCTACTTTCAAAGATGCTAAACCCCTTAATACTTCCTCTCTCACTATGTTTATCCCATCCAATATTTCACACTCCTCCTCCTTAACTATAATCTCTGCATCGTCCCCGTCTTTTGTGAAGACAGACGCAAAGTATTCATTAAGAACCATACCCATATCTTCCATCTCCACACACAGGTCACCATTTTGGTTTCCAATAGGCCTCACTCTTTCCTTAGTTATTCTCTTGCTCTTTATGTATTTATAAAACTTGTGTTTAAGATAATGGCTGGGGATCTTTTATATCCACCTGAGGTGTCAGACAGGGCCTCTGTTTAACATCTCATCTGAAAGACAGCACTTCCAACAGTGCAGCACTCCCTCAGTACTGCATTAAATGCTTAGGTCTGTGGATTGGGACTTGAACTCACAACCCTTTGCCTCAGAGGCAAGAATGCTACCTACTGAACCACAGCTGACACCTTTGAGTTAAGGAGGAGAAAAATCAGCCAGGGTTCCCCATTCCTGATCATTGTGCAATGGTCGCTGCTGGGCCATGCATTTGTGGATATCGGGTGAGGAATGGATTGGGCCGGGCTGTGATGCTCCCCACGACTGAATAGCCTCGCTGGCTAAATGAAGGGGGAAAGCCCATCTGTTTGACACCGCCCTGATCCATCCATAACCAGAGCACCTCCCATCCCAACGATAGAAGGCCATCTGTGGCCGATTTAAATCGCAAATGCAAATCGCTACTTCCTCCCCCTCCCCGACTGTTTATACATCACTATGTGACACTACAGGTTAGTAACCTGGCGACACAGTGATGAAATGAGACACCCGGAGAAAAAGAAATTCACCACATGAGTCGAGGGGGCGGCTGACCTCACTGCTTTAGTCCTTGCACTAGTTTTCTTCCCTTCTAATTTAAAATTCTCATCCTTGTGTTCAAATCCCTCCATGGCCCTCGCCCCTCCCGCTCTCTGTAACCTCCCCCAACCCTACACCCTCTGAGATCTCTGCGCTCCTCCAATTCTGACCTCTTGCGCATCCCCAATTTCCTTCGCTCCACCATTGACGGCCGTGCCTTCAGCTGTCTGGGCCCTAAGCTCTGGAATTCCCTCCCTAAACCTCACCGCCTCTCTCCTCCTTGAAGAGGCTCCTTAGAACCTCCCTCTTTGACCAAACATTTGGACACCTGTCCTAATACCTCCCTCAACCTCCATTCCTCCCTCTACCAACATCATCGAAATAGATTAGTTGTCTGTTATCATTTATCTCATTTGCTGTTTGTGGGATCTTGCTCTGCACCAGTTGGCTGCTGCCTTGGCCCACATAACAACAAGTGACTGCACTTCAAAAGTAATTCGCTGGTTGCCCTCAGGATATCCTGAGGCCGTGAAAAGCACTATATAAACACGAGTTCTCCCTCTTCATCCAGCATGGAGTCACTGGATAGCGATAAGGAGCAGGGTCCATTCTTTGCCCTTCTTGGCTCACGGGATTCAGAGGGTAAAGTCTTCACCCTGATCACCATCCTGGCTGAGATCAACTGACTCAGCACAGGCTGGGGGAGGGATCAGATCTGCGACATGCCTGTTCCATGTGCGGCTGGGTGTCACACCGGGGTTGGTGCATTTAGCAACAGAGCCAGCTGAGGTGGCGTGCTTCAAAGTCAGCGCAGGACGCAACGACAGGAGAGGATGCCTGAGGAAAATCTGAAACTGTCTCAGAATAAATTATGCCAGGAAGTCATTCAGTTTGTGGCGGGCGGTTATCCTGGTTTGGCAACTCTGTGAAGAAATGAAGGAGGCTCGGTCCCATTCTGATTATAGACTGCTGCAAATAAAAGCAGGGCTGGTCCCAATATAAAATTCTGATGCGTCCAAATGAAAAGTGCCCATTTCCTTCTCTGTGTCATGTTTCCTTTTTTTTTCGCCTTCTCCTCTCTTCTCCTGAAGGCAATACCATGTCACTTACCTCATGCAAGTGCCCATTCGTTATATGTAAAACGAATGTCTGTATGTGAGCTATACAGACCAGGAGGGGTATAAATAGTGACTTTATCATAGCAAAAAAGGCTCAAGGTGCTTCACAGGAGTCAAAAAGGTTGCGACTTAAATGAGGAGAGAGAGATGTAGAGGCGGAGAGGTTTAGAGAGGGAATTCCAGAGCTTAGGGCCGAGGCAGCTGTCGGGGCGAAAGAAATCGGGGATGCACAAGAGGCCAGAATTGGAGGAACGCAGAGATCTTGGAGGGTTGTAGGGGGTTACAGAAATAGGGAGGGGCCAGGCCACGGAGGGATTTGATCACACGGATGAGAATTTTAAATTCGAGGCGTTGCTGGACCGGGAGCCGATGTCGGTCAGCGAGTTCAGGGGTGATGAGTGAGCGGGACTTGGTGCGAGTTAGGATACGGGCCGCGGAGTTTTGGCTCAGAGGTGGTGATGAACCCTGAGCCACCTGGATGGGCTCACGTTTCAGGTAAGCCATGTAGTCTACACTGCTGTGTCTCTTTCTCTCCCCCTCTCTTTACGTGCTGCCTCTGACCTGAATGACGAACACGACTCACGTCTATATAGCTCCTTCAATGTAGTAAAGCTCCCCAGGTGCTTCCCAGAGGAGAAAGAGGCGCCAAGCGGCAATGGAACAGTTTGGGAGGTAACTGAAAGCACAGTTGAAGAGAGAAAATCCTAGAATGATACATCACAGAAGGAGGCCATTCGGCCCATCATGCCCATCGGCTCTTTGAAAGAGCTATCCAATTAGTTCCACTCCCCCGCTCTTCCCCATAGCCCTGCAAATTGTTCCCCTCCAAGTATTTATCCAATTCCCTTTTGAAAGTTCCTATTGAATCTGCTTCCACCGCCCTTTCAGGCAATGAATTCCAGATTATAACAACTCACTGCGTAAAAAAATTTCTCCTCATCTCCCCGCTGGGTCTTTTGCCAATTATCTTGAATCTGTGTCCTCTGGTTACTAACCCTCCCACCAGTGGAAACCGTTTCTCCTTATTTACTCTATCAAAACCCCTTGTAATTTTGAACACCTCAGTTAAATCTCCCCTCAACCTTCTTTGCTTTAAGGAGAACAATCCCAGCTTCTCTAGTCTCTCCACATAACTGAGAGGTTCTCAGGAGGCCCTTAAAGGAGGAGAGAGAAGCAGCTAGACTGAAAGGTTTAGGGAGGAAGTGTTAATTATATCCATATGATTTATATCAATTAGTGTTAATTGTATTCAGGTGGTGCATATCAATTGGGGACTCTCTTGTATCCATTTATATGAAAGTTTATTTAGGGTGTGGAGTGGGTAATGTGGATCTCTGTGAATAAAGGCTTGGAAGCAATTGAAGACCAGGCTCTAGTATTCTATCCTTCACCTCCTGGTTATCCAATTTATTACATGGTAGCAGAGAATGGTTGCCTAAAGATGGAGGTTGGAAACTATGTTTTTTTTGGACATAAAAAAAACCTTGAAAACCTAGTGGCCATTGCTAAGCGATTCCACAACCAACGGATCAGATCAAAGCTCTGCAGTCCTGCCACATCCAGTCGTGAATGGTGGTGGACAATTAAACAACTAACGGGAGGAGGAGGCTCTGCAAACATCCCCATCCTCAATGATGGCGGAGTCCAGCACGTGAGTGCAAAAGACAAGGCTGAAGCGTTTGCAACCATCATCAGCCAGAAGTGCCGAGTGGATGATCCATCTCGGCCTCCTCCCTATATCCCCACCATCACAGAAGCCAGTCTACAGCCAATTCGATTCACTCCACGTGATATCAAGAAACGGCTGAGTGCACTGGATACAGCAAAGGCTATGGGCCCCGACAACATCCCAGCTGTAGTAATGAAGACTTGTGCTCCAGAACTAGCTGCGCCTCTAGCCAAGCTGTTCCAGTACAGCTACAACACTGGCATCCACCCGACAATGTGGAAAATTGCCCAGGTATGTCCTGTCCACAAAAAGCAGAACAAATCCAATCCGGCCAATTACCGCCCCATCAGTCTACTCTCAATCATCAGCAAAGTGATGGAAGGTGTCGTCGACAGTGCTATCAAGCGGCACTTACTCACCAATAACCTGCTCACCAATGCTCAGTTTGGGTTCCGCCAGGACCACTCGGCTCCAGGCCTCATTACAGCCTTGGTCCAAACATGGACAAAAGAGCTGAATTCCAGAGGTGAGGTGAGAGTGACTGCCCTTGACATCAAGGCAGCATTTGACCGAGTGTGGCACCAAGGAGCCCTGGTAAAATTGAAGTTAATGGGAATCAGGGGGAAAACTCTCCAGTGGCTGGAGTCATACCTAGCGCAAAGGAAGATGGTAGTGGTTGTTGGAGGCCAATCATCTCAGCCCCAGGACATTGCTGCAGGAGTTCCTCAGGGCATTGTCCTAGGCCCAACCATCTTCAGCTGCTTCATCAATGACCTTCCCTCCATCATAAGGTCAGAAATGGGGATGTTCGCTGATGATTGCACAGCGTTCAGTTCCATTCGCAACCCCTCAAATAATGAAGCAGTCCGAGCCCGCATGCAGCAAGACCTGGACAACATCCAGGCTAGGGCTCATAAGTGGCAAGTAACATTCGCGCCAGATAAGTGCCAGGCAATGACCATCTCCAACAAGAGAGAGTCTAACCACCTCCCCTTGACATTCAATGGCATTACCATTGCCGAATCCCCCACCATCAACATCCTGGGGGTCACCATTGACCAGAAACTTAACTGGACCAGCCATATAAATACTGTGGCTATGAGAGCAGGTCAGAGGCTGGGTATTCTGCGGCGAGTGACTCACCTCCTGACTCCCTAAAGCCTTTCCACCATCTACAAGGCACAAGTCAGGAGTGTGATGGAATACTCTCCACTTGCTTGGATGAGTGCAGCTCCAACAACACTCAAGAAGCTCGACACCATCCAAGATAAAGCAGCCCGCTTGATTGGCACCCCATCCACCACCCTAAACATTCACTCCCTTCACCACCGGCGCACTGTGGCTGCAGTGTGTACCATCCACAGGATGCACTGCAGCAACTCGCCAAGGCTTCTTCGACAGCACCTCCCAAACCCGCGACCTCTACCACCTAGAAGGACAAGAGCAGCAGGCACATGGGAACAACACCACCTGCACGTTCCCCTCTAAGTCACGCACCATCCCGACTTGGAAATATATCGCCGTTCCTTCATCGTCGCTGGGTCAAAATCCTGGAACTCCCTTCCTAACAGCACTGTGGGAGAAATGTCACCACACGGACTGCAGCGGTTCAAGAAGGCGGCTCACCACCACCTTCTCAAGGGCAATTAGGGATGGGCAATAAATGCCGGCCTCGCCAGCGACGTCCACATCCCATGAACGAATTTTTAAAAAATGGCAGAAAGCAAGTTTAAATCGTCGTGGCACGATTTCCTTCCGATGTTCTTGGAGTATGAACCGTATGACCAGTGGAGGAATGAGGGTGATACGTGGACATGGGTTACTACTCTGGCAAAGAGAATTACAGGACGTTGTGGAGAGTGGAAGTGAGATGACTGAAGGCTCTGCTCCAAGTGTTGGAGCGGAAGGAGGTCAGAATCGGAGGCCTGAAAGGCACGGGCTGCCATTAAAGTTTACAAGACAATGAAAGCACACTGGGTTCTTAAAGTCCTTCTGTAGTGGGTATTCGGGGGGTTCTTGGGGTGGTGAAAGGCGCTGTAGAAATGCAGGTTCTTTCTATCTGTCACTGTGGGAGTCTGCCGCCCAAGGATTTGAACTCAATAGTTTCCCTTCTCTTAGTGAGTCTGTCAGCCAAGACATTGAGCTCCCACTGTCTAGAACATACTAGTTTTAATTAATTGTTGGCAGTAGCTCGAGGGCATATGGTTACAAGTCAATACAGGTTCCCTCAATGGCTGGTTTGGTAGCTGCACTGGCTGGTTTGGTATAAAGATCTACAGACCAGGGAGGTCCTCGGTTTCAATTCCTCGGGGCCGTGCTGAGCTAGCTGATCTTGGTTGTAGAGGAAAGTTGCAGGTTGGCCTCAACACCCCGGGAGGGGCGGAAAAAAGCAGCCCGACTTCCCACTACTGATCATGTGGACGTCACTATCCTCACCTTCTCCTGTGCAGCAACCAGCCACAGGCTGAGACAATAGGACCATAGGAACAGGAACATAGGAACACAGGTACAAGAACATAGGAATAGGAACAGGAACATAGGAACACAGGAATATCGGAACATAGGAACAGAAACATAAGAACACAGGAACATAGGAGCAGGAACATAGGAACACAGGAATATCGGAACACAGGAACAGAAACATAAGAACACAGGAACATAGGAGCAGGAACATAGGAACACAGGAATATCGGAACACAGGAACAGAAACATAAGAACACAGGAACATAGGAACACAGGAACATAGGAACACAGGAACATAGGAACACAGGAACATAGGAACATCGGAACACAGCAACGTAGGAACAGGAGTCGGCCATTTAGCCCCTCGACCCTATTCTGCCAGTCAATTAGATCATGGCTGATCTGTATTTTAACTCCATTTAACTGCCTTGGTTCCGTAACCCTTAATACCCTTGGCTCACAAAAATCTATCTACCTTAGTTTTGAGATTTTCAATTGACCCCCCCAGCCTCAACAGCTTTATCGGGGAGAGAGTTCCAGATTTCCACTTTGTGTGATGAAGTAGGTCATTTTTTTACGGAAGGGTGAAGCAACCCAGGTAAAGCATTCGAGAAGATGAACCTCCCTCACCCTGAAGGCAATCAAGTTGACAATCTCCGATATATCAGTGTAACATTTTTCAATCCTGACCTGTTGCATTCCACAGATGACATTCTTTTCGGTCAGCATTGCGTTGAGTATTTATTACTTCTGCTTGTTCTGACCCTATGAACCTTTGGTCCTTTGCATAACCAGATAGCTGTCCAGCTTCTTTTTAATGACATCAGTTGGTGCACCATTAACAGCTGCCCCGATGGCTCAGTTGGTAAGTGTAATACTGAGTCAAACAGACCAGAAAGAACCAAGGTTCGGTTCTACACTCTGTTATCTTGAGCACGAGATTCGGGCTGATACTCCCAGCGCAGCACTAAGGGAGTTCTGCACTGTCGGAGGTGCCGCCTCTCAGATGAGATGTTAAACCGAGGCCCCTCTCAGGAGGACGTAAAAGATCCCTGGGCACTATTTCGAAGAGCGAGGGAGTTCTCCTCAGTGTCCTGAGTAATATTCATCCCTCAACAAACATAATTAAAAACAGATTGTTTGGTCACGTATCTCATTGCTGTTTGTTGAACCTTGCTGTGCGCAAATTGGCTGCTGTGTTTCCCTACATTACAACAGTGACTACACTTCAAAAGTACTTCATTAGATGTAAAGCACTTCGGGGCATCCTGAGGTCGTGAAAGGCGCTATATAAATGCAAATCCTTTTGTTTACCTGATCCCAGCTTGGGTGGCAGTAGGGATACTATAAGGAGCGTTACAAGGCCTCTGGATTAGAGAGGGAATAAATCAATCAGGGGTCCATATTCCATGGACACTGGTACCTCACCCAAGTAGCCATGTATGAATCCAGACAGTGAGTACTGGCAAGCTATTCCAAGGGTACGGTAGCGTAGTGGTTCTGTTACTGGGCTAGTAATCCAGAGGCCTGGACTAAAATCCAGAGTCATGAGTTCAAGTCCTGCCATGGCAGCTGGCGAATTTAAATTCAATTA
This sequence comes from Heptranchias perlo, assembly GCF_035084215.1. NCBI lineage: Eukaryota > Metazoa > Chordata > Chondrichthyes > Hexanchiformes > Hexanchidae > Heptranchias > Heptranchias perlo. Next base: position 4,929,179 of record NC_090367.1, on the reverse strand, counting down.
ATTAAATTAAAAAATCTGGAATTAAAATACTAGTATCAGTAATGATAGCCATGAAACTACCGGATTGTCGTAAAAACCCATCTGGTTCACTAATGTCCTTTAGGGAAGGAAACCTGCCGTCCTTACCCGGTCTGGCCTATATGTGACTCCAGACCCACAGCAATGTGGTTGATTCTTAATTGCCCTCTTAGGGATGGGCAATAAATGCCAGCCTTGCCAGCAACACCCACATCCCGTGAACAAATAAAAAAAAAAATCATGGGTGGGGAGAATGGGCATCACAGTTGATTGGACAGTCATTGGACTTGTCCATTTTGTCGCAAATTCCCTAGTTCCTGCGCCATCAGTAAGGGTTTCCTTAGGTCCTGCATACCATTCCTTGGCTCATTGAATTCATCCAGATACTTTTAACACTTACCAGTCTTTCTTGTACTCATCACCTGGGCACATAGCTTGGTGTCATCACCGAAACTTGTAATGTTACAAGATGCACCCTGCCCCATATTCATCAAAGGACCTGAAACAGAATTGTAATAGTTGCAATATTGTTCCTGCAGCCTCAAGAACTACCAGTTTGAGGTTATGGTTGTGTCTGGCTTCACCTTATTGTTATGCCACCTAATCGACAATAAAGGGAGCTTCTTGATGGCACAGATGGTAATTTTACTGCCTACTATGGAATTGAGCCATGCAGGATCTCAGGTTCAACCTCCAATCTATGCTGAGTTAGCTGATCCCTAGCTGGTACAGGCTTGTCCATTTATCAGCCCCCATTGCCAAACCAACGTGCAACCCGGTTAATTTGCCCTTAATTCCACCGAGCTTTATCTTCTCAAAAAGTCTCCCGTGTGGACTTTATCAAATGCATTCTGAAAATTCGGGTAAGCTATAGGCACTGACAGGTCTTATCCACCAAGGATGTTGTTGACAAGATTGGACATTGGGTGGCCAAATGATGAGAGGCCTTTAAAATGCAAGGACGAAATCAACAGCTGTTGAGAAAGATTGACTGCCCTGTTGCCCACCCACCTCTACTCTCCAGCTATAATCATTCAGTTCCTTGGCTTACCAGTCACATCTGGTCTAGGGCCAAATGAATGGTCAAGATGCATGGGGAAATGGAGAGTGGGAATCCTCAAGAACACATAGCCCTACTTGTCAGTCTTGGCAACCTCTGTGTTTAGCGGAGCCGACATCCACCCAGTGATTATTAGCTGGGCTGTGGAGGAAACCCATCTGTCGCTCCTGGACTCGGCACTGCCCAAAGCCATGCATGCAATCCAATGGACTTGATGAGGATGATCTGTTGCATGTCCAACTCCTCCACCATCAAAGAGATGTGTCTAGGCTGTCAGTCATCAGTGAGTTTATGACAGGGGCAGCAGCTCAAGAGTTACAGTTAGGAAAATAAGAGCATTGCTCTATCCTTGGGCTCTGTATTGATGCACCGATTACCGACAGTTCAACATTTGTGCGCTGCCTCTTCTAACTGCTTCTCGGTTAGCATCACTCTCACCCCTGAGTCAGAAGGTCATGTATTTGTGCCCCACTCCAGGACACAAGCACTTCATAAGAGATAGGAGCAGGAGTAGACCATTCGGCCCCTCGAGCCTGCTCCGCTCATCTAGGCCGAAACTTGAGTGCAGTACTGAGGGAGTGCTGCGCTATTGGGGGTGCCATCTTTCAGATGAGATGTTAAACCAAGTCCCTTTTCTGGTGGAAGTTAAAGATCCCATGGCATCTTCATGACAAGAAAGTTCTCCTGATGTCCTGGGCCAACATTCTTCCTTCAACTAATATCACCGAAAAAAATTAACTGGTCATTCATCTCATCACTGTTTGTGACGTCTTCCTATGCATTTGCCTACAAAGCAACAATAACTGCATTTCAAAGTAAATCAGTGTATTTGAGATGTATAATTCTTGTGTATGTGCGCAGTTCCTGTCTAACTTCCTGTTATCACAATTTTTAGTCACACTTTAATGTCAACATTTAACATTGAAATTGACTATGTAAACATTTAGAATGGAAATCCTGCATGTAAACATTTGCCTGTAACGAGACAGTACTAATTCCCTTTAAGGGGTCTCTCCTCTGGAAATAAATATTGGCAGCGTGCCATAAAATGACCTCAAGCAGTTTCTCCAGTACCAAGGCTGGCAAAAAGAGGAAGACTGGCATTTAATTGAGCGTCTTGTCACATCTCTCAAAAACATCTCAAAGCACTTCACATACCACGAATTACTTTGGGGCGTGGTTTCTGTTGTTATATCTCGCAGCCATTTTGCACTTAGCAAGATCCCACAAACAACTATGAGGAATGATCAGTTTATCTGTTGTTTTTCTTTTGGTGGGGTTGGCTGAGGGAGGATTATTGGCCAGGACACTGGGAGAACTCCCTGCTCTTCTTCAAATGGCGCCATGGAGTCTTTAATGTCTACTTGAATGTGCAAATGGGACCCCGGTTTAACATCTCAGCCGAAGGCCGGGATGGCCTTTCTGTGTAATTTCTGATTAAGTCTCTGTGCTTTCCTTGACTATCAGAATTAAGTAATCCACTCTTCAGTCTTGATTACAGCCTCAGTATTTGAAGAGCTCTTGAAAATATTAACTAGACAAGGTTGATTGGAACTGGAATTTGCCTGACTTCTCCCCATCCTCCTCCCGAGCTTATCTCTTAATAGGTCTAACTACCCTTCAACGCTTTGCATACAGCCAGGGCCCTAAGGGTTCTGTGCCGCAGAATGGCAGAACACTGGGGGCCCTCAAGTAGCCTGTGACCACTGGCTGTCTGGATTCAAACCTGAAGAATGGTCACTTTGGGTGAGATGTCTGCAGTGAGATCTCTGGAGTGGGGCTTAATCCCACAACCTTCACCTCTGAGTCAGAAGGTTGTGGGTTCAAGCACCAGTCCTGAGACTGGAGCACATTATCCAGGCCGACACTCCCAATGCAGTACTGAGGGAGTGCTGCACTGTCAGAGGTACTGTCTTTCAGATGAGATGTTAAACCAAAGCCCCATCTGCCCTCTCAGGTGGACGTAAAAGATCCCACGGCACTATTGGAAGAACAGCAGGGGAGTTCTCCCCGGTGTCCTGGCCAATATTTATCCCTCAACCAACATCCCCCCAAAAAAATGATCTGCTCATGTATCACATTGCTGATTGTGGGACCTTGCTGTGCACAAGGGATACAGGAAGCAGAGTTTTGAATCCTGGGGCATTACAGCCCTCGCCCAATGTCGACATGGCTAGATTACACTGAACTGTGCCAAACAGGCCAGGTAGATCTGGCTGGACCCAGACTATACTGCACCCAACAGATCTTGGAGACATGGCTGGACCAAGCCTGAAATGTGCCCAACAGCTCTGATAGGAATGGCTGGACTAGACTGTAGTGTGTCCCTCAGTTCTGATAGGCATCATTGGACGCCAGCTCTAATAAGCATAGCTGAATCCAGATTGTACTGTGCCCAACAGCTCTGATAGGCATCACTGAACCAGAGGGTACTGTGCCCCTCTGCTCTGATAGACATGGCTGGACCCAGTCAGTACTGTGCCCCTCGGATCTTGTATGGTGCTCTCTGTTGGTGTTTCTGCAGCAGTGTTGGAGAAGTAGGCTTGCCAAGACGCATAATTGCTCTGACACATCCCTGATGTAAGCGTCTACTCTTTTTTTTTCTCTCTCAACTCGAAGCAAATCTCCACCCCTAAAGGACACACCCGACCGTGTACAAGAGCCCAGCCCTGTAACAGAAGAGCTTTATTATCGAGTATTTGAAGGCTGGAGCTACACTTGAGTGCTGCATTCAATAACGGGCTATTCCACACCAGGCATTGGGTGCCCCGGCACCATGAGACGGCGGGGGCTTTAGCTCATAAATCGCTGCCACCAGGTAAAACAAATATTAATCTATAAGAGACATGTTTAAAGGGTGGAATATTACTGCAGAAATATTTGATTTGATTTGATTTGCAAAAAGAAGTGTTGCTAAGTGCAGTCAGTGGCTGGTTCTCGAGTTGTATACTTTTCAGAAAGTTTATTTGCAAAGTTTTGCAAGCGAAAAAAAAAGTAGTTTCCAGCTGTTGGCGGCTGTATTGGATAGACGAAAGTTTTAACGTGGATCCTTTGAACTGCCTTCGGGATCGCTGCTTTCCTGCATGGAGAAAAAATGAACGAAACGCTCAAAAGGTTTGGAGATCGAGCAGGCGAAGACATCAAACCTGCAGCAATCTGAATATCCAAATGTATAAATATAGTTTTTTAAAAGTTGCACGCAAGTGTTTATTTTCGTAATTCCAAAAAAAAGTAGACGTGGAGCTCTAATTCAAAAAAAAAGGGAAAAAGATAAATGTTGACAAGTTTTAACTTTTTTTTTAAAAAAAGTTTCTGCATCGTGTTTGATATGGGTGTGGAAAAGAAAAAAAACGCTTCGCTTTCCCTCCCCCCAGCCTCTGGGCACCGAGCCAGGGTCGAACCTTGGAATTTCTGGCTGTGGTTGGAAAGACAGGGTAACTCAAAGCAGACTTTTGAGAAAAGAGGACACGGGAGGGGAAGAGAGAAAAAAATGTAACTACTGCCAGAACTTTGGATCTTTATATATGATGAAGGAACGAGACGAGAGCACAAGAGTGATTTTTAAATATGGGCGAAACAGGAGTGAAAAGAAATCTAGGCTGGGTGTGGTGAGTTTATTTGAAGATTAAACAAATAGAACACCAGTATCAGACTGATTTTTTTGTCAAATCCCCCAGCTGAAAATATTATTTGAAGACCGTGGGAAGGAGTTTTTTTTAAAAAAGAGGCAACACTCTCCTGTCTGAATGCATCTCCAAAAATATAGCAGGCTAATATTTTTTTCTCTGTCCAGGCAGACTGGGAAACGTTTAAAGGAGTTTTAAAGTTATACATTTTATTCTATCACCCCAACCCCTTCTTTAAGTGGTGTTTGTTTTTTTTTAAACTGTGTTGGTGAATGTTCAGGAATCGAATGTAAGCTTTTGGAATCACGATTGGGTATCGTTTGTATTTCGTGAAACGGTTCGGTCACTGTGAAGTGTTCACCTTGTAGCCGGTTGACTTGCTGGTTCCACATTCACACTGCATCTTTGGCTTAATGCCCATGGCAGAGTATGCATTAATACATATCAGTTTTATGTATGTTTTATGTATGCCCTGTTTTAGCTCAGCTGTTAAAAATAATACATAAAACACTTCTACACAGACGTGTTAAGCAGGAGGAAAGTAAGTCCCCTTATGTGTAAGGGTGTGTCACTTGTGCATGTGTGCGCGTCGAATGGTTCAGTTGTGCAACCGTGAAAGCTGTAAGTGTGTAAGGAGTGTGTACCCGCCTGTGTTTGTGCAAAGGGGTGTAGCCCATCCGATCAGGACATGGTTTTAACAAAATAATCGAAATCCTTTTGAAAAATCAAAATAATTTTCAGAGAATTGTCTCTTTTTGTAATTAAAAAGATCCTTTTTTTTGAAGGGGGGGGAGGGTGATGGATTAAAATTAAACACCTTCGCAATCGAGTCGAGACGGAATCCAGTTTTCTAAAAGCAAGATTAGCCCCCCGCCCCCCCCACACACGAGGTGGTCAGAGAGGCTCAGCTGCAAAAGAAGGTGACTTGCAAAGTAGGGCTGTTTGAGGAGCTCCCTCACAGGCTCAGAAAGGAGGCGCTTAGCGAAGTATTCTTCGGGTGGGGCCGTGTTTGCAGAAACCCTGCAACTTGCAGAGTGGGCGCTACCTTTGTATTTTGCATCTGTTAACCATCCCGATCCTGACTGGGATGGAGGCGGGGTGGGGGGGTGTGGGGATGGTTTTTGCATTAAAACTCCGGATGCTACATGGCACGTTCCTATTTACCTTTTTGCAGATAACGTTCTTGTCGACACTTTTATTTTGAAACGGTGGTTCGATTGTGCGCGACTGGGCAATGGAAATATCCAATTGATTATTTTGTGTTTGAAAGGGGAGTGGTTCATATTATTTTAAAAGCACATTTTCAATAGTTCAGTAGGTAAATGCAACGCCCGGTGTGCTACTAAGCCATGCAAGACGATCGTAGATACACTCCCCCCACCCCGTTTTAAACTGACTCAGCTGATCTACAACTGGGCCCGTGGCAGTAGGAGGCACCACAGATAAGTTCAGCGCCCCTGAACTAGGAAGGTGGGGTGGTGGGGGGAATCCCACTTCTCGTCGCCATCCAGAGACCCCTCTGTTGGCAAGTGCTGGTGCGAGGGTGTCAGGTGAGGGCAGGATCAGGCTCGGACGCGATGCCCCCATTAGCCAAATAGCCTACATGTCGCCTACTTTTCAGATTTACGCGCCAGATACTTGTGGAGCCATAACCCACCGAGGAGCACCCTCACCTTATATGAGGAGCGGAGAAAAGTGATGAGGGGAGGGAGGGAGAGAGAGTTTGAAAAGAGAAATGCAAAACTGCCCGCAAATATTCGGACTCCAAAGTTGCTCCAGGAATGTCACACACGTGGTATTGAAAGCTGGCCCTCCATAGAGTTGGGAAACTAAGAGGGATGGGTTGGGGGAAGAGAGTGAATGGTCACCATTTTAAGAGAAAGAGTTGCACGTCTTGATGTCACGCAGGAGTGACACGGTGATGTTTCTGCAATGTGAGTGACACGTCTTAAGTGAAAATTATTGCTTTGTCAGAAGGAAACGTAAACTTTTGACAAAATATTTTTACTGGAAGGAAGTTACTCTCTTACTGGAGGCTGAGCCAGTGGGGCTAATGCTTGTAGATGTGGGTGTCTCTCTGTGCAGCTGGGCTTAGGGAGATGCTTGTATGTGTATTTTAAAAGACAATTTTGCATAGAGATCCTGTTGAATTGCATTCTGGTTTCAGTCCCTGCCAAGCCTGTCTGTGTGAAATATCGCTAGGTTATAGTCCAACAGTTTTATTTGAAAATCACAAGCTTTCGGAGGCTTTCTCCTTCGTCAGGTGAGTGACTATAACCTGGTGTTGTAAGATTCCTTACATTTGTCCACCCCAGTCCATCACCGGCATCTCCACATCGTGAAATATCACTGACTGACAAGGGACCACGTGAGTTAGTTACACAACACCTTACATTCTGTCTTTGCTCCATGTCATGACCGCTTGTGTTTTGGAGAATCCCGTGCCACGATTCCATTCACTTTCCATGAAAATTGCAAACCAGGGGCCTGACCCAGGATTAGAGTGATTTTCAAGGATCATTCAGTAGGTCATTGACCCTCATCTCAGCTTTAAAATATACGTGCCATGACATCGCACATAAGGAGTCAAATCAAAGTGTAGTCCTCGGGTGATCCAGGGTGCAGATGGAATTCACTCCCCATTTTAAAGTCAAATGTGTCACATTGTAATTACACCCTCCAGCCTGTTGGGGGGGGGGGCGCAGTGCTGCACCTCCACTGGCCTGAGGGTGTAATGACAGCGTGACAAGTTTACATAGGTAGTTCTCGTTATACATGTGGTCATAGGAAGTTATAATAAAAAAAATTAACAGGAAGTGTCCATAGATGTGAAATTTTGAATATAGATATTTTGAGAAGTTTGGCATGCCAAATCACATTTATACATTTTTGCCAGCGAGTTGCTGAATTTCTTACTTGTGTGATTAAACACACACACACACACACACACACACCAGAAAGTAACACCGCCCAGCATTGGCAGCCATGTCTTGCAGTGTTAATATCGCTGAGCCTTTGGTATTTTCAGTCCCCAGGCTCAAGTCTGATCCGTTCCAGGAAATTTTGAGAAATGTTTCTGTGGATTAGGTTCTGGCCTGATCCTTTGTTTCCGTGCTTTTTTTTAAGTGTACAGTGGGATCTCAGCCTCCCCCCACCCCACCTCTCCTTTCCCAAAAAGTAATCTTGAGAGTGTAAGATTATTACATTTTCAGTGAGGGATCACAATGAAAGACAGTGATGGAGCACTGAGAGACATACTAAGACACACAGTTACTGAGGGACACAGACAGACACTGAGAGACATGCTGAGATACTGTTACTTAGAAACACGGATAGACACTGAGACACACAGATACTGAAAGATACAGGCACACACGGATAGACAGACACTAAGACACACAGATACTGAGAGATACGGACACACAACCATGCAAATACTGAGAGATGCAGAGACATACTGAGACACACATTTACTGAGAGACGCAGACACTGAGACACACACTGAAACTAAGAGATACAGACACTAAGAAACATACTGAAACACACAGTTACTGAGAGACACACAAAAACTCAGAAACACAGGCACTTGAGACACACAGAAACACTGAGAGACAAACACACTGAAAGATACAGAGAAATACTGAGGCACTAGTGAGACGTGCACAGGGAGAAGCTAAATGTATTAAACACGGTGCCAATTTTAAGCATAATGGGTAAGCTGGGAGTAATGAGGCTGAGTAGTTTTGCTAATGATCATTTTCACATAAAGATGTAGACCAAAGATGTGATTTTTAAAAAAGTCTGGACTCTGTTTTTGTTTTATCAACAAAAGGAGAAAAAACCTTTACTAACAACTTTGGCACAACAATCTTTCAACTGGAGGGTCAAAATGAGAACACACTTAACATATCTTGCTTGTGAAAAAAATGTGAACTCAATTGTTTAAATGAAGTTGTCAAAAAAAGATGTATATAAAATATATGTTTCTAGTACTGAGCGTGCAATACTGAGGGAGTGTACTTGTTGAGGGGGGTAATGTTCTTTGAACCATATTTTAAAATGAGGCCCTTGTTCAAATGGATATTATTGGAAGAAGAGCAGGGGAGTTCTCCTGGTGCCCTGGGCCAACATTCATCCCTCAACTAACACCACCAAAAACAGATTAACTAGTCACTTATCTTATTGGGTGCTTTTAGCCATCCCATTTAATATCTCCGTTGGTTTGGTGTCAATTTTTGGTTACGGTCCTGTGAAGCGCCATGGGACATTTTTCTACATTAAGGGCCCTACATAAATAGATGTTGTTGCTGTTGTTTTTACTGATCTTGCTGTGTGCAAAAATAGCTATTGTGTTTACTGACATAATAACAGTTCAAAGTTAATTCATTGCATGTGAAGTACTTTGAGGCATCTGAGATATGGGATAATGTGCTGTATTAAATGCATTCTTTAAGGTTTTCTTTAAAAAATGCACTGGGTTCAAAAGAGAAGATATTTTAACAAGCCGATTTGGGAATGTGACAACATTTGTACAGACGTGGGAAGGGAACAGAGTTATTAAAAAAACAGAAAAAATAAAACTCAGATTCCCTGCTGTCCATTTTAGAATCTGTCAAGTTAACTCTGAGAATGTAGAAAACAACTAGCAACGCATAGCAATTGATTCTTAAATTTTTTTTAGAAAGTACATTGCTTGAGAATATTCTGGAACATTGACTGTGGGAAACAATTTGCAAACATTTACTGCCAGTTTCTGGTGAGGAAACTTTTGTAGAACCGTGTCCCCAGGGCTTGTTAAACTCTGGGGGGGTGGGGGGATGATTTTAGATACCATTTTCTTTTAGCTACTTGGTTTATGTGCTCATGTAAAATTCCTGCTCACTATTTTAACCCGTTTAAAGTGGGTTAGTGAATGTTTTTGAAATAGCAAACAGGAATTTTACACGAGTGGGTATAGCAAGAACTGGGCTCAGAGTAACCTGTATCCCCAAGAGTTTGTGCAGCTTTTCTGCCTGTGATAACATTTCAGTTTTTTAAGGAACAAAGAGAAGGAGATCTGAATCTCATCTAAGTTTGCACAAAATGGAAACGAGGTATAAATAGATCTGAAATGAGGAAAACCTGATTTGACTAGGTTAAGAGCAAGCTGTAGTTTTGCCATGGTTACAGCTTTCTCATTAACATGACAAAATGGTGGCACTTTGAAGATGTGGGCTCCATTTTGTTTTTGTCCATTTTCTCTCCCACTCTCCTTGAGAATGGGATAGAAAATGGTCGGTCGCCTACAGGCCAAGTTACTCTTCTTCATCGTAGCAGCCTAGACAGTGAGTGTTGGCAGACTATTCACCCGAAAAGTAGGGGGTTGCGGCCAAGCCTGGTCTTGTCTTCCTCCGAGGCCCACTTCCACAAGCTCTATCCGGTAGGCGTCACGAGATGGTGACCGGGAGCAGAGGTTCCTGGCCGTTTTTCCCCCCTCTCCCCAGTGGGCATTGAGGAAATCACAGCGGCTCATACTGAGATCTGCTGACTCAGCGCAGACTGCACCATTCAATGTAGGAAAGAACTGCAGATAGCTACTGGGCTGTAAACAGCGTTAAAGAACCATCCCTTGGGCCAGAGGGCAGCAGTAAAACGAAGCAAAGGATGCGGCTGGCAGAATTGTTTCGGCAGAATTGTTTCAGCAGCATTCTCAAAACCCCCAATTTTAGGAGTGCAGATCATTTGGTCACACTGAAAACACTCGAGAGAATAGAACTTAACTGCAGGGACTGGGCTGAGGTAACGGGGTCGGTGTGTTTTTTTAAAATTCATTCATTCATGGGATGTGGGCATCGCTGCAAGGCCAGCATTTATTGCCCATCCCTAATTGCCCTTGAGAAGGTGGTGGTGAGCCGCCTTCTTGAACCATTGCAGTTAGGGAAGAGAGCACCTAGCATGTTCTATCAAAATAAAAGAGAGATAGTCATAAAGAGGTGCTTAAAAGGCTGTTGAGCTTGTTAAGTTTTTAGCCTTTTACTGTGAATATCAAAATACTATCCCCACCATGTGCATGGTGTTGGACAGTCATTTCCTTTACTACTGGGTAGAAGTGGGGATCTTTATAACTGTTTCTCTAAAAAACTTGAGCCCATAAATCTAGGCTGACACTCCAGTGCAGTAGTGAGGGAGTACTGCATTGTCGGAGGTGCTGTTTTTCGGATGAGACCGAGGCCCCATCTATCTGATCGTGTGGATGTTAAAGATCCCATGGCACTATTGGAAGAACAGGAGGGGAGTTTTCCTGGTATCCCGGCCAACATTCCTCCATCAACAAACATTACCAAAGACAGATTAACTGGCCATTCATTTTAGTGCTGTCCACTAAATGGCTGCCATGGTTTGCTTGCATACCAACAGTGACTGTTCTTCAAAAGGAACTCATATACAAAACACTGACAAGTTTCTGAGAAAAGATGAGGTGCTATATATATGCAACTTATGTAAAGTTGTGTAAAAGCTCGGTGCAGGGAATGTTAAACATAAACTGACAGCCCTATAATAGACACAATTTTATAAATAATTAATTATAATTCATTAACAAAATAATTTGTATAATGAATATATAATCCTTTATTGAATAATTTAAGTAACCTGGAATGGTGACAAATTGTGTATAAGCACTGATAGACTTGTGCACACACAGTGCACTAGGTGAAGTGCACATGCAATTCAGAGCCTTTGTAAGACCGTTAATAACACACAGTAACAAACAGTGATAGTTTATATTTTACATGATAGCCCAGTGATTTCAAATTTTTCTGTCTGGAGACCCCCCTGCAAATACTGATGCCCTTCTGGGGACCCCCTGCAAATACTGACACACTCCCGATGATGCCCTCCAAATAATGATGCATTCCGAAGGACCCCCTGATAAAACTGATACCCTCCAAGGGACCCCCAGCAAATGCTGACATCCTTCTGTGGACCCCATTCAAATATCAACACACACCTGGAGACCCTCTGTACATAATGACACTCTCCTGTGGATCCCATTCAAATATTTACATCCCATTCGATCTGTTCACAGACTCCCCTAAGTTCCAGGGACCTCCAGTTTGAGAATCTATGCTATAGCCATACAGAAAGACCAATCCAAGGTTCAGTTCCTGGTATGTGATTAGTTAGCTCATCGCAGCCTGGCTAATGAGGGGGAAAACATTAGGGATAGTTCTTGCTCCTGATCACTGTATGTTGGAAGATGTATGTGTGTGGATGTGGGATGAGAACATGATTAGCCTCAGCTGTGATGCCCCCCATGATGGTATACTCTACCGAAGCATGAAGAATGGCCCATTGGGTACAGCCGGGGCCCAGGGACCTGCACCTGAGCAGCAGTTAGAACCTTCAGGAGAGGAGGAGATGAAATTGGGACAACATATCGACAAGTCACAAGAGAGACCAAGAGAAACTGCAAAATGCAGCTGCTGCAGTCATTATCTCAGTAACAGAGAGTCCATCGGCTAATGCTATTACTGGAGTACTGTTAACTCACAGATAATTCAAGATTGCTTGCCTGTATGGGCTTGGGGCTGTGTCCTGAAATTTACTTGCAAGCACAAAGTCTGTTTGGGAGAGCTGTGATGTAGTCGAGCGTCACCATACTGGGCCCTTTGGAGGGTCCCAGCTTCACTAGTTTTTTTCAGCAATAAATGTATTGCCCCAAAATGGGGGCGGTTGGAATCAGAGCCACACAGCAGGCTATTCTACTCTGTAGGGCATTGCAATCCTGTCCTCACCCAATATCTGTGTATATGCACTTTGGAGCAGGGGGTCACTGTATAGTGATTGGGAGCAGCTCCCAAGCTGAATTTGTTCTCCTCCCAACTTGGTGAGCACTGCACCCAATTGTTGCCATAGGGGTACTCAGGAAACTCAGCACAGACTGGGGATCAAATCTGGGACCTTCCTGGTCTGCGCGGCTCAGCTGGATGAAGCCGCCAAGCCATAAAAGTGAAGGCACTTTTTTTTTAACCCAATCGTTTGTCAGTTTTCTAAATGAGACAGTGGATGATCTGCTCCTGAAGTCCTGCCCTTCAGCCATCCAATGGGAGGTGTTTAAGATCATCCTGGGGGCCATTGCCTGCAATTCCCACTGCTTGGTTGGGATGGGGCATATGGCTGGAATACTGAGCGTCCACCTGTTTACATAAAATCCATTTGGTTTTTTTTAATTATTTGTTCTCGAGATGTGGCAGGACCGCATTTATTGGCCGTCCTGCGTTGCCCTGAGAAGGTGGTGGTGGCCTTCTTCTTGAACTGTTGCACTCCTTTGGTGACAGTGCTCTCAATATGGTATTAGATAGGGAATCCCAGGATATGGACCCAAGCCACATTGAAGGAACAGCGATTATATGCCCAAGTCAGGGTGGTGTGTGACTTGGAGGGCAACTGGAGGTGATGGTGTTCCAATGACATTCCTGCCCTTGTTCCTTGTCGTTTTTGTCCATTAGTATTTCTCTTCTGAGAACATTGACTCTTTCCTCGATGTCTGGCCTCACAGGCAGTATCTCTCCCAAGGGAATCATTCCTCCTCGTGTGTGAACCTTGACAACAAGTGTTCGTGTCTATTCATCCACATGGGAAAGTGATAGCTCGATCCTGGTCTTCACCCGAAATCCACACGTACTTTCCAGCCAGGTGTTCACTAGATGGCAATCTGGACTGGGAATGCTGGCTGATTTCCATCCCCCATCTCTGGTTGGGATCTGATACTTTCCTGTGGGGTCTCATTAAGAGCCTTTGAAAAGTTGTGTGGGAACACAATGCACCATTTGGCTGCTGCTGCTTTGGATGTTGGCAGAATCTCTGGGCTTTAGTGCTGAGGCAGAGAAAAAGGATAACTTGCTAAGATGTAAACCATCTGAATATTTGCTTACAAATATTTGCATGAACAATGTATTTTCTGTGTTTTTTAATTGCAACTTTCCAAGTCTTTTGCCGACTGGCTTTCAGTGCGTTTAAGGTGTGTTTCTCCCTCAATTTACGCCTGAAGATCCTGTCTCTCGCTGAGGTTTGGCTTCTGGGAGCGCTGGCCAACCCCCTGTGTCTCACATAAGTGCCCATTCTTCATGTGTGAGGCTAGACTATGAATAATGTATGGCGGGGGGGAGGTTATGGGGCGCACGGCCTAGTCTGATTGCCCAACTAACCCAAAGTCCACACCTTCGCACTTTTCAACAATCGTACCTTTCGGGAGCAGGAACCCCGGGCTGCTTTTCCTATGCAGTGTTGGGGCAAATTCTGGCGCCCCAGCACTGCCTGAGCAAGATAAGCCTTAAACCATTTTTTAAATTTAAATGCGATGTAGTTTGGACTCCGGCTTGAGGGAGCTGGGAGTCAGCTCACAGACGCCTTTCCCCCGGAATCTGAGTGTCCTGGCCAATGTGAAAGCATCTGGGTGAAAGAAAAGAAAGAATATGCATTCATAAAGAGCCTTTCACGACCTCAGGACATCCTAAATGCTTTACAGCCAGTGAAGTACTTTTGAAGTGTAGTTCACTGTTGTAATGTAGGAAGCGCAGCAGCCAATTTGCGCACAGCAAGCTCCCACAAACAGTAATGTGATAATGACTAGATCATCTGTGGTGAGATACTGGGAGACAGCTGGCAGAACTAAAACTTCTCAAGAATTGATGCCTTCACAGGGGAAGCATAGTAGATTGCAAGAACAGCTAGATTGCTTTTCCTTAATAGAATTTGGCTAATTGCTCAACTCAGCTCTCAATTTGAATTAAGTCTAAAATGCAGTAAACAAGTAACCGCTCTGCCCCAAATTGTATGTAGGTCAAGGGAGTCTGTGGCTCGGCTAAACTGAAAGGAGCTGTGTTATTTTTCTTGGCTCCATCGCTCAAATCCCTGTTGATATTAGCTGGAGGAGTGCAGTTTGCTCTCCCTTCAGGGGGAGCTTAGGAAACTGGCAGAGAAGGAGCTCATAATTCTGAGGAAGCAGAGAAGAAGAAAGTTGTTTCTTTTTCTGTGGAATTTTTTTTATTAACGGGCTGTCGTTGAATTCTATTCACCTTTTTTTCTCGTGCGCAGAGCCAGGAGATTCCTGTTCCGCGTGACATGGCTCACACCGACTTTTTCCAATGAGGAACAAAAAAAAATGAAGGAAAAATAATGTCTCTCCGCCCCCCCACCCCCTTCAATTTTGTTTTCCTGAAAGGTCAGACTCTTGCTATGGTGCAGTTCTGGTGACTCCATGTTAAAGTGAGCTGCGCAGTATGAGTTTGTTTTACTGGATTGAAGATTCGCCCCTTTGGCTCCTGTGGTCTTACTCCAGCTTGCTATATTTCTCCCTTCTCGAGCATCCCTTCTGGCAATGGGAGATGGCACTTAAGATGCCCTGCATCACATATATGGCATGAGACCTACAGTAGGGTGAGCATGGCCTGATAATTCTGGAGTCTTAAACTGAATTGGTCTAAGCCTTGGGCTCTGAAGCCAGGCTAGGCCTGGAGTCAGCCTAGGTCTAGAGTAGGGCCGGTTTTACAATTGCTCCCTAATGTAAGGAGAAAATCACTCTTACTGGTGTGAGTGCAGGGAAAAGATTTGTTTTCCTTTGATAGAAATAAAGAATCGTTCATTGTTTTGGGATTGGTACAATTACGTGTTTGAGGATAATGACCTGTTGGGGTGAATCCTGCAATTTAAATCTTCCTCCAAGCTGGCTGAATCCAATGAAGCCTTGGGGTTTTAGATGGTCATCATGGCTTCTGTGTATTTCCACAAAGGTGGGCGTTTTCATTGGAACTGGTCGTGATCTGAATCAACTCATTACTAGTCTTCATCAAATGTAGCTATGCTGTCTGCTCGATAACCTTCCCGAACACCATAAACCATCTAGGGCCCCAAAGACTCCTTCCAGGTGAAACAGAGATTTACTTGTACTTCTTTCAATTTAGTATACTGTATTTGCTGCTCACAATGCAGTCTCCTCTACATTGGGGAGACCAAATGCAGATTGCTTGATCGCATTGCTGAACAACTCCGTTCAGTCCGCAAGCATGACCCCGAGCTTTTAGTCACTTGCCATTTTAATTCTCCGTCCCACTCCCGCTTTGTTCTTTCTGACCTCGGCCTCCTACACTGTTCCATTGAAGCTCAACGGAAGCTTGAGGAACAGCACCTCATCTTTCAGTTAGGCAATTTACAACCTTCCGGACTCAACACTGATTTCAATAACTTCAGATCATAACCACTGCTCCTATTTTTTCAGACAGCAGGTGCTGGTAATGATTCTGCTGTTGCCATTTAGAGCTCCTCTAGACCCATCTTTTGTTTCTTTACTTGTCCCTCTACCGCCCCCTTTGCCTTGCACCATCATCCCTTTTGTCATTTAATCACTCCTGCCCTCCACCCTATCACAGACCTTCTCTTTCGTTCTTTCCTCCCCTCTCCTCCTTCCCCCCCACCACCCTCTTTCCCTGGCTCTGTACTTGCTTTAAAACTGTTAAATATTTATTTCTTCCAGTTCTGACAAGGTCACTGAACTGAAACGTTAACTCTGTTTCTCTCCTCACAGATGCTGCCTGGCCTGCTGAGTAGCACTTTCTGTTTTTATTTCAGATTTCCAGAATCTGCAGTATTTTGCTTTTATTTTAATTATCATAAACCACTATCAGTTCTGTGTGTAACCAAAACAACAACTTGCATTTATATAAGCGCCTTTAACGCAGAGAGGTCCCAAGGCGCTTCACAGAGCCGTAAAGAAATAAATGGTGGCTAAGCCAAAGAAGGAGATATTAGGAGAGGTGACCAAAAGCTTGATCAAGAGATGGGATGGGCTTTAAAGAGGGTCTTAAATGAGAAAAGAAAGGTAGAGAGGTTTAGAGAGGGAATTTGAGAGTGCGGAGTCTAGGTGGCTGAAGGCACAGCCGCCAATCATGGGGCAAAGAGAAGCGAGTGGATAGGGGGCCAGAATCAGAGGAACGGACAGTTCGGGGTGGAGGGGGTTGTAGGGCTGGAGGAGGTTACAGAGCTAAAGAGGGGTGAGACCATGGAGGGATTTAAACACGAGAATGAAAATTTTATATTTGCTGCGTTAGGGGACCGGGAGTCAATGAAGGTGAGTGGGACTATCCAATCCAGGGATTGAGGAGACAAGAAAGTCTTTGATTTGATGGGATTATGTTTATCTGCGCAGCTATTCAATGTAGAAGGCAAAGACCCCCATCTGCCTGAGGCATCCTTCAGACAGGCCCAAGAATCTGTGGAATGCAGCAGAGAATGTTATGAGTGCAGGTTCCAGATCTGCTGATTTCCTTTGAAGCTACTGATTGCCCTTGCTGTTTACACAGGAGCAGACAGTAGAGGAAAATCACATCCTGAGTCTAAATCAAACCCTTGGCTACATTCAGTTAAAACCCCCATCAGTTCTCAACTAGAAACTCACTGGAGGTGAAATTGGACCTCGTGGAAAACAGGTGCAAAGAGGTCCAATTAAAGAGGCCAATCTCCCACTCTGGGATAGTGTCGGAAACATGTCTGACATGATATTGGTTCTGGAGCTGTAGAGGCGTTCCTGACGGCCACCTAAAACAGGCATTAGGTTCCTTGAATATACTATTCCGGGCCCTAATGCCTATTTTGGGATCAGTCCAGAAATTGGTTTACCCTGAACGCATCAGCTGTCGGGTCTGCGGCATTCGGGATTACCTGGTCTTCAGGCGGCCTAACCAGCCGTCCTCAAAGGGACCTTACCAATAAGGTAAGTTTTAAAAAAAGGTACCTGAATGTGGAGTGGGGAGGAGCAGGAGTTCTCCTCCTGGCTCCACATTAAAACCTTCCTCTCGGACTCAATTGAGGCCCTCGGCTGGCTTCCTACCCAGCCAAATATACTCCTCCCGCTATCGGCGCGCTGTCTCTGGGGCCGCGAGTGATGCCTGCAGCTTGCCGGTACTATCCTAAAGAGGCCGGCGGACCAATTTCCAGGGCATTGTCTAAACAGAGCTATTTTCAGCCCCTCACTGCTAGGTTTTCTTCTGAAGGTGCTAAATGGGGCTGGGGTGCAGTTCCATGGACATCAGCACATCTCCTGTCCCTCACCTAACTGGCCATTTTTCAAGTGTGAGCCTAGACAGTGAGTGTCAGTAGGCTATTTGATTGGAGTGGGCATCAAAACCGTGTCCTTGAATCAAACATCAAATCACTTGACACTCACGTGTGCGTACATGCAGCGGGGGTCACTGGATAGTGATCAGGAGCAGCAACCCTGCCTGCAGTAACGGTTGCTATAACAGCCTGGCCTAGAGAGAGGGAATAACTGGCCACAGTTCTCGCTTCTAATCACCATTCAGTGCCCCTCTTCTGGAAAGTGCATGTGGAAAGGGAGTAGAAGACAATCATTAAGATGATACCAACGACGAGAGGCTTTAGTTAAGAGGGGAGACTAGAGAAACTGGGGCTCTTGTCATTGGAGATATGCTAGAAGTGTTCAGAATTATGGGGGTAACTAGGGAAAAACTATTTTCACTAGTTGTAAGTCAGTAAGTAGAGGGCATAAATTTAACATCATCACCTAAAGAATGACGGGAGACGATAGGAGAAATTTTTTTAAGCAGTGGGTTGTTGGGACATGGAATGCTCAATCAGAAACAGTGGCAGGTGCAGAATCCATAGTAGATTTTAAAAGGGAAGTAGATAAATATTTGAAGGGTATGGGGAACGGGCAAGGCAAATGCAGTAAGGGGATAGCTCTTTCAGAAAGCTGGCACAGGCACGATGGGCTGAATGACCTATTTCTATGTTGTAAAATTCTATGAGTCTCTATGTGTGAGTCTCAAGAGAGGATAGGATTAGCCTAGCTGCAATGCCCTCCACAGTGGAATAGTCTGCTGATACTAATCGTCTAGTCATGCAGGAGAAGAATGACCACATTGGGGGAGGTACTGGAGGGCAGCTGCCAGGTGTAGAACCTGTGATTTTGGGGCAGAAGGGGAGAAAATCTAAAAATAAATAAAAGTGACAGAATGCTGTGTGTCAAATGATATTGAATTGAGGGCTGCGGGTGATACATATCCTGTTTTTAAAAAGAATTAAAAAAATTCAATTCAACGAATTATCTGCTAACAAAAGAGGATACTCTCTGGTTAAGCCTGCTGTTGTCCTACTGACTTTTCCAGAGCAAATGCATGGAACTGTTTTGACAGATTGGCCTCTGTGTTACCCCAAGAGAAGCTAATGTGGGCATTTTTCTGGGACATGTGAAACAGAATGAGATTAATTGGAATAATGAGACCCTGAAACCAATTCAGATGATTCATCAGAGAAACACGTGGGGTCTATCAGACCTGCTCTTCTTCAAAAAGAAGCTTGTTTTTCGGTCTCTTGTGGATGTAGTGCTTTTGAGGTCAGAAAACATCTCCCTCTCAACCACCGTGTCTATTTCCTCTCTCCCTCACCTACTCCCTGACCCCTCCTTACTATCTCCCCCATTCTTTAACATTCCCACTCATAAACCAAGTCACTCTTACAGCACTCTATCCTATCCCCTATCCCTCTTCCTTTCCACCCCTTGTTTTACTGCCTCAGTTTTATTCCTGCCATCTCCCTCTGTTGATCGTTTCCCCTCCTGCTGTCTGGCTCTCACTCTTTTCCTCTGTTTATCTTTCTCTCTCTCACTATCTTTTTTCTTTTTCTCTATCTATTACTGTCTATCTGTTTATCTTTCTCTCAATGTTTAACTATCCATGTACCTCACGGTCTGTTTTTCTATTTTTCTCTATCATGATCTGTTTATTTCTAGCTCACTGTCTGTGTTTCTCTATTTCTCTCTATCACTCTGTATCTGTTTATCTCTCTTGCTGTGACTTTTTCTTTTCCTGTCTCTCTTTTTGGAGGTTTTGTTCCCAATCCTTACTTTTAAACACTCAGTGCCTCAGGTCATGTGGCTAATAAGCCTCTCTAACATACACAATGATCTTGTGTTACAGTACAGACCATCTGCTTTGTGATTAAACCTAACAGACCCTGTCACAAGGGTCCAAACCTGGTTTGAAAGTTACTTTTAACCCAAAAACAAAGTAACTTGTTTCAATATTGAAAAACAGTTTGTTAATTAGGACATATAGAGGTGTGGCTTACATCAGAGTGTAATAGAGAGGGGTGTATAATATATGTGTATTATAGTGAGGGGTATTTCATAATGTTAGTGAGGTATGTTGGTTATATCAGAGTTACAGTGAAGGGTTGTGGGGTGTATGGAGGAATGTTACAGTAAGGGGTGTGGGGTGTATTACAGTGTCACACTGAGGGATGCGGGGTATTTCAGAGTCACAGTGAAGGTTGTGGTGTATATGGAGGAATGTTTCAGTAAGGGGTGTGGGAAATATCAGTGTTACAGTGAGGGGTGTGGGGTATTTCAGAGAGTGTTACAGTGAGGGGTGTGGGGTATTTCAGAGAGTGTTATAGTGAGGGATGTGGGGTATTTCAGAGAGTGTTATACTGAGTGTTAACTGCTGTCCTTTGCATGTGTCAGTGGAAAGGGAATTCAGGGAGTACAGTCTAATAAAGGTGAGCAGAGAGGGAGGAGAACAGCTAATGGAGGTGGCTATATGGTTATGTTGAGAGTGACTGTATACCTAAGGAAACTATATCAAAGCACAGCAAACATATTGTCCAGTATAACATTGAGCTATAGTGACCAGAGGACCCAAATCCATCCCTGGAAAATGCATGTGTGAGAACAGGATCAGGTGAGAACAGGATCATCCTTGTTTGTGATGCTCTCAGTGGTCAAATAGCCAGTCAACATTCAATTGTCTAGGGTTACCTATGATGGATGTACCTGAGGCTGGTGGGACTGTTGGCAGCAAGGATCAGTCTCTGCAGGAGAGGAAGAGGGGAAAGGAAAGGAGAAATCCAGGTGAAAGGCCAAGGGCCACAGGGCAGGACACCATCAAGGTTCAAAAGAGAAGACAACATAAATCAAGAAGTAGTGCTTAGGTGATGCCAAGCTTTGATTTTAAAGGCTTATAGATTGTAGGAGGAAGGGAAGACATTTTTCTCAACAACTGTCTCCCCCTTGCTCTAAAGATGTTGACTCCTTGCTGGGTTAGGGTTTTAGCAGCCTTGCTTGTCCCTTATCACCATGCCTAAGTGGCCATCATTCACATGTGAGTCTGAAAAGGAAGCACGGCCAGACTGTTGGACTATTGGGGCATTATAGCTGAGCCCAATCTCCACACATGGGCACACTCAATTGTGTGTGTGGGGGGTGGGTGAGGGTTTAATTGAATAACATTCAAGAGTGGGAACGCTGGCTAAATTTCCTCCCCAACCCCTGTGGCACTGAGGCCAATTATAGCAGCAGTACCACCCCACAAGCTGAGATCAGCTACGTCCATTGCACTGGTCGGGGATGGACCCTGGGACCTTCTTGGTCTGTGGCTCAGCTGATCGCTGGATAACATTGGGAGTTCCTAGTTTTGAGGTTCTAGGAAGTGAAGAGTTAGAAAAGGAAGCAATGCAACGAGTCTTAATTACAACACAGCAAGGGTGCAAGATGGAAGAAGGGTGCGACAGTGTGTTCAGAGCTTAGGAGGAATGAGAGCGGAACATGCGGAAATGCAATGACCACAGCACCATTGGTAGGCAGACAAGAAAGGTGCATCGGGGGTGCAAGGTGAGGGAAGGATGGATGACCTATCGGATGATGAATGCAAGAGGGGTGTTGAAGAGCCTCTCAATGTGGCATCAGTGTTCAAATCTTAAGGTAGATTTGTTAGGACATGCATGTTGGAGCACATTGGGACAGCTGGCACAGTGGATAATAACTTAAGCAATAAGTGGCTGTGTGTTTGACAATTATAGCTATGATGGTTTTCCATGAGTACTCAGTGTAATATGCTTTGATGCCATGAAGGTTAGTGTGTCTTAATCACGGATATCTTTCATCCTCACCAACATGATTGTGCAATAAAGCAGTCATTATGTTGTTTGCAGTTACTTCTTCAAAGGTCTATACAATCAGTTATTAAACAATTAGAGGAATAAGAGATAACCTTTCACAGCAAACAATGAGACCTTGATGCAATCCACCCAATTTTATAGTTGGAATTTCCTGATAGGATGAGTGAGTAAAGCCATTCCCAGTGTGGTACTGAGTCATACAGTCTGTGCTGATCTTGGTCAGGGTGGCCTTAGAACCAACCATTGGTCTAGAGAGAAGAAAAATCAACCAGGCTTCCTGATTGCTATCCAGTGACTCCTGCTGGAAAGCAAGTGTGTATGTATTGCTAAGGGCTCAATTGGGCATGGACCTGATGCCCCCATGGTTGAATAGCCTACACACATAGAAGGAACGGCCGGTTGGCTGAAGTTTGAGGGGGTGGCAGGCATCCACAGGGTTGTACCCTGGCCAGATTCAACACCATTTTATATCCCCAGATCACTATGCAATCCATACTCTGTGTGTTTTTGGATTTGTCTGTTACAGTTTCAGCAAGAAATCTTGCTCTGAAGTCTATTTGATAGGTGAAGCTCAGAATTTCCAGCAGACTGTACAGGTGTAAGCCAAATGAAGATTTGTCATCCACTCCTTTTAAACAAATAAGAACATTAGAACTTTTGTTGGGAACTCAGGTTTGATTCCCATTCTGTACTGAGCTAGGTGATTTCAGCCAGGGAGGGTAGGGTGGGTTAGGGAGGGGAAAAATCACCCAAGGTTCCCACTCTGTATTGCTATTCAGTGTCTCCTGCTGGAAAGTGGATGTCAGGAGATTGGGCTCCCCCATGATCAAACAGCCTGCCTAGACTCACCCACGAAGAATGATTGCCACTTGGATGAGGTAGCAGAAGAATGCAGGCGTCCATAGGACCACGTCCCAGCAAGAGCTGGCACTTTCAGCATAGGCAGGGAGAGAGTTAGCAAAAAAAAATAATTAAAAAAAACATTTATTCCACCCACTTCAGTGAAAGTATATTTTAAATTACCAGTGGCATTGCACAAGGGAGAGCTGATTTTAACTCTCAGCGGTGGCGGAAAACTGGCGATAGCGAATTGGCCGCCCATTATACACCTGCCCAATTTTTCTTTCCAGTGAAGTCGAAAGTTAAAATCAGCCCTGGGGAGTAAGACCAAGTGTAGTCTTCAAGTTGAAGCAGGGTTAGAGGGTGGGGGATAATTGGACCAGGGTGCGCAGATATAATTCAGTCCCCATTTTGAAGTCACACATTCTGTTCATATTTTTGTAATGCCATTATAAATTCCTCTGTATACATTTTTAATGAAAACTGCCTGTGTAAGTGTGTCATGCTGTAATTGCACCCTCCTGGCAGTAGTCGTGCTGCAATGCCTCCATTGGGATGATGTACTTACAGCCTGATAAGATTTATATAGTCAGTTTCCATTATAAGTGTGGACACTGAAATTTATATGGGAAAAGTTGACAGACATAATATATTATAGATATTGTCCTTTAATAACTTACTCCACAACTCTATTACTCTTAAGGTAATTGACTTCTCTTCTTACTCCTAACTTCCTCATTTTCAAACTCATATACCCTGGGATTTGAACCCTTCGCTAATGTGAACCATTTGCCTGGATCAGCTTTGAAGCCATTGAATGCATTTCACACCTTATTTAATAGCCCAAGTAACTCATCCAAGCATTAGCCCAGGCAGCGAGTGGCAGCAGGCAATTCATCCATGGGGTGGGGATCACAGCAAGCCCTCCGACCAGATGTTCACACCAATTCGAACCTGGGGCCCCTCTGGTCTGTATGGCTCAGTATTCACACCAGAAAGTACAGTTATGCATGGGGAGGGGTGGGTGCTGGGTACTTTGATCTGTTCACTTTCTACCAGAGTATCTTGGAGACCATGCCATTGTTCGCGATTTCACTTGTTTTTGCTGTTTCATTTATTTTTCTTTGTGCCTCATGTTGACACAGGCCTATCAACAAATTCCTGTTCTGTTTATCTTTGATCAGCGAAAGATATTTTACCTGAGTGAACCGTCGCTCAGCAGCAGCCTATGTTTCTTTTCAGGTGGTGGCCGCACCCTGTATGTATAGTAGTGCCTTTGTGAGAGCACACCCACCTTACAGGAACAATGCAGTTTTATCTCAGCCAGAGGCAGAGGCAACAAATCCATAATAGGTCCTAAGAGGAATTACTATTTGTCGAATTTCCACTCTGTTTGCTTCCCCCCTCACCTAAGTGGACATTCTTGTTCTTTAAGTCTGGATATTCGACTGCAGAGGGCATAACAGTTCTGCCTGATCCTGTCATCGCCCAACCTCTACGCATATGCACTTTCTCCATGGGATCACTGGACCAGTGATCAGTAGTGGGGCCCTGGATGTTTTTCCCCTCCTCCCTAGCCTAGAAGAAAACTGTAGCAGCCACCACCCCACAACATTCACTTGGGTCGAGATCTTCTGACTCAGCACAGACCGAGGTTTGGGGGGGAGAGGGATGAACAAACCTGGAGCATTGTTTTGTGTGGTTTAGAACCCCTCAGTTATACTGTACACAGAGTATGGCTTTGGACGTGCTTTGTCCTCTTGTGCATGTCACAGTCAAGGGGGAGGGGCATTTGGTCATGCCTTGTTGTGAAAGGAGCCAGCCCCTTACAGCTGTTGCACCTTTAATGCTCCATTGAGATAATTCATTGTTGCTGATGCATGACTAAAGCTCTTTAAGGCTTTGGTCACTCTATAGGAATGTGGTTTTGGGTGGATTTGTAGTCCTAGGGCAGACGGACTGAAATCCTATGTTAGCAGGTGGGACCTTGACAAGGCTGGACAAGCAAACATAGCATAATAAAGATCAAACTTGCATTTATGTAACATTTTATCGCACCCTTGGGGCATCTCAAAGCGCTTCACAACCAATGAATTACTTTAGAAGTGTTGTTTTGTAGGCAAACATGGCAGTCAAATACACACAGACCGATCCCACAAACAACAACTGAGATGAATGGCCAGTTAATCTGTTTTTTGGTGCAGTTCATTGAGGGAGGAATGTTGACCAAGACACCAGTGGGAACTCTCTGCTCTTCAAATAGTACCATGGGATCTTTTGCTTTCACCTAACAGGTGGTTTAACGTCTCATCTGACAATGCAACACTCCTGCGCTGGAGTGTCAGCCTAGGTTGTAGGCTCAAGTCTCCGGAGTGGGGTTTGAAAGCATGACCTTCTGACTCAGAGGTGGGAGTGCTACCACCGAGCCAAGGCTGACAAGAAAAGCAAACTGCCACCCAGTGGTAGGAAGGTATACCGACTCAGGTGACCTTTCCCATTTGAAACGGGTAAAAACCAATCTTGTACAATTCCCAAAATAATTGGGAACAAGATTCTGGGCAGCTCAGCCACAAAACCATTTTTATTTATTTATTTTGATGCTTGCCAACATTAAGTTTTTTTTAAACTTCTTAAACATTTCAAGGCTCTTCTCCCCCTCTCGTGCCGAGGTACAGATCCACAGGGAGCCCTTCGATACCTCAACTACTTCTTCATATATGGGCCTAGATAGTGAGTGTTGGCAAGTTGTTTGACTGCAGGGAGGCAAACCTGATCATGTCCTCTCCTGATATCCACACAGCACTTTCTATTCCTGATTAGAGATCAAGAGTGGAAATCCCATCTAATTTTTCCCCCTTCCTACCCAGGGCCATTGAGGCTGGTTGTAGTGCTGACTGTTGTTCCGGCTGAAGTCTGCTAACTCGGAACAGACTGCAAATCGATTCTGGAACTATCCTGGTCTACATGGCCCAATTCCACACCTAGACAGTGCATTGAAAGATTGAGGGAGCGGAGCCCTTTTAGATTGTTTTTTGTTTCTGTCCGTTTGCTACAAGTTTCCTCACCACTCAAAGACTGCTTGCAAACTAACAGGTGTGAAAAGGGACACACGCTTACTATTGCAGATCCTGGTGGAGTGAACTGAATGAGCAAGATATGTTTCGCCACTGAGCACGCATTCCTTCTCCGGGGAAGGCCGATCTCCTCCGTAGTGGAGGGTTTTTCAAAAGCGTGATAAAATTCACTGGGTGAGACTGGCAGATTGGAGAGGCAGGAATTGACAAAACTAATCAGAGAGTGAGGCAGCCCTAGATCTCAAATCAGTGACTTGGCTGGGAGGTTGCAAACTCACTAGTTGTTGAAAGATTGTTCTTTTTCTTTTTGTGATAGTCAGAAAGAGGTTTCAAATCAGATTAAAGCATAGCTTTGTCACATTAGAAGAGCAGTCGTTGACTTAATGTTGGCAGTAATGTGAGACTGGCCCCAGCACGTTGTGTATGAGGGATGAGTTGCTGGATAATCACTGGATAGAACTGGATTTGACCCTTTGAAAACTGCACTTCCTTCACAGCTGTCAAAACACAAGCCTTTTATGCTTTAGAATATGTCTAGTGCAAAAAATAATTATGTTTCCAAAGCAGATTGTTCTGGTCTAGAGTCTTTTTGAAACTTTTATGCTCATCAGTATGAGGGATGTTCAAACTAGGGAAAACAACAATTGCCATTTCAGATACCCAGATGCTGAAATCTGCAAGGGCTTTCCAATCTCCCACCAGAGTTATGGCAGGAGTCCAGTGAAACTCCCATGGAATTTTAGCCCCCCACCCAATGTCAACATCAAGCATTTCCTTCTCCCGCAGGCACTGATTCATACTGGCGAACGATTCCTTGGATGTTCTTCCACCTATCGCGCTTCACCTGAGCGGCTTTTCTTTACAAGAGAACCTATGGATGTGACTATCAGCAGGCCAATAAACCGTGGTGGCCATTGTAGCCGAGCCTGATCCTGTCCTCATTCACATTCCAGAAGTATAACACGTAGGAAAACGATCCTTGGTTGACTTAGCCTTCCCTTGGCTGGGCACATCGAGACCAATCGCAGAAGCCTAACTGCTGAGATCAGTTAACTCAGTATTTCCTGGAGTTCATACCTGGGTCTGTTTGGCTCATTTAATCACTCAGCCATCGAGGGAGGGGGGCATCAGTTATCATCATTAATCTGACAGAAAGTCAGATGCAGATTTTATAGCCTACAAGTCATTGCTTCTTTTGGCTCTTTTGGTGTAGTGGGACAGCTCAGTTGGGAAATTTTTCTTGCGGTGCCAGGATCCGGCAGAGAATTCAGTGCCCTTTCTAATAGACCAGGAGAATTGTACAGTACAAGGAAACCATTTGAAACTTAGGATCTGTCATATTGCCCCTGAGAAATTGATGGTGGATCTTCTCCTTAAGCGACTTGCTAGGTCACTTCAGAGAGCATCAAGTACCAAGTAGGGTGGGACTGAGTCACATGTCGGCCAGACCGGGCAGGGGTGGCAGGTTCCCTTTCCTGAACTGGTTGGGTTTTATGTTCGCAGTCATTTTTCTGGTGCCAGCCCACAAATGACCAGATTTATGGATGGTGCACAGGGCTTGGAATAAACCTCACAGCTCCTGATGTTTGCTGAGTCTGACTATTGCTCCTTCTCTCTTCCAGTGCTGTGAGCCTGAAGCAAGCACAAGTGAAGTAACAGACCTTGCACCAGCCAAAGAAACAGCAGCGATTTTGTTTTATACTTTCAGAGACGGGGAATCTACACAAAGGTATGTCCTTTCTCATTGTCACCCACCACCCTGTAAGTGTAGTGATGCAGAAAAGAGTTTGCGAACACATAGTTATTAAAGTAGTTGCATAGTTAATAAATGAACACATAGTTATTAAAGTCGTTGCATAATTAATAAATTCCAGTGGATCTCCTGTAGCTTTGCATACAGTAAGT
The DNA here is from genome assembly GCF_035084215.1 of Heptranchias perlo. Taxonomy (NCBI): domain Eukaryota; kingdom Metazoa; phylum Chordata; class Chondrichthyes; order Hexanchiformes; family Hexanchidae; genus Heptranchias; species Heptranchias perlo. The sequence continues at coordinate 4,901,706 of NC_090367.1, read as the reverse complement.
CAGATGATGCACAGCCTAAGAAGAACAGAAGCATTGTTCCGTGTGATGCACATTGTATTATTCTGCTGCTAACGAGCATCTGTGTGTACCTGATCAGTCCCCGGAGTCTAATTGCTGAAAATGGCTCATCTCCAGGAACACCCTGAAGCCAATTAGAGAGTATTTTTTGTTGCTGGGGAAATTTGTAAAATGTGTGATGCAAAGCATAATATCTGAACTGTAACAGACATATCTCAAAACTAGAGAGAGACAGATGCATCCTCCTGTCAGTGGTGTTGCTGTATCGCCTCAGTTTTATGTCTCCTGGCTCCTCAGCCTGTACTGGACAGAAACTCTGGTGCTTCAACCAACTCTACTTCCAAAATTCCTTTAAATTTTGCTAATTAACTATAAGTAATAATATAAAATCATACAAAACAAAGCTAGAAAGTATCCTTTAAAATGGGGACTGAATTATGTCTGTGCAGCCTGCCCTTTAATCCCACTTTACCCGAAGACCATACTTGGTCTTGATTCCCCATTTGAAATGCCATGTAATATCTAATATCTGTGTGCAATTCCTGTTCTCAAAACCTTACTTCCTGTTGTCACATTTTTGTCATACTTTTGAGTTAACTTTCTCCTTTATGATTTCCTATGTCCACATTTGTAATGGAAACTGCCTATGTAAACTTGTCACTCTGCAATTTCTCTTTGTCCTTTCCTCTGTTGAAGGTGCCAATTGTTGCTAGGGTGTTGTTGCACAACCATTGACACTCTCTGGCACTTTGTCCAAGTGGTCATTCTTCATGTTTAAGCATAGGGGCTGTGTGTTGGCTGGCTTTTCAATCGTGGAGGCATCACTCTCAAGCCTGATAACTGTCCATATCCAGTATCGACAAACGTGCACTATCAACTGCATAGCGATCAGCAGTTGGATACTCCCTCCACCCTAGTTCAAGAGTACTACTGCCAAATGTAATACCACTATTGTCACCATGACCAAGATAAGTTAACTTAGCTCAGGCAGGACTGGAACCTAAGACCTTCCTGGTCTATATGGCTCAGTACCGCACAGGCGGCACATTCACCCACTGAGCCATCTAGGTGGAAGGGAGCTGAATTTGGTTTCTAAAAAACAATGCAGCAGTGGACAATCCATTGTTAGAGTTCAGACTGCTTCACCGAGCTGGTGACATCCTGACAGTGATAAACTCTGACCTTTCAGTCAGCATTCTTCCTGCAGTGGAAAAGGGTTGACTAATACTTTTCTGCTGATTTCGACAGATGGCTAAAAAGGACGATGATCTAGACGTGCTGCTCCCGAACTGGTCAGGAGCTGCTGCACACGGGTTCAGTATAAGTGGTAACGATGATGGGATCTTCATCAAGGACGTGGTGCAGAATTCTCCAGTAGGAAAGAGTGGGGTGATGAAGGAAGGTATGGTCCCTGCCTCTCAATTGGTCTTCTTCCTTTCGCACACTATACCCCAGTAGTTAAGGTTGAACCGTAACACTCTGAACTGATGGTCTGATTCTTAAACAAAGGCAGCCTCCTAGTCCCATATTTTATTTTGCAATTTGTAAAAAAAAAATGTTTAATTCACAATTACCTTCACTCTTGGAAAACTTGCTGTGATTAATTTAAAAATAGCTTATTTAAAATCCCCTAAGTGCAGGAAGGGCGCTTAGAAACCTAGTCTTCCAGGTTCATACAGTCCCATAGTCACCATTACAGAATTTAAGATATATTGATGCATCTCCCATGGCTATGCTTACCATAAGTTGGATGATGCACTGCTTTATAAGAACAGGGCTGTTATACATACATTACACAACATGTTATTTTACTACGGTAGTTATGTCCCTTTAAGGCTACAAAGGCTAATTGTTGTTAGGTAAATGCGGCTGAGGTCACTCAGAGTGTAATTGCTATTTGGTCAGGGAACTTTGAAACGTGTTAAGTCAGTTTCAGGCTGCAGCTCAAAGATACGCATCATTATAAAATTGTTTTATACATCGGCTTCCATGTCACCTGTATCAGTAAGTTTAAATTATTCATTTTCCTCTGCTGATGGACAAAAGGAGCTAAGTTCTTTTGTCAAAGTGTCAGAAATAATTACGAGTTAGCAGATGCACTGTTGTTTTTTAATTTCCATGGCCAATTTTCTTTCCTGAAGACATTGATTCTTGCTCAGGTACAGGTTTCAACGGCACCAGGCTGCCTCCAGTAACTTACCCATGTGGCGACTTTACATGAGTGCACTCAGACAATGGGGGTGATTTTAGGAGGCAATTGCGGGTGCATTGGGGGCTCCGAAAATCGCGGAAATCCCATTCGGGTTCGGAAGCCGGCTCCAACCTGCTGACTTCTGAGTTTTCCAGGGACCCACCTGTGTGCGTGCGGGAGACTTAAAAACGGAAGTACCGCCGGCAGTTAAAGCTGGCGGGATGACAGTAATAGAGCCAAATGTACCTGAGGTACTTAAGACACTTTACCTGTGACAGATGAAGGGATTAGAACGATTTTTAACTTATCTGGGTGGCTTATCCACTGCTTCTGATTCACGCCTGGTGAAACATGAGGGCCGGATCAGGCAGAAAGAAACTAAATAAATTAAGAACCATGGAAGGAAGTGAAATCACTAAATGAACCTACCTTTGAAACCTGCTCCGGTGACCATTGTCTCCCGCTGCGATGTCCCCTCTTCACCACCGCCCCCCACGATGGTCCCCATCTTCACCCTCCCGATCTCCAACCCCCCCCCCCCAGTCTTCCAGTCCAGCACCAGATGGTCCATTCTCCCCCACCCCGGTTTTCTGTTCCAGTGCCGGATGACGTCTCGCTCTCTCTTTCTCGCCCCTCCCCCCCTTGCGTTGCAGCTCCTGACGGCATCCAACCTGTCAATCAGGCTAGCTGCCAGGCGCGCAACCTGGAGAGGACGTCAATCACTATCAATCAGCGTGCGATTGCGTCAGAAACGGTAAGTTTTGTTCATGCGGGTTTGCCACACACACCTTCACCCCCCAGCTGCCAACCTGCCACCATTGTAAAATCAAGCCCAATGAGTGTCGGCAAGGAATTTTACTGTGATGGGTGGGCATCACAGCCAAGCCCGAATCCAAACACAATCAATGTCCAGAAACACATGGACTTTCCAGCAGGGGTCACTGAATAGAGTTCAGCCACTCAAATACTGGGGCACTGAGGCCAATTATAGCATCACTGCTGCTGCCTCAGCTGAGATCAGCTAACTCAGCACCGACCAGGGATCAAACCTGAGACATTACTGTATGCCTCAGTTCCACATTGGGCTGTGCATGTACCAGATGAGCTTTTGCAGGATTGACAACTGTGTTTCTGTCCATAGCGCCCTCTTTCTTTCTGTGCAGCCCGCTCTTGTTTAACTCATGGCTGAGCTTGGCTTTTACATCGCTATTTCAAGTCTCAACACTTTTTTCTTCCAGCTCAGTGGGTAGCACTCTTATCTCGAATCAAAAGGTGATGGGTTCAATCCCCACTCTAGCACATAATCTAGGATGACACTTCGGTGCAGTACTGAGGGAGTGTTGCATTGTTGGAGGTGCCGTCTTTTAGATGAGGCATTATCCAAGGCTCTGACAGTGGATGCTAAAGATCCTATGGCACTATTCAAAGAGCTGGGAGTTCTTCAGGTGTCCTGGTCAACATTCCTCCCTCAATCAGTACCACCAAAAAAGATTAACTAGTCATTCATTTCATTTGCTGTTTGCAGAACCTTGCTCTGCACAAATCGGCTACCACGTTTGCCTACATAACCACAGTGATTGCACTTCAGAAAGTAATTAATTGCCGTTGAAGTGTTTTAAATGTCCTGAGAACCTGAAAGGCGCTATATGAATATGAGCTATTTTTCCCTTCCTTTTAGGTGACCAAATCGTGAGTGCAACAATTTACTTTGATGAAATGGGATACGAAGAAGCACAGAAAATACTACAGACTGTGGACCGACACACGGTGGGACTGAAGTTACACCGGAAAGGAGAAAAGCTTTCTCCTGGGGGCAGTTATTCTTGGGACCCAGAACGGCTTGGAGCCACAAGTCCAGATGCTGTACTGGTACGTGTAGTGCAGTGTTGAGTAAAGTCACATTAAAAGGAACTTTTTTTTACAATTTGGAATTACAGAATGATGCCACCTTCAACTGCTTCAAGAAAGAGTGGATCTGGAACATTCCAGGGCTACTGGTGTTGTGGAATATGCCCATTTACATTGTATGACACATTCCATGGCACAGGAGTAGCCAGCACACGCAGGCCTAGAGTTTGAAAGCGGCATTTGGCAGCTTTATTTTCTGACAGCTGGATGTAGCTGGTGAGAATGTGGAGTTGATCTATGAAATAAAGGACAGGTCGACTCCCCAATGACTTAGAGGTGATGCAGGCCAGGAAGAATCAAGATTTCATCATTGACTGTGCTGAGTTAGCTGACCTGAACTGGGACAGTGGTAGGGGGCTCAGTTGGTCTCAGCGCCTTCGATTAGGGGAGGGAAAATTGGCCAGGATTCCTACTCCTGATGGAAATATGCAACCTCTACTAGAAGTGAGCATGTGCATGAGGACAGGATCGGGCTTGGCTGTGATGCCATCCACAGTTGTATAGTCTGCTCACCCACAGCTAGACAAACATATTAATTGGTCACTTGAGTCCCAGTAAGGGACACAACACCTCTTGGAGAAGAAGGGCGGGGAGAAAATTGTAGAGACAAACAATAAAAGAACTAAAAGGATGGAGTTTATGGCCTAAAATCCTATCCTTAAAAATTCCTATGTTCTTTCCCAATAACTGGGGAGGCAAGGGCTTACTGTTTCCTCTGCTCCAGATGCTGCCCTCTGGAGGCACCAGGGAAAACTACCTCTTCAGTGGGGTCTCAGTGCTCACACAGGTGGTTGCACCTCCTCATTTGCCTTACAATGCTACCACAGATGTCAGAGCTGTGAGTTAAAGGTAACATAATATAACACATATATATCTTTCTCTGTAAAAACAAAATCCCTGACTAATCCCACTTTGCTTATAGCACTTCACTAACATCCATGCATACTTCACATCAGTGTTTTCTATTATAAATTCCTAAATTCACATTTAAACGGGAAAATGCCAATGTAAATTTATCACACTGTAATTACACCCTCCCACCAATGGAGGTGCTGCAGCATCATGGGTGACCAACTAGTACAATATCATATTTACCTTTTACAATCTTTGAACAACTGACTCTTCCTACCATATGCAATCCTCAGTACCTATCTCAAGTGGTCATTCATCACATATAAGACAGCAAAAACATCAGCAACACCGCATTTATATAAGCAGCTTTAATGCAAAAAACGTCTTGAGCACTTCATTCACATTGGAGAACACAGATGCCAAATAGCAGTGGGAGAGTTAGAAGAGCTGACTGAAAGTGTGGTCGAATACATAGGTTTTAAAAAGGCTTTTACATGTGGAGAGAGGTAGTAAGGCAGAGGGGTGTAAGGAGAGAATAGCTCTGGGAGGCTTGAAGGCTCTGCCACTAATCGTAGAAAGGGGAGAGGTGGTAGGGGAGGAAGCACCAGAGACTGGATTTGGAACACAAAGGGAATGGGATGGGACATAAGACTGGAGGAGGTTGCAGAGTTAGGGTGGGTGAGCCTAGGCAATGAATATTGGTAGATAGTTCAACTGTGGGCAAGGGAGGGCGTCACAGATAAGCCTGATCCTATCCTCATTGGATGTGCACGTAAGCGCTTTTCAGCAGAAATACTGGTCAGGGATCAGAAGTAGGTATTCTGCTTGATCTTCTATCCCCTTCATAGCGCTCGTACTGCCGCACTAGCTGAGATCGTTTAGCTCAGCACAGGCCTAAGACTGGTCTTTCCTGGCCAGCATGGCTCAGTACCACAGAGTGAGCCAGCAGGGGAGCCTTACAGTTCCCCTTAAATAAAAACTAAAGCATGAAGCTGGATATGACACAGATCTTATATTTCCTCTAGAGTGGAGATGATGAAGATTATCAGAGGATTTATAGAACGAAAATCAAGCCTCGTCTGAAGTCAGAAGATGGCATAGAGGCATCAGATCAAGGTGACAGATCTTCCAGTGTACACATCACCAGAAAGGTCATTACACGTACAGTTCACACGTCTAGCCCCACAGTCACAACAGACATGGACATCCAGAATCCAGAATTTAAAATAAAAGTTCCAAGATATGAGCAAGTCACCATTGAGAGATCAGGACCAAAACTGGAAAAGTCAGAGATGGATGTAGATGTTAATCTCTCAGGCGCTGAAGGTCGGAAATTTCAAATGGGTGACGGCCAACGGACAACGCAGACAATGCATATTGTGAAAACAAAAGTTGTAGAAGTATCTGGACCGGATACAGAACATGGACAGGCTACTTTCCATATGCCACAGATCAATTTATCAGGAGCAACAGTGCAAACATCCGATCTTGATGTCAAACTTGCAAAGACAAATGTGGATATTTCTTCACCAAATGTTGATCTCGCGGCGTCTAATGTCAAATTCCCTGATGCAAGTATTGATGTTTCCGCTCCAGAAGTTACAACAGATATGCAAATACCTGTTATTGATACAAGAACAACAAGACTAGATGTTGATATTCAAGGTACAGGTGGGAAAATCAAAATGCCTTCAATCAAGATGCCAGAGTTCAGTATTTCTGGGTCAAAAGTGAGAGGTCCAGTTGTTGATATTAACACAAGTGCACCAAAAACAGATATTTCTGGTCCCAAGATCGATGCCAACTTTAATGTATCTGGAAATCACGATGATTTAAAAGGTCCAAAGATTGATGCTCAAACGTCAAAAATACATATTGATGGATCAGCTTTCAATACGCAAGATGGGAAACTAAATATCAAAATGAAGACACGAAACTACAATATTTCAGGTTCCAATGCAAAAGAGATTCCAGATGCCCAAGTTACGAATAAGTGGACAAAAGTTGAAAGACCAGATCTGAACATCGATGCCAAATTTCCCAAGGCAGATGATAAGCTATCTGGACCAAAGATAGAAGGTGGTGTTGAAATGCCTGATATAGATGTTGAAGAAGGTTACGGTCAACTCAAAGGCCCTAAATTTACAATGCCAGGATTCAAAATCTCAGGACCTAAGATCCAAAAGCCTGATTTTGATCTGGAATTCAAAGGTCCAAAAGTGGCAGGTGATGTTGACACACCTGACATCAATCTGGAGGGTGAGATAAAAGGCCCAAATTGGAATATTACAGGTCCCAAAGTAGATCTCGAGGGACGTGATGGAAAAGGAAGTGGGTTCAAGTTTTCGAAGCCTTCAATACAAATGCCCCAAATAAAGGCTCCAGACCTTGACTTGAGTCTTAAAGGTCCAAACCTAAAAGGCGACCATGATATCGACATTCGTGCTCCAAATATTCAGGGAGAGATCAAAGGACCAAAGGTAGATATAGATGTAGATGTGCCAGAGGCTGAAATTGAAGGTGGCAATGGAAGGTTTCACCTCCCTAAATTCAAAATGCCCAAGTTCCGAATGGGTGAACCAAAAGCAGAAGGACCAGATCTGAACATTGATGCTAAACCTTCCAAGGCAGATGTTAAGGTATCTGGACCAAAGATAGAAGGCGGTATAGAAATGCCTGATGTAGATGTGGATGTTGAAGGATCTTCTGGTAAAATCAAAGGCCCTAAATTTAAAATGCCAGAATTCAATATCTCAGGACCCAAGATCCAAAAGCCTGATTTCGATCTGGAATTCAAAGGTCCAGAATTGGCAGGTGATGTTGAGGTCCCTGACATCAATCTGGAGGGTGACATGAAAGGCCCAAATTTGAATATTAAAGGTCGCAAAGTTGATCTCGAGGGACCTGATGCAAAAGGAAGAGGGATCAAGTTTTCAATGCCTTCATTACAAATGCCCCACATAAAGGCCCCAGATTTTGACTTGTCTCTTAAAGGCCCAAAACTGAAAGGGGATCACGATATTGATTTATCTTCTCCAAGTATAGAGGGAGGGATCAAAGGACCAAAGGTAGATATAGACGTTGATGTGCCAGAGGCTGAAATTGAAGGTGGCATTGGAAAATTCCACCTGCCGAAATTCAAAATGCCCAAGTTCCAAATGAGTGGACCTAAAGTAGAAGGACCAGATCTGAACATTGATGCTAAACTTCCCGAGGCAGATGTTAAGCTATCTGCACCAAAGATAGAAGGCGGTGTAGAAATGCCTAATGTAGATTTGGATGTTGAAGGATCTTCTGGTAAAATCAAAGGCGCAAAATTTAAAATGCCAGAATTCAATATCTCAGGACCCAAGATCCAAAAGCCTGATTTTGATCTGGAATTCAAAGGTCCAAAAGTGGCAGGTGATGTTAACGCCCCTGACATCAATCTGGAGGGTGACATGAAAGGCCCAAATTTGAATATTAAAGGTCCCAAAGTAGATCTCGAGGGACCTGATGCAAAAGGAAGAGGGCTCAAGTTTTCAATGCCTTCATTACAAATGCCCCATGTAAAGGGTCCAGATTTAGACTTGACTCTTAAAGGCCCAAAACTGAAAGGGGATCACGATATTGATTTATCTTCCCCAAATATAGATGGTAGGATCAAAGGACCAAAGGTAGATATTGATGTTGATGTGCCAGAGGCTGAAATTGAAGGTGGCAGTGGAAAATTCCACCTGCCTAAATTCAAAATGCCCAAGTTCCAAATGAGTGGACCTAAAGTAGAAGGACCAGATCTGAACATTGATGCTAAACTTCCCGAGGCAGATGTTAAGCTTTCTGGACCAAAGATAGAAGGCGGTGTAGAAATGCCTGATGTAGATGTGGATGTTGAAGGATCTTCTGGTAAAATCAAAGGCCCTAAGTTTAAAATGCCAGAATTCAATATCTCAGGACCCAAGATCCAAAAGCCCGATTTTGATCTGGAATTCAAAGGTCCAAAAGTGGCAGGTGATGTTGATGCCCCTGACATCAATTTGGATGGTGACATGAAAGGACCAAATTTGAATATTAAAGGTCCCAAAGTAGATCTCGAGCGACCTGAAGCAAAAGGAAGAGGGCTCAAGTTTTCAATGCCTTCATTACAAATGCCCCACATAAAGGCCCCAGATTTTGACTTGTCTCTTAAAGGCCCAAAACTGAAAGGAGATCACGATATTGATTTATCTTCCCCAAATATAGATGGTGGGATCAAAGGACCAAAGGTAGATATAGATGTAGATATGCCAGAGGCTGAAATTGATGGTGGCAGTGGAAAATTCCACCTGCCTAAATTCAAAATGCCCAAGTTCCAAATGAGTGGACCTAAAGTAGAAGGACCAGATCTGAACATTGATGCTAAACTTCCCGAGGCAGATGTTAAGCTTTCTGGACCAAAGATAGAAGGCGGTGTAGAAATGCCTGATGTAGATGTGGATGTTGAAGGATCTTCTGGTAAAATCAAAGGCCCTAAGTTTAAAATGCCAGAATTCAATATCTCAGGACCCAAGATCCAAAAGCCCGATTTTGATCTGGAATTCAAAGGTCCAAAAGTGGCAGGTGATGTTGATGCCCCTGACATCAATTTGGATGGTGACATGAAAGGACCAAATTTGAATATTAAAGGTCCCAAAGTAGATCTCGAGCGATCTGAAGCAAAAGGAAGAGGGCTCAAGTTTTCAATGCCTTCATTACAAATGCCCCACATAAAGGCCCCAGATTTTGACTTGTCTCTTAAAGGCCCAAAACTGAAAGGAGATCACGATATTGATTTATCTTCCCCAAATATAGATGGTGGGATCAAAGGACCAAAGGTAGATATAGATGTAGATATGCCAGAGGCTGAAATTGATGGTGGCAGTGGAAAATTCCACCTGCCTAAATTCAAAATGCCCAAGTTCCAAATGAGTGGACCTAAAGTAGAAGGACCAGATCTGAACATTGATGCTAAACTTCCCGAGGCAGATGTTAAGCTATCTGCACCAAAGATAGAAGGCGGTGTAGAAATGCCTGATGTAGATGTGGATATGGAAGGATCTTCTGGTAAAATCAAAGGCCCTAAATTTAAAATGCCAGAATTCAATATCTCAGGACCCAAGATCCAAAAGCCCGATTTTGATCTGGAGTTCAAAGGTCCAAAAGTGGCAGGTGATGTTGACGTCCCTGACATCAATCTGGAGGGTGACATGAAAGGCCCAAATTTGAATATTAAAGGTCCCAAAGTAGATCCCGAGGGACCTGAAGCAAAAGGAAGAGGGCTCAAGTTTTCAATGCCTTCATTACAAATGCCCCACATAAAGGCCCCAGATTTTGACTTGTCTCTTAAAGGCCCAAAACTGAAAGGGGATCACGATATTGATTTATCTTCCCCAAATATAGAGGGTGGGATCAAAGGACCAAAGGGAGATATAGACGTTGATGTGCCAGAGGCTGAAATTGAAGGCGGCAGTGGAAAATTCCACCTGCCTAAATTCAAAATGCCCAAGTTCCAAATGGGTGGACCTAAAGTAGAAGGACCAGATCTGAACATTGATGCCACTTTTCCCGAGGCAGATGTTAAGCTATCTGGACCAAAGATAGAAGGCGGTGTAGAAATGCCTGATGTAGATTTGGATGTTGAAGGACCTTCTGGTAAAATCAAAGGCCCTAAATTTAAAATGCCAGGATTCATTAGCTCCGGACCCAAGATCCAAAAGCCTGATTTTGATCTGGAGTTCAAAGGTCCAAAAGTGGCAGGTGATGTTGACGCCCCTGACATCAATCTGGAGGGTGACATGAAAGGCCCAAATTTGAATATTAAAGGTCCCAAAGTAGGTATCGAAGGACCTGAAGCAAAAGGAAGTGGGCTCAAGTTTTCAATGCCTTCATTACAAATGCCCCACATAAAGGCTCCAGATATTGACTTGAGTCTTAAAGGCCCCAAATTGAAAGGGGATCATGATATTGACCTCCCTGCTCCAAATATTCAGGGAGAGATCAAAGGACCAAAGGTAGATATAGATGTAGATGTGCCAGAGGCTGAAATTGAAGGTGGCAGTGGAAGGTTCCACCTGCCTAAATTCAAAATGCCCAAGTTCCAAATCGGTGGACCTAAAGTAGAAGGACCAGATCTGAACATTGATGCTAAACTTCCCGAGGCTGATGTTAAGCTATCTGGTCCAAAGATAGAAGGCGGTGTAGAAATGCCTGATGTAGATGTGGATGTTGAAGGATCTTCTGGTAAAATTAAAGGCCCTAAATTTAAAATGCCAGAATTCAATATCTCAGGACCCAAGATCCAAAAGCCCGATTTTGATCTGGAATTCAAAGGTCCAAAAGTGGCAGGTGATGTTGACACCCCTAACATCAATCTGGAGGGTGACATGAAAGGCCCAAATTTGAATATTAAAGGTCCCAAAATGGATCTCGAGGGACCTGATGGAAAAGGAAGTGGGTTCAAGTTTTCAATGCCATCCCTACAAATGCCGCAAATAAAAGCTCCAGGCCTTGACTTGAATCTTAAGGGCCCCAAACTGAAAGGTGATCATGATATTGACCTCCCTGCTCCAAATATTCAGGGAGAGATCAAAGGACCAAAGGTAGATATAGATGTAGATGTGCCAGAGGCTGAAATTGAAGGTGGCAGTGGAAGGTTCCACCTGCCTAAATTCAAAATGCCCAAGTTCCGAATGGGTGGACCTAAAGTAGAAGGACCAGATCTGAACATTGATGCCAATCTTCCCGAGGCAGATGTTAAGCTATCTGGACCAAAGATAGAAGGCGGTGTAGAAATGCCTGATGTAGATTTGGATGTTGAAGGACCTTCTGGTAAAATCAAAGGCCCTAAATTTAAAATGCCAGAATTCAATATCTCAGGACCCAAGATCCAAAAGCCTGATTTTGATCTGGAATTCAAAGGTCCAAAAGTGGCAGGTGATGTTAACGCCCCTGACATCACTCTGGAGGGTGGCATGAAAGGCCCAAATTTGAATATTAAAGGTCCCAAAGTTGATCTCGAGGGACCTGATGGAAAAGGAAGTGGGCTCAAGTTTTCAATGCCTTCAATAGGACTGCCCCACATTAAGGCTCCAGATTTTGACTTGAATCTTAAAGGCCCAAAACTGAAAGGGGATCACGATATTGATTTATCTTCTCCAAGTATAGAGGGAGGGATCAAAGGACCAAAGGTAGATATAGATGTAGATGTGCCAGAGGCTGAAATTGAAGGTGGCAATGGAAGGTTCCACCTCCCTAAATTCAAAATGCCCAAGTTCCGAATGGGTGGACCTAAAGTAGAAGGACCAGATCTGAACATTGATGCTAATCTTCCAGAAGCAGATGTTAAGCTATCTGGACCAAAGATAGAAGGCGGTGTAGAAATGCCTGATGTAGATTTGGATGTTGAAGGACCTTCTGGTAAAATCAAAGGCCCTAAATTTAAAATGCCAGAATTCAATATCTCAGGACCCAAGATCCAAAAGCCTGATTTTGATCTGAAATTCAAAAGTCCAAAAGTGGCAGGTGATGTTGATGCCCCTGACATAAATCTGGAGGGTGGCATGAAAGGCCCAAATTTGAATATTAAAGGCCCCAAAGTTGATCTCGAGGGACCTGATGGAAAAGGAAGTGGGCTGAAGTTTTCAATGCCTTCAATAGGACTGCCCCACATTAAGACTCCAGATTTTGACTTGTCTCTTAAAGGCCCAAAACTGAAAGGGGATCACGATATTGATTTATCTTCTCCAAATATAGAAGGAGGGATCAAAGGACCAAAGGTAGATATAGATGTAGATGTGCCAGAGGCTGAAGTTGAAGGTGGCAATGGACGGTTCCACCTACCTAAATTCAAAATGCCCAAGTTCCGAATGGGTGGACCTAAAGTAGAAGGACCAGATCTGAACATTGATGCTAATCTTCCAGAAGCAGATGTTAATCTATCTGGACCAAAGATAGAAGGCGGTATAGAAATGCCTGATGTAGATTTGGATGTTGAAGGACCTTCTGGTAAAATCAAAGGCCCTAAATTTAAAATGCCAGAATTCAATATCTCAGGACCCAAGATCCAAAAACCTGATTTTGATCTGAAATTCAAAAGTCCAAAAGTGGCAGGTGATGTTGACGCCCCGGACATCAATCTGGAGGGTGACATGAAAGGCCCAAATTTGAATATTAAAGGTCCCAAAGTTGATCTCGAGGGACCTGATGGAAAAGGAAGTGGGCTCAAGTTTTCAATGCCTTCAATAGGACTGCCCCACATTAAGACTCCAGATTTTGACTTGTCTCTTAAAGGCCCAAAACTGAAAGGGGATCACGATATTGATTTATCTTCTCCAAATATAGAAGGAGGGATCAAAGGACCAAAGGTAGATATAGATGTAGATGTGCCAGAGGCTGAAGTTGAAGGTGGCAATGGACGGTTCCACCTGCCTAAATTCAAAATGCCCAAGTTCCGAATGGGTGGACCTAAAGTAGAAGGACCAGATCTGAACATTGATGCTAATCTTCCAGAAGCAGATGTTAATCTATCTGGACCAAAGATAGAAGGCGGTATAGAAATGCCTGATGTAGATTTGGATGTTGAAGGACCTTCTGGTAAAATCAAAGGTCCTAAATTTAAAATGCCAGAATTCAATATCTCAGGACCCAAGATCCAAAAGCCTGATTTTGATCTGGAATTCAAAGGTCCAAAAGTGGCAGGTGAGGTTGATGCCCCTGACATCAACCTGGAGGGTGACATGAAAGGCCCAAATTTGAATATTAAAGGACCCAAAATCGATCTCGGGGGACCTGATGGAAAAGGAAGTGGGCTCAAGTTTTCAATGCCTTCCCTGCATATGCCCCACATAAAGGCTCCAGATTTTGATGTGAGTCTTAAGGGCCCCAAACTGAAAGGTGACCATGATGTTGACCTTCCTGCTCCAAATATTCAGGGGGAGATTAAAGGACCAAAGGTAGATATAGATGTAGATGTGCCAGAGGCTGAAATTGAAGGTGGCAGTGGAAGGTTCCACCTGCCTAAATTCAAAATGCCCAAGTTCCGAATGGGTGGACCTAAAGTAGAAGGACCAGATCTGAACATTGATGCTAAAGTTCCTGAGGCAGATGTTAAGGTATCTGGTCCAAAGACAGAAGGTGTTATAGAAATGCCTGATGTCGATGTGGATGTTGAAGGACCTTCTGGTAAAATCAAAGGCCCTAAATTTAAAATGCCAGAATTCAATATCTCAGGACCCAAGATCCAAAAGCCTGATTTTGATCTGAAATTCAAAGGTCCAAAAGTGGCAGGTGATGTTGACGCCCCTGACATCAATCTGGAGGGTGACATGAAAGGCCCAAATTTGAATATTAAAGGTCCCAAAGTTGATCTCGAGAGACCTGATGGAAAAGGAAGTGGGCTCAAGTTTTCAATGCCTTCAATAGGACTGCCCCACATTAAGGCTCCAGATTTTGACTTGAATCTTAAAGGCCCAAAACTGAAAGGGGATCACGATATTGATTTATCTTCTCCAAGTATAGAGGGAGGGATCAAAGGACCAAAGGTAGATATAGATGTAGATGTGCCAGAGGCTGAAATTGAAGGTGGCAGTGGAAAATTCCACCTGCCTAAATTCAAAATGCCCAAGTTCCGAATGGGTGAACCAAAAGTAGAAGGACCAGATCTGAATATTGATGCTAAAGTTCCTGAGGCAGATGTTAATCTATCTGGACCAAAGATAGAAGGCGGTGTAGAAATGCCTGATGTAGATGTGGATGTTGAAGGATCTTCTGGTAAAATCAAAGGTCCTAAATTTAAAATGCCAGAATTCAATATCTCAGGACCCAAGATCCAAAAGCCTGATTTTGATCTGGAATTCAAAGGTCCAAAAGTGGCAGGTGATGTTGACGCCCCTGACATCAATCTGGAGGGTGACATGAAAGGCCCAAATTTAAATATTAAAGGTCCCAAAATCGATCTCGGGGGACCTGATGCAAAAGGAAGTGGGCTCAAGTTTTCAATGCCTTCCCTGCATATGCCCCACATAAAGGCTCCAGATTTTGACGTGAGTCTTAAGGGCCCCAAACTGAAAGGTGACCATGATGTTGACCTTCCTGCTCCAAATATTCAGGGAGAGGTCAAAGGTCCAAAGGTAGATATAGATGTTGATGTGCCAGAGGCTGAAATTGAAGGTGGCAGTGGAAGGTTCCACCTGCCTAAATTCAAAATGCCCAAGTTCCGAATGGGTGGACCTAAAGTAGAAGGACCAGATCTGAACATTGATGCTAAAGTTCCTGAGGCAGATGTTAAGCTATCTGGACCAAAGATAGAAGGCAGTGTAGAAATGCCTGATGTAGATTTGGATGTTGAAGGACCTTCTGGTAAAATCAAAGGCCCTAAATTTAAAATGCCAGAATTCAATATCTCAGGACCCAAGATCCAAAAGCCTGATTTTGATCTGGAATTCAAAGGTCCAAAAGTGGCAGGTGATGTTAACGCCCCTGACATCAATCTGGAGGGTGGCATGAAAGGCCCAAATTTGAATATTAAAGGTCCCAAAGTTGATCTCGAGGGACCTGATGGAAAAGGAAGTGGGCTCAAGTTTTCAATGCCTTCAATAGGACTGCCCCACATTAAGGCTCCAGATTTTGACTTGAATCTTAAAGGCCCAAAACTGAAAGGGGATCACGATATTGATTTATCTTCTCCAAGTATAGAGGGAGGGATCAAAGGACCAAAGGTAGATATAGATGTAGATGTGCCAGAGGCTGAAATTGAAGGTGGCAATGGAAGGTTCCACCTCCCTAAATTCAAAATGCCCAAGTTCCGAATGGGTGGACCTAAAGTAGAAGGACCAGATCTGAACATTGATGCTAATCTTCCAGAAGCAGATGTTAATCTATCTGGACCAAAGATAGAAGGCGGTATAGAAATGCCTGATGTAGATGTGGATGTTGAAGGACCTTCTGGTAAAATCAAAGGTCCTAAATTTAAAATGCCAGAATTCAATATCTCAGGACCCAAGATCCAAAAGCCTGATTTTGATCTGGAATTCAAAGGTCCAAAACTGGCAGGTGATGTTGATGCCCCTGACATCAACCTGGAGGGTGACATGAAAGGCCCAAATTTGAATATTAAAGGACCCAAAATCGATCTCGGGGGACCTGATGGAAAAGGAAGTGGGCTCAAGTTTTCAATGCCTTCCCTGCATATGCCCCACATAAAGGCTCCAGATTTTGATGTGAGTCTTAAGGGCCCCAAACTGAAAGGTGACCATGATGTTGACCTTCCTGCTCCAAATATTCAGGGAGAGATGAAAGGACCAAAGGTAGATATAGATGTAGATGTGCCAGAGGCTGAAATTGAAGGTGGCAATGGAAGGTTCCACCTCCCTAAATTCAAAATGCCCAAGTTCCGAATGGGTGGACCTAAAGTAGAAGGACCAGATCTGAACATTGATGCTAATCTTCCAGAAGCAGATGTTAATCTATCTGGACCAAAGATAGAAGGCGGTATAGAAATGCCTGATGTAGATGTGGATGTTGAAGGACCTTCTGGTAAAATCAAAGGCCCTAAATTTAAAATGCCAGAATTCAATATCTCAGCACCGAAGATCCAAAAGCCTGATTTTGATCTGGAATTCAAAGGTCCAAAACTGACAGGTGATGTTGACGCCCCTAACATCAATCTGGGGGAGGACATCGAAGGCCCAAATTTGAATATTAAAGGTCCTAAAGTAGATATCGGGGGACTTGATGGAAAAGGAAGTGGGCTCAAGTTTTCAATGCCTTCACTACAAATGCCCCACATAAAGGCTCCAGACCTTGATTTGAGTCTTAAAGGCCCAAAACTGAAAGGGGATCATGATTTCGATGTTCCTTCTCCAAGTATAGAGGGAGAGATCAAAGGACCAAAGGTAGATATAAATGCGGCAGAGGCTGACATTAAAGTTCCTGGAGGAAAGTTCCACCTGCCTAAATTTAAAATGCCCAAGTTCCGAATGGGTGGACCTAAAGTAGAAGGACCAGATCTGAACGTTGATGCCAATTTTCCCGAGGCAGATATTAAGCTATCTGGACCAAAGATAGAAGGCGGTCTGGAAATGCCAGATGTAGATGTGGATGTTGAAGGACCTTCTGGTAAAATCAAAGGCCCTAAATTTAAAATGCCAGAATTCAATATCTCAGCACCGAAGATCCAAAAGCCTGATTTTGATCTGGAATTCAAAGGTCCAAACGTGGCAGGTGATGTTGACGTCCCTGACATCAATCTGGAGGGTGATATGAAAGGCCCAAATTTGAATATTAAAGGTCCCAAAGTAGATATCGTGGGGCCTGATGGAAAAGGGAGTGGGCTTAAGTTTTCAAAGCCTTCGATACATATGCCCAACATAAAGGCTCCAGACTTTGATTTGAGTTTTAAAGGCCCAAAACTAAAAGGGGATCAGGATATAGACGTTTCTTCACCAAATATAGAGGGAGAAGTCAAAGGACCAAAGGTAGATGTAGAAACACCAGACGTTGACTTGGAGGGTGCACATGGACAGTTACGCATGCCAAAAATCAAGATGCCCAAGTTCCGAATGGGTGGACAGAAAGTAGAAGGACCAGATCTGAACATTGATGCCAATCTTCCCGAGGCAGATATTAATATTTCTGGACCAAAAATAAAAGGCGGGGTTGAAGTACCTGACGTAGATATGGATACTGATGGTAAAATAAAAGGCCCTGGATTTCAAATGCCAGGATTCAATATTTCATTACCAAAAGTTAAAGCTCCCAATTTGGATCTTGGGTTTAAAGGTCCAGAGCTGACAGGTGGTGTTGGTGCACCTGACATTAACATGAAGGGTGACATCAAAGGCCCAAATTTTGATCTTAAAGGTCCCAAAGTAGATATCGAAGGTCCTGACATGAACATTGAGGGGCCTGATGCAAAAGGAAATGGGCACAAGTTTTCATTGCCTTCACTGGGCATTTCAGCTCCCAACATATCTTCACCAGACATGAATCTTGATTTGAAAGGCCAAAAACTGGAAGGTGCTGCAGATATTAAATCTCCAAGTTTTAGCATCGGTGTTAGTGCACCTGAGATGGACATAGATGGTCAAGGAGCACATCTGAAAATGCCAAAAGTGAAGAAGCCAAAATTTGGATTTGGAATTAAAGGGCCACAAGGAGACATAAATGCTCCATCTCTGGATGTAACAGGTCCTAATGTAGATCTAAATGTTGATTCACCAGACTTAAATGTTAGCACGAAGGGAAAAAAGGGCAAATTTAAAATGCCTAAATTCAACATTAAATCGAAAAAACCCGCAGGAGATGTGAAGGTGACCGTTCCAAAGAGCGACCTTGACTTATCCAAGCCAGATGTAGATATTAAGTCCCCAGATCTAAATGTAAGCCTTGGATCATCAGATGGGCAGTTAAATATCAAGCCATCAAAAGTAAAGAAACCATTATTTGGAAAAATGAAATTGTCATTTCCAGATGTTGAGTTTGATCTGGCACCATCAAAAATTAAAGGTGAACTACCTAGTTCAAAGATTGAAGGAGATTTACAAGCCCCTGATGTTGATTTTTCATCTGCAGATATAAAAGGTCCACATGTTGACATTAGAGCACCTGGAATAGATGTCAACACCGATGTTGACTTGGAAGGATCTGGTTTCAAAGCGAAAGGCACAAAATTAAAATTTCCTTCAGTAAACATCAAGTCGCCTAAAATGTCTGAGCCAGATTTGGATATTAATTTGAAGGGCACAAACCTGAAAGGTGAAATATCAGGAGATGTAAAAGGGCCAACGATCGACATAAAGAGACCAGAAATAGATTTTGACGTTGATGCGCCAAATGTTGACATTGAAAAACCAGAAGGTAAATTTAAAATGAAAATGAAGAAGCCAAAGTTTAATATTTCAGGGCCTAAATTCAAAGGTTCAGGTGTGGACATTGATGTTAGTACACCAAAATTAGAGAGTGGAATTAAAGGACCCGAAGTTAACATTGATGCATCCAGTATTGATCTTCAACCCAAGATCTCTGCTCCAGACCTACATTTGAAAGGATCAAATCTGAAAAGTGATGTTAGTGTATCTGGTCCAACAATGGAATGTGACATCAAAGGGCCGAATGTAAACCTAGATACATCCGATGTTAACATCGCAGGTGCAGAAGGAAAGTTGAAAATGCCTAAACTGAAACTCCCCAGTTTTGGGATAGACCACAAAGCAGCAGTGCCAGATATGGATGTCAACCTTCCAAAAGCAGATTTTTCAGGACCAAAGCTAGAAGGTGACATTAACATACCTACAGCAGATATCAAAATTGGTGCTCCTGATGTAAATATTGATGGTCATGATGCTAAAGTAAAAGGATCAAATTTTGAGATGCCATCGTGGAAGATTTCAGGACCCAAAATCAGCTCACCTGACTTTGATCTAAAAGGTGACATCAAAGGACCTAAAATAGACATGAAAGGACCAAAGTTGGATCTT
Source organism: Heptranchias perlo (assembly GCF_035084215.1). NCBI lineage: Eukaryota > Metazoa > Chordata > Chondrichthyes > Hexanchiformes > Hexanchidae > Heptranchias > Heptranchias perlo. The sequence continues at coordinate 4,882,266 of NC_090367.1, read as the reverse complement.
AAGGCTCCAGATGTTAGTATTGAGGGTCCAGAAGGAAAGCTGAAAATGCGTGAATTTAACATTTCTGGTCCTAAACTGCAAGGTTCTGATCTGAATCTTGGCATAAATGCACCAAAGATAGTGGGTGACTTTAAGACACCAGGGTTAGATGTAAATGTTGAGACACCCGGTGTGGACATAAATGCTGATGGTAAATTCAAAGGCCCCCAGATTGCATTGCCATCAGTTGGCATCTCAGCACCTAATTTGGACAAAGATTTAAAGAATCCACAACTAAAAGGTAAAGTCAATATTTCCAGTCCAAATGTCAAAGGAGACTTTAAAGGACTAGATGTGGATGTAAAAGGACCTAGTATAGATGGTGATGCTGCAGATTTTGACATTAAAGGTGTAGGAGGAAAGCTAAAGATGCCTCAGATCAACTTTCCAAAAGCTGATATTGACATTGCAGGACAGAAGATAAAAGGCAACAACTTTTCAGGATTTGGGGGCTCTGCACCTGATTTCGGCATCAATGTGAAGGGACCTAAACTAGAAGGGAATTTGGCTGCTGATCTTTCTGGCCCAAAGATAGACACTGACATAAAATGCCCTAAAGTAGACATTACAGGGCCAAATGTGAAAATGGACAGTCCAGACATCAGCTTTGGTGGTCTGAAAGGAAGAGGACCCAGTGTTGATTTTAATGCACCAAAAGCCAACATTGGATTTTCTGAACCAAAGTTTGAGGGAGACATAAACGTCAGTGCACCAGATGTGAACCTGGGCAATCTAAGTGCTAAAGTAAAGGGACCTGAAGTGAAAATCCCTACAGCTGATGTGAAGTTTGATGCAAAAGGCCCTACAATAAAAGGAGGTGTTGGGGTGTCCAGTCCCAAAGGTGATCTGAAAGGTCCAGAGTTAGATCTCAAAGCTCCTGACATAGGTGCAGATGTTAAAGCAGCAATCGCTGACTTTGATGTTCCATTGGACAAACTGACAATACCTAAATTCAAACATTCTCAATTTCAAATAAAAGGGCCGAATCTAGAAGGACCAGAAATGGCAGTGGGCGTTGGTGTTCCAGATGCTCAGCTAATTTCAGGTGCACAAGGTCCAAGTGTCAACATTAAAGGACCACAGGCAAGTGTCAACCTGCCAGAAGGGGAGGTAGCAAGTTCAGGGATCAGAATAAAAAAGAGCAAAATTAAAATGCCCAAACTTAATTTCTCTAAGTCTAAAGGGAAAAGTAGCATTGAAGGATCAGGAGGGGAGTTCAGTGCATCTGCACCAAAGATTGATATTAAGGGCTCAAAGGGTAGCCTGGGTTTCAGTGACATTGAGATAGGAGGACCAGAAATGTCAGCATCTGGGAAAGGTTCTGGTCTGGACATAAGCACTTCCCCAAAAGGGAAGTCAGGCACACTAGATTTCTCATTGTTTAAAGGCAAAAAGTCAGAACGTCACAGATCGTCATCTCTGAGTGATGAGCATGAACTTTCACCTTCTTCCCCAGAGGGTAGAATAGAATTTGGAGAAGGGGCAGCGGGTGCAAAAGGCAAAAAGTCAAAGCTGAAATTTGGAACGTTTGGAGGCTTCGGGGCCAAGTCAAAGGGCTCCTACGAGGTCACTTTAAATGAAGGAGAGGCAGCACAAGTAGAAGGCAGTGGAATCTCTCTAGTTTCCAAAAAGTCGCGCATGTCCTCCTCTTCTAGCAATGAGAGCGGTTCCAGAGCAGGATTCCGCCTTCCTAAAGTAGAACTAAATATCAACAAAAACAAAGCGTAATTTTGTAAATAGAGCTGATACTTGTAAATAGAAATTAACTGCATTACTTTTTACTGATAAGCCAAGGCATGGAGATCATTAGACTTCATCCCTATCTCATTTGCAGGTCAAAAATAGGATGGAATATTTAAAGTGTTGAGCTATTGGTTTTTTTTTTACACAATGCGAGGAATAGAACCATAGTCAGATTTGACCTGCGGATATTTCAGTACACTTCTGTACCAGCTAAGAAACAAACTAAAGTTCTATTATTATATGCTGAGAGCAATAGCCTACTAGCAGGAAAAATAAAACCTATTTTGATACATTTTCTATGTAGCGGTTTATTATTTTCATATACTGGTAAAATGGAGGTGTTAAGACATGTAATCACTGGTGCTCTCTCTAGCTTACTTTATTCAATATAGAGTTGCAGCTAATATATGAGACGTTTTACTGAACATTGACTTCTGAGGAAAACAGATATGGAGACAGTGGGAGAGGAAGAGTTTAAGCTGTCTTTAGACAAATAGATGCCATCCTACTATCTATATACGGTGAAACTTGGCAGTAGCCAAAATATATTCAATTCGTCCAGTGATCGGTGCAGTATTGCCAGGGTCCAACAGCAATAAGTACAGTTAACAGTCTGGCCGATTTCCTTTCTCTGTAAATTAACAGGGCTGCAAAAAAAAACTATTCTGGGTAGCTTAAATTCTTCTGCTTTGTAAATGTGTACGTGTCGTCTGTGGATCTAGTCAGGGCGTGTTTCCACTGTGAATTTGAGTGTTAACACCACCACCCCCCCCCCACCCCACCATAACTCGTGGCGGTGGTGCTGCTGCTGTAATCTTTTATCCCCATGACCTTTCTCCCAAAGCCACAAGTGTGAAATTACTCAATACTCAACCATGTAGTTTGGAGTGAGCCACAGGTATTAAAACATCTGAAACACTAAATTAAATATCCAATTTAGTTGCATTTCAAATACCCCATCCCCCCTCCACCCTCTCTTCCCCCGCCCTCCCCTCCACCCTGTATGGTTCAGTTGACAAGTGCACTGCCTCAAGTGGAACTGAGCCTAACAAAGGAGATTTCAGGTTTCATTGCCTGGTCTGAGCAGAGTTAGCTGATCGCACGAATGAGCGTGCCAGCAAAGGAGCCTGTAACAATCGATTTGCTAGTGCTGTAAAGCAGAATGCGAGAGCATACCTTCCTGTATGGATGACGGGGATTCATTGTCTTGCAGTAAAGCACTGTCTTGCCTGAGTCCACAGATAGCACCAATACTCCTTGTAACATAACAAGCAATTTCCTTTGGTTATGAATGACGAGAATTGTGACTTTGCTAGGTTTTTCTTACCATTTCTTTGTTCCACTCAAGTGTTGTTAATAGAACTTTTTTTCATAATTCTGTCTGCACTTTTGCGGCAAACAGTAGACGATGGGAATGTAAGACAAGTGTGTACCTTGTAAAAATCAAATAAATTGTTCATTACCCTGAATTAAAGGATGGTGTGTTTCCCTCTTTCGGTTTTTATCCAAGTAAAGTAAAAAAAGGATGAATCTTTGATTTGAGTGGCAGGAAAGCGACAGTTGTCCTGTGGGATGAAGTGTGGAAAAAATAATTTAAGCAGGGTCCCTTGCTTCTGAACACTATTCATTGAGTTCTGCTGGAAAGTGTGTATCCACGTGTGAATGTTGGATGAGGGGAGCATTGGGTTGGCTGTGGTGCCCTTCATGAGGTGCCTTCCAACACCTAGGCCCTGAGATTCCTGGAGCCCCACTCCACCACCGGAAGTGCAGCATCTGGCATGGCACGGTGTTGATCCTAACCCAAACCCTGAGAGGGGGTCAAGAACATAAAAGGGACCCACATCTGCCATGTGGAGGATCCAGAATGTGTGTGGGGGGATTGACTGTTCTGGACGAAAAGTCATCTTTTCAGAAAAAATCCCGCAGGCATACTTTTTGCTGGCCACAAGAACAGCGGAACTGGTCGAATGTCATCCCGCCAGTCCCGTCTCTTTCAATGACGTCACAACAGATGGAACAAACAAATTAAGTACCCAACCTCTCCGGCATGAATTTCCTAACGTGAGGAAGAAGGGGTGGAGACTCACCAAACCAGTTCCCACCCCTAATTGACATCCTTCCCTCATTGCCAGAGCTGCATTCTTCTTCTGCCCTCTCAGGGCCAGGAATTTCAGGGCTCTAATGTCCGCTCTCAGACCTGAAGAAAGGCTGCTTGAAGACTGGAACCTGCTCCAGCACTGCCCTACTCGACTGTTGCAAATGTCTGATATATCTGTGCAGCGGGAATAATAAATTTAGAAGGAAGTTGTATCCATTTGAGGGAGAAAAGTGAAGCGGAGCACCATCGTATTCTCTTCTCCTTGAGGGGTACGGTTGCTCTTCGGGACCTGGCCACGCTTCAGCTGTGATTCTAGACAGTGAGCACTGGCAGGCTATTTTATTGTGAAGGGCATTGTGGCCAAGTCCAATCTTGCCCATAAGCTGACCTCCACTCACTTTCCAACAGAGGTCATTGGATAAAGATCAGGATCAGGAACTTTGTGCAAGAAACAGGAACCCTGGCTGATTTTTTTTGTTGCCCTCATTGAGACCAATTCTAGCTAAGATCAGCTATCTCAGCGTAAACCTGGGTTCTTCCTCGTCCGCTTAGCTCAGTGCCACACCCCATCAGGAAATACATTTACCCATTGACCAATCGAGGGAGCTCAACGTTGCTATAAAGTGGGGCAGAAAGGGATGGCACCATGGTTGGACTCCAAAAGCAACGTGCCACGTATGTTTTTGATCAGCCAGATATCTTGACACTTGCAGAAATTCATTATCGTACTTAAGAATCTCCAAACTAAACTGCTAGTGGTGTTGATGACTATAAGTTGTTTTGATAGACAAGAGATAACAGAGTTGAGAGACTTCAGAAACTCACTCGCCTACTCGTCAGAGCCTATCATTAGAGGCAATTGTTTACATACAGGTTTTCCATTCTGTGTTTACATAGGCAGTTTTAATGTTAAATTTTGACATTAATGCATGACAAAAAAATTGTGACAACAGGAAGTTGGACAAGATGTGCATGCATACACAAGATTTTCAACAATATAAAGATTCAGTCACCCGACACAACAGAGCAGTTGAGTGGTTAATCAATGCAGAGAACACATCTAAAAGTAAGGTTGCAATTTATGTGTGGGGATAATTTTTCAAGTTAACGCCTGCAACGAAGAACCTTGCCTGCCTGCCAGCTGTATACGCTCCTGCAATTTTCCAATAAGCACTGGCAGGGAATGAGATTTCCCGCCACCGGAGCATACTTGAAAAATTAGGCTATAATCAACAAAGCCCCAGGACCTGTGCATGCACCAGATACTGACTTCCTTTCCACACATCCCCTACCCTTTGCCCATGAAGGCAAAACACCGTGGGACATTTTGCTATATTAAATGTGTTATATAAATGTAATTTGTTGTTGACTTAGAACCACAGAAGTTTATAGTACAGAAGGAGGCCATTTGGCCCATCGTGTCATATCTGTGCCAGCTCTTTGCTGGAGCAATCTAAAACTAATCCCACTTCCATCTCTATCCCCATAGCCCGGTATCTACCTCTGCTTTAAATATTTATGCCGTTTTCCCTTAAAAGATTCAAAGGTCTCTGTTTCAACCATTCATTGAGGTACAGCATTCCATGCTCCCAACAATCCTCTGTGTAAAAAGAAATTCTCCTAACCTCTCCCCTCGCTCTAAGTGACAATTTTAAATTGGTGTCCCCTCATCAATGACTCCCAACCAGAGGGAATAGTCTTTCCCTATTCACTCTATCAAAACCCTTCATAATTTTAAAAACCTTTATTAAATCTCCCGATAGCCTTCTCTACTCTAGTGGAAATAGCCCCAATATCTTAAGTCTCTCCTCATAACTATAGTTTCCCATCACTGGCATCATTCTGGTGAATCTATGCCATACACTGTCTATAATGGAGTACCCAAAACTGCACACAGTACTCTATAGCAAAACCACTGTCTTGTACAAATTTATCATTACTTCTTTACTCTTGTATTCTATATCTCTATTTATAAAACCTGAATTGCCTTGGACTGTTTTATGACTTTATCCACACAAGTACTTTCAAGGACTTATGTATTTGAATCCCTAGGTCTCTGTTCATCCACAGCCTTTAGGTCTTACCATTGAGGATACATTCCCATTCCTTGTTTTTCCTCCCAGAACATACTACCTGACACTTCCCTGCATTTAAGTGGACCTGCCAACTGCCTGCCCATTCCACTAACCTGTCTTCCTCAAGTCGTTTACAGTCTCCTCGCTGTTTGCCAAACCCCCTACTTTTGTGTCATCAGCAAATTTATCATGCTCCTTATGCCCAAGTCCAAATTATCTTTATTTACTGAGAACAAGAGAGGACCCAACCCTGAGGTAAACCACTTTCAACCCTTTTCCAATCTCTAGGCAACGTCCATTAGCCCTAACCCTAAGGAAGAGGCATATAAAGTTGCTAGAAAAAGCAGTAAGCCTGAGGATTGGGAGCATTTTAGAATTCAGCAAAGGAGGACCAAGAAATTGATAAAGAAAGGGAAAATAGAATGAGAGTAAACTAGTGAGAAACATAAAAACAGACTGTAAAAGCTTCTATAGGTATGTAAAAAGGAAAAGACTGGTGAAGGCAAATGTGGGTCCCTTATAGACAGAGACTGGAGAATTTATAATGGGGAATAAGGAAATGGTAGAGAAATTAAACAAATACTTTGGGCTCGATATTACCAGGGCTGCGGGTTCGCGGCGGGGGGGGGGGGGGGGGGGGCGATTGGGCGCGTGAGTAACGCGCCTGGTGAAATCAGTCTGCCCCGCGTGCGATCGCAGCCTAATTGGATCCACTTACCTGGTCTTCCGGGTTCCCTGCTGCTGAGCTGCGCGTCGGGCGGTCTGCGCGTGCGCAGTAAGGTCTGTCAGCTGGAGGAGCTCTATTAAAAGGGGCAGTCCTCCACTGACTGATGCTGCAAGAAATAGGAAAAATTACAGCATGGAGCAGCCCAAGGGGAAGGCTGCTCCCAGGTTTAATGATGCCTCACTCCAGGTCCTACTGGATGGGGTGAGGAGGAGGGGGAGGACAGAGATCTTCCCCCCAGGCGGGCGGGAGGAAGCGGCCTGCCTCTTCCACCAAGAAGGCCTGGCTCAAGGTGGCAAAGGAGGTCACCTGCACCAGCAACATATCGCCCATCTGCATACAATACAGGAGGCGCTGCAATGACCTAAGTAGGTCAGCCAAAGTGAGTACACTTACTCATTCCCCTACACTCCATCTGCCACATCACTGCCCCCACCCCACACCTCCTTTTGCACTGCCAACACTACTCTTACATCACCCCTCACACCCACTCAAAGCTCATCCTCATCTTACCTGCACTTACTCACCTCGCCAGTACTCATCCCGCCACTACCACTCAACCCAATCCTCATACAATCTCATGGCTCTATCACATACTCACCCTCTCATGCATCTCTTTCATGGTCAGCCTCACTCAACCTGCCACTACCTGTGCTGCAGCCACAGGGCATGCATCACATATGTGCAGTAGGCAGCGTAAGGCAAACGTGTTGTGAGCATGAAGGGGATGCACAAGGGTGTTTGAGGGTTTGTCATGGTTTTTACTTATATTTAATTTCTGACCAACTCACATCACATATTATATTGGCACCGCTACTGCCACGTCTGTGCGAATCTTGTCCGGTTCGTGCAATAATGCCCATTCCTGAGGATCACAATGAAGACCCACAAATGATGCCACCCATTGTGTCACTGCAGAGTGGGTGTAGGTGTATTTGCAGGGCTCTTTTGTGCAGACAACTGAGAGACGTCGGCGATGTCCCCGGTGGCACCCTGGAAGGATGCGGAGAAGTTGTTGAGGGCAGTGGTGACTTTGACAGCGACAGGTAAGAAGATGGTGCTCGGGCCAGCCGGGAGCAGCTCGGCACGAAGGAGGCTGCAGATGTCCACGACTACATGTCGAGTGACTCTGAGCCTCCGTGTGCGCTGCTGCTCAGAGAGGTCCAGGAAGCTGAGCCTCAGTCGGACCCTGTGGCGAGGGTGGCGCCCTCTGCGACGCATCTCTCTCTGCCTTTGCCCTCCCTCCTGCTGTGCAGGTGGATGTGTCACAGCACTGTGTTGTGGAGCTCCACGTGTCAGAGGTGGACGGCGTAGCCGGCAAGGCTGGTGATGCTGTTCGCCCTCCGAGGAGGTCATGACTGCAGCTACGGCGGCCCCCATCCGAAAGATGTACATCTGAGGGGGTCCGCAAGGTAGGTACATGTCTCTGGACCCCGGGGTAAGTGTGCAAGTTGGTGAATATTATTGTTAGGAGGAGGGTGGTGGAGGCCAAACTTTGTCCCAAGTGACAAAGTGGCCTCCTGCAATGAGTGAGAGTCTCCCCCCCGCAACTGTCAAATGGACCTTTGCAGCTGCCACAGGCTGATAGCTGCAACACGTCCATTTCAATGGGAAACAGTCCCAGTTGTTTGTAAAATCCCTCCCCTCCTAATATAACAGGTCAATCAGGTCTGTAAACGACCTGAAATAGCAAGATAAATATTGTTAAGTGGCATCCCGCCGGCTTTAATTGCCTACGGGAGTCCCACATGCGGGAGCTGCGCGCGCACGTCGGCGCATCTGTGGGGAACCTGGAAGTGGGCGGGTTGGAGCTGGGCTCCCGACCTGCTCCGGGATTCCCCGATTTTCAGAGCCCCCCGCCAGGAACGCACCTGATAGCGGGTGCTAATATCGGGCCCTTTGTGTCTGTCTTCATGGAAGACGACACAAAAATCCTCCCAGAAATACTAAAGAACCAAGGGTTTGGCGAAAATGAGGAACTGAAAGAAATTAGTATTAGTAAAAAAAAAGTACTAGAGAAATTAATGGGACTGAAAGTCGATAAATCCCAAGGACCTGATGATCGACATCCCAGGGTTTTGAAAGAGGTGACTATAGAGATAGTGGATGCATTGGTCATCATCTTCCAAAATTCTATAGATTCTGGAATGGTTCTTGCAGACTGGAGAGTGGCAAATGTAACCCCACTATTTAAGAAAGGAGGGAGAGAGAAAACAGGGAACTATAGACCTGGTAGCCTGACATCAGTAGCAGAGAAAATGCTAGAATCTATTATAAAGGATGTGATAACAGGATACTTAGAAAATAATAATAGGATTTGGCAGAGTCATCATGGATGTATGAAAGGGAAATCATGTTTGACAAACCTATTGGAGTTCTTTAAGGATGTAACTAGTAGAATAGATAAGGGGGAACCAGTGGATGTGGTGTATTTGGATTTTCAGAAGGCTTTCGATAAGGAGGTTGGTGAACAAAGTTAGAGCACATGGAATTGGGGGTAATATACTGGCATGGGTTGAGAATTGGTTAACAGACAGAAAACAGAGAGTAGGAATAAACAGGTCTTTTTCAGGTTGGCAGATTGTGACTAGTGGGGTACCGTAGGGATTGGTGCTTGGGCCCCAGCTCGTCACAATCTATATCAATGATTTGGATGAGGGGACCAAATGTAATATTTCCAAGTTTGCTGATGACACAAAACTAGGTGGGAATGTGAATTGTGAGGAGGATACAAAGAGGCTTCAAGGAGATGTAGACAGGCTAAGTGAGTGGGCAAGAACATGTTAGATGGAATATAATGTAGAAAAATGTGAAGTTATCCACTTTGGTAGGAAAAACAGAAATGCAGAGTGTTTTTTAAATGGTGAGAGATTGGGAAATGTTGATGTTCAAAGGGACCTGAATGTCCTTGTACATAAGTCACTGAAAGCTAACATGCAGGTGCAGCAAGCAATTAGGAAGGCAAATAGAATGTTGGCCTTTATTACAAGAGGATTTGAGTACAGGAGTAAAAATGTCTTACTGCAATTATATAGGGCCTTGGTGAGACTGCGCCTGGAGTATTGTGTACAAGTTTGGTCTCCTTACCTAAGAAAGGATATACTTGCCATAGAGGGAGTGCAGCGAAGGTTCACTAGACTGATTCCTGGGATGGTGGGATTGTCGTATGAGGAGAGATTGAGTAGACTAGGCCTGTATTCCCTAGAGTTTAGAAGAATGAAAGGTGATCTCATTGAAACATACAAAATTCTTACAGGGCTCGACAGGATGGATGCAGGGAGGATGTTTCCCCTGGCTGGGGAGTCTAGAACCAGGGGTCACAGTCTCAGAAAAAGGGGTAGGCCATTTAGGACTGAGATGAGGAGAAATTTCTTCACTCAGAGGGTGGCGTATCTTTGGAATTCTCTACCCCAGAGGGCTGTGGAGGCTGTCATTGAGTACATTCAAAACAGAGATCGAAAGATTTCTAGATATTAAAGGCATCAAAGGAAATGGGGATAATGCAGGAAAATGGCATTCAGGTAGAAGATCAGCCATGATCTTGTTGAATGGCAGAGCAGGTCGAGGGGCCGGATGGCCTACTCCTGCTCGTATTTCTTATGTTCTAACCATTTGTTTCCAGTCTGTCAACCCACCTTCCAACCACGTTGCTACATGTCCTCTTATATGGCTGAATTTTTGTAATAAGCCTCCTGTGAGACAACTTAACAAATGCCTCTGAAGATAACATATAGTAAGTACATCTACAACATTCCCTTTATCTACCCTAACTGGTCACTTCTTCAAAAATCTCCATTAAATTTGTCCAACACTATTTGCCTTTAACAGTTAATTTCCCAATGCATTTCCAAATGATCACTAATTTGATCTTGGATGATGGATTCTAAGAGTTTACCCACAACTGATGTTAGACTAACTATATACCGTTAATCTGTATATCCTTTTCTCTCTTCTTGGGATATTAGATTAGCTACCCTTCAGTTCCCCAGCACAATCTGCACATCTAAGGAGGAGAGTGTTGGGGTATGGTTCCATGGGTACCTAGGTTATGAATGTCGCCAGGATATTCAATTGCAATTGGCATCACAACCAAGCCCAATCCTGTCCTCACCTGACATCCACATGCACGCACTTTCCAGCTGGTAGCCCAGTGACACAAAGAACAATACTGGTGCCCCAAATGGGGTCAGCTAGCTCAACATAAATCTGAGATCAATCCTGGAGCCTTCCTGGTCTGTCCGGCTTATTGGAGTATTTATACAATTATATCTGACATGTTAAATTCACCTATTCAATTCAACATTGAACAATGATATGACATGAGATACGGAAACAAGTTATTTTTAATTAACTCAATAAGAGGGTTGATTCAATTTGGCGCAAAGGATCAAGTGACTCTGACTCATAAATGGGAAGGAAACTGTTCTTTCATGTAAGATGATTCCACTGAAACACCGCTTCCAACAAACATAACAGAAAAGAAATGAGGGCCACGAAGTGGGAGTCTCAACCCTGAAATAATAAGTCGGGAGAGAGTCTGGAACTGAATAAAGGCGGGAGTGGAATGAAGGGATTTGAAGTTAGTCGGGAAAGGACTCCAGGGTTGTGGAATCTCAGTGCCACTGGTGGGTTATCCTCAGAGGTCAGAAGAATTTTGTGACTGCCCTCAAAGATAGTATCGCCAGATAACCATCAGTATTGCTGATAAGACACTGGTCTTGTGGCACTGGCTAAGAACACTTGAAAACATTGAAGCTGAAGTGTTCTGATATATTGCAAAGCTGCTTTTGCTTAAGAACAGGACTGCCAATCTGGAACATTCCGGCTTGCATTAATCACTGTGGCGCAGCTCATGGACGTAGTGATATTCTGCATCACAGAGCAATAGGGATGAACCTCATCACTGCCTAAGGGACTTCCTCTGCAAGCAACAGGTCAACACCCAAATATGTCTCTCTGTCGCCAACTCCAAGGGAGCTTTCTAATTGCGTATCCAATCTTAAGTCATGGATGCGTTCAAAGTTTCCTTCAGCACAACAATGGCAAAACCAAAGCCATTGTTCATGCCAGTAGCTGCATCCCTCTGGCTCCCAGTCCACTAACCAATCTTCACCAATAAATTCCTGGATTCTTCCTGGTTGGTGGATAAATAATAAAAACAGTATCTTTCTGTTTTTTTGTCATCTCCAGACTCGACTGTTCCAATGCTCTCCTGGCCCGCCTCCGATTCTTCACCTTTCATAAACATCAGCTCATCCTATCCCCCTCACCCATCAACTCAGTCCTTGTTGACCTACATTGGTTTTCGGTCTCGCAACACCCCCCAATTTAAAATATTCATCCTTGTTTTTAAATCCCTTCATGGCCCTGCCCCTCCCTACCTCTAACCAACTCCAGCCCTACAACCTTCCCCTCCCACAGCTCTGCATTCCTCAAACTCTGGTCTCTTGAGCATCTCCCACCATTGGTAGTCGTGTCTTCAGCTGTCTAGGGCCCACGTTGTGGAATTTCCTCCGTAAATCTCTCCACCTCTCTCAAGGCAGCGTTCAACCAAGGGTGGTACCAAAGAGTCCTTGTAAAACTGAAGTCAATGGGGATCAGGGGGAAAATTCTCCAGTGGCTGGAGTCATACCTAGCACAAAGGAAGATGGTTGTGGTTGTTGCAGACTAATCATCTCAGCCCCAGGACATCGCTGCAGGAGTTCCTCAGGGCAGGGTCCTAGGCCCAACCATCTTCATCAATGGCCTTCCATTCATCATAAGGTCAGAAGTGGGGATGTTCGCTGATGATTCATAGAATCATAGAAGTTACAACATGGAAACAGGCCCTTCGGCCCAACATGTCCATGTCACCCAGTTTATACCACTAAGCTAGTCCCAATTGCCTGCACTTGGCCCATATCCCTCTATACCCATCTTACCCATGTAACTGTCCAAATGCTTTTTAAAAGACAAAATTGTACCCGCCTCTACTACTGCCTCTGGCAGCTCGTTCCAGACACTCACCACCCTTTGAGTGAAAAAATTGCCCCTCTGGACCCTTTTGTATCTCTCCCCTCTCACCTTAAATCTATGCCCCCTCGTTATAGACTCCCCTACCTTTGGGAAAAGATTTTGACTATCTACCTGATCTATGCCCCTCATTATTTTATAGACTTCTATAAGATCACCCCTTAACCTCCTACTCTCCAGGGAAAAAAGTCCCAGTCTGTCTAACCTCTCCCTGTAAGTCAAACCATCAAGTCCCGGTAGCATCCTAGTAAATCTTTTCTGCACTCTTTCTAGTTTAATAATATCCTTTCTATAATAGGGTGACCAGAACTGTACACAGTACTCCAAGTGTGGCCTCACCAATGCCCTGTACAACTTCAACAAGACATCCCAACTCCTGCATTCAATGTTCTGACCAATGAAACCAAGCATGCCGAATGCCTTCTTCACCACCCTATCCACCTGTGACTCCACTTTCAAGGAGCTATGAATCTGTACTCCTAGATCTCTTTGTTCTATAACTCTCCCCAACGCCCTACCATTAACGGAGTAGGTCCTGGCCCGATTCGATCTACCAAAATGCATCACCTCACATTTATCTAAATTAAACTCCATCTGCCATTCATCGGCCCACTGGCCCAATTGATCAAGATCCCGTTGCAATCCCAGATAACCTTCTTCACTGTCCACAATGCCACCAATCTTGGTGTCATCTGCAAACTTACTAACCATGCCTCCTAAATTCTCATCCAAATCATTAATATAAATAACAAATAACAGCGGACCCAGCACCGATCCCTGAGGCACACCGCTGGACACAGGCATCCAGTTTGAAAAACAACCCTCTACAACCACCCTCTGTCTTCTGTCGTCAAGCCAATTTTGTATCCAATTGGCTACCTCACCTTGGATCCCATGAGATTTAACCTTATGTAACAACCTACCATGCGGTACCTTGTCAAATGCTTTGCTGAAGTCCATGTAGACCACGTCTACTGCACAGCCCTCATCTATCTTCTTGGTTACCCCTTCAAAAAACTCAATCAAATTCGTGAGACATGATTTTCCTCTCACAAAACCATGCTGACTGTTCCTAATTAGTCCCTGCCTCTCCAAATGCCTGTAGATCCTGTCCCTCAGAATACCCTCTAACAACTTACCCACTACAGATGTCAGGCTCACTGGTCTGTAGTTCCCAGGCTTTTCCCTGCCGCCCTTCTTAAACAAAGGCACAACATTTGCTACCCTCCAATCTTCAGGCACCTCACCTGTAGCGGTGGATGATTCAAATATCTCTGCTAGGGACCCGCAATTTCCTCCCTAACCTCCCATAACGTCCTGGGATACATTTCATCAGGTCCCGGAGATTTATCTACCTTGATGCGCGTTAAGACTTGCACAGTGTTCAGCTCCATTCGCAATTTCTCAGATAATGAAGCAGTCCATGCCCATGGACAACATCCAGGCTTGGGATGATAAGTGGCAAGTAACATTCGCACCACAAAACTGCCAGGCAATGACCATCTCCAACAAGGAACAGCCTAACCACATCCCCATGACATTCAATGGCAATACCATCACCGAATTCCCCCACCCTATGGGTCACCATTGACCAGAAACTCAACTGGACCAACCACATAAATGCCGTGGCAACTAGAGCAGGTCAGAGGCTGGACATTCTGTGGTGAGTGGCTCACCTCCTGACTCCCCAAAGCCTCTCCACCACCTACAAGGCACAAGTCAGGAGTGTGATGGAATACTCTCCACTTGCCTGGATGGGTGCAGCTGCAACAACTCAAGAAGCTCAACACCATCCAGGACAACGCAGTCCGTTCCATCGGCAGCCCATCCACCACCTTAAACATCCACTCCCTCCACCACAGGCACACCATGACTGCTGTATTATCCACAGGATGCACTGCAACAATTTAAAGCTTCTTCGACAGCACCTCCCAGACCCGTGACCTCTACTACCTAGAAGGACAAGGGCAGCAGGTGCATGGGAACACCATTACCTCCAAGTTCCCCTCCAAGTCACACACCATCCTGATTTGGATATATATCGGCCGTTCCTTCATTGTCGCTGGGTCAAAATCCTGGAACTCCCTACCTAACAGCACTGTGGGAGAACCTTCACCACATGGACTGCAGCGGTTCAAGAAGGCAGCTCACCACCACCTTCTCAAGGGCAACTAGGGATGGGCAATAAATGCCGGCTTTGCTAGCGACAGCCATATCCCAAGAATGAATTTTTAAAAATTCAACACAGAAAATCAGCAAAAAAATTTTACTCCATGCTTGGAAACTATTTGATGATGCCTAAAGCAGCAAAGAAGTTTGCTTTTTCAGCAATGTTTTCTTGAGGTTTAGTGATGTTGGAAATAAAAATTGATATTTATCCATTTTCTCCAAAATGCCCGAGTTTCTTGGGCTCTAATTTTTTACCGCAGAATTTCTCCTGGTTTTTAAAATCAGCAATAAATTGGCTCACATTGTCCGCTCTACCATTAGCGGCCAAACTTTCATTACACCTCTGGAATTATCTCCCATAACCACTTTGCCTTGTTATCTGCTTCCCAGCCTCCAAAAGAATCCTCAAAAACCATTCCCGAACCTCTGCATTTTCTCCTTTCCCTGCTCGTTATGCACAACTATCTCTGTTACCTGCAATTGTCGACAGTTGTCTGCTGACAAATAAATAACTGAAGGCACGGATTGTACTGACGGCACACTTTCCGGATCCACCTTCTCTGGTTTTGGACTCGAGGGTCCAGTTTTTAAGCTGAATGTCTAGATAATGTGTTTCCCTAATTTTGCGTCATCCCCAATAGTTTCACCTATTGTTCCATCAATGTTTGACCCCGGAGCTGGCAAAAGATGGCAACCACGCTGGAGCCCAGCTCACCTACCCAATTTTCTAGGTTGGAGGACAGCATGAGGAGATCTAAAGTAGATGAAATGGAAGAAAATAAAAATGATTTGTAGAATGTGATCTCAAAACATTGATAAAAATCCTGAAACCCAATGTAATAAAGTGGTTCTGAACACAGACCTTTTTTCAGGGCTGCTTTCAGCTGTGTTATTTTTTTTTGGGGGGGGGGGGGGAGTTCTCTCAGCTTATTTGAAACCGTTGGTCAGCTTTTCTGAGTTTTGTAGGTTGGTGTTTATGTGTAAGATCTTTGTTAGGCAGCATTTAGAATACTGCGTCCAGTTTTGGTCTCCTCATATATATATATATAAAGGTTCAGAGAAGAAAGACTTGCATTTATATAGCACCTTTCATGACCTCAGGATGTCCCAAAGCACTTTACAGCCAATGAAGTACCTTCGAAGTATAGTCACTGTTGTATTGTAAGAAACGTGGCAGCCAATTTACGCAGAGGGCCACAAGAATGATTCCCATCTTAAATATCCTTAGAGAGTTTTAAAAAGCTGCGTCCAGTCACTTTAGAGATGTGTAGACTTTGGTGTGATTTGATAGAGGTATATAAAATAGTTAAAGGACTAAAAACAGAAAATGCTGGAGAAACTCAGCAAGTGAGGCAGCATCTGTGGAGAAAGAAACAGAGTTAATGTTTCAGGTCGAAGACCTTTCGTCAGATTTCCAGCACCCGCTGTATTTTGCTTTTGAGTTAAAGGACTAGATTGTCTTCCTACTGATAGATTATTTCAATTTGCTAGATTGGGGAAGACAAGAGGCCATACTTACAAGTTACGTAAGGTTAGAGGATTGTAGACTGTTGGAAAAAGTATCCTGCTCCTGTGACGAGTGCTCTCTGTAAACCTTTAGAAGAGAGCTGGACCAGTTGCTGGCTTGTGCACAGATCACGACTAATAAAAGGTAGGTGAAATACCAGATGATAAATATAAACATGGTCAACGTGGTCTCCTGGACTAGTTTTGATCGCCTAAGAGGGTCGGGATGAAATTTTCCAGATTGTTTTTTTTTAATTTACCTTGTTTTTTTTTTATTCTCCCAGAGATACTACATGGCTGTTGGAGGGTAGGGGGAATCTAATCATGTTCACGACTGCGTGGGGCCAGGCTTGATGGACCAGATAGACTTTTCCTGCCCGTCCTTTTTATATATATATGACCACAAACCTGTGAAAATCCTTGCCTCATTTCAGTCTTCCCATTCCTTTTTGCAATCTAGACTCCTTTGAAGCCTGGTGTCATTGCTTCTGGGTTCACTTTGCCTTGTTCGCCTATTCTTTTGGGTCCTGAGCCCTTCACCGAGGAGAGGCGCAACCAACACGACCGCACGACCTGCTGACGGACAGCTCTTCAAAAAGGGCGGGAACACCAACCGCACGCCTCACGCGGGTGGAGGCGAGGCCGCGTGATTGACGTGCGCGCGCCGGAAGCACGTGATCACCCAAACGGCTGCCTCGCGGCCCGGGCGGTCAGCCGTTGATCGTCTCGTGCGCGGCCTGCTGCCTGACGGAGAAGCCTTTACTGTTTACTGTTCCGAAGGCAGGGTTTTTCGGCAACTGCGGCGATGTTTTATCACGTGAGCAATTTATTTTTCTTTAAAATGGGCCAGGAAAGTAAGACGGTAACAGTTGGTTTGAGTTTTTTTAAAAATGTTTTATTACGCATTGAGGAACGGCTGGCGCGCTGCGTGGTGACGTCTCTTGATTGACAGCTGTAACGGCCTATCCAGTGTGAGCGGTGGGCGGGTTTTTTTTTTTGCATGATTGGCAGCTATTTCCACCAATGGCAAAGAAGGTCCGTGTGGGGGAGGAGGAAGAAGTAAGAGCCTCCGAACATCTTCATTCGTTTGCGACCCCTCGCAGAGTAGGACTCCTCCTTGGTACCACCTACCATGCCAGTAAGGAGAGAATGGGCCTCTTCCCTCCCCATAAAGAGAAGAACTTGAATTTATCATAGACTGGTACTGCGCAGAATTTGACCCATCATTGCCCGTGCCAGCTCTTTGAAAGAGCTATCCAGTTAACCCCACTCCCCTGCCCTTTTCCCCCAAATGGTTTGGTAATAAATTGCATTTCTCCCGGTGTCCTGGCCAATATTTATCCCTCAACCAACACCTAAAACAGATGATCTGGTCATTATCTCGTCGCTGTTTGTGGGGCCAAGCTGCGCGCAAATTGGCTGCCACATTTCCTACCTTGCAACAGTGACTATACTTCAAAAGTACTTCATTGGCTGTAAAGCGCTTTGAGACATCCTGAGGTCATGAAAGGTGCTATATAAATGCAAGTATTTTTCTTTTTATATGACACTTTCTAAGACAACGATGACAACAACAACTTGCATTTATATAGTGCCTTTAACCTAGTAAAATGTCCCAAGGTGTTTTCATGGGAGCGTTATGCAACAAAATGTCCCAAGTCATTGTTACGTAGAAAAACATGGTTGTCAGTTTTTGCACAGATGAGAAAACTGACCAGCTAATCTGTATTCGTCATGTTGGTTGAGGGATAAATATTGGACATGGCACTAGGAGAACGCTCCTGCTCTTCTTTGAATGGTGCCTTGGGATCTTTTACATCCACCCGAGAGGGTTTAGTATCTCATAAAAGAGAAGGCACCTCCGAGCGTGCAGCACTCCCTCAGTACTGCATTGGAGAGTCAGCCTAGATTTTATGCTCATATTTCTGGGGTGGCGCTTGAACCCACAAGCAAGAGTGCTACCACTGAGCCCAGGCAGACAGCACCTCCTTCCCTCCCGAGTAAGAAGGCAGTGGGGGCTAACCCTTCTGTCCCCCTTCTTGAGCACGGTGAGAGTGGCCCACCTCAGACAATCTATCCTGTGTGTTTTCCAAGCTGTATTTTTGGTTAATGTTTAAAGCTTCTGAAATCCCAGTCATTTTAGATGAAAAGCATCAATTTGAAATACCTGTGCTTTTCTCTTTCTTTAAATATAGATTTCTTTGGAACATGAGATCCTGCTGCACCCTCGGTACTTTGGTCCTAACCTCCTCAACACTGTCAAACAAAAGCTCTTCACTGAGGTGGAGGGAACCTGCACTGGAAAGTGAGTGACCAACTAGCCCTACTCAAAATCGATATCCAAAAATATGAAAAAAGTCATCTTTTGTCACACTTTTCCATCAACATTTTCCATTATAAGCCCACTTTTATAATGAAAACTGCCAATGTAAACGTGCCCTGCTATGATTTTTTTTTTCTTTTTATTTATTTATTCTCAGGATGTGGGCATCTCTGGCATTCATTGCCTGTACTGCAGAAAAAAACCCTGTCCTCCAACCAACTCTGTTGCTCAAAATCGCCCTAAGATCAGCAGCACGCCCACCACCTTAAATATCCACTTCCTCCACCACTGGTGCACCGTGGCTGCAGTGTGTATTATCTACAGGATGCACTGCAGCAACTCGCCAAGAATTCTTTGACAGCGCCTCCCAAACCACCTAGAAGGACAAGGGCAGCAGGTGCATGGGAACACCATGGTAGCCTAGTGGTTATGGTGCTGAACTAGCAATGCAAAGGGTGTTAAGTCCCCATTGACCATGGAAGTTGCTAGATTATTGTTAAAAACCCAACTGGTTCATTAATGTCCTACTGGGAAGGGGACCTGTCACCCCTACCTGGTCTGGCCTACTTGTGACTCCAGTCCCACAGTATGTGGCTGACTCTTAATGGTCTCAAGGCAACTAGGGATGGGCAATAAATGCTGCCTTGCCAGTATTGCCTGCATCCCAAGCACAAAAGGCAAATATCTTCACTGGACGTGAGAAATGCTGGCAAAGCTGTATTTGTTGCATGGTGGTGGGCCTTCTCCTTGAACCACTGCAGGCCTTGTGCTGATGGTACTTTCACGACGGTGTTAGGTAGTAGATTCCAGGATTCTGACCCAGCAACGATACATGTCCAGCCTTTTGTGAGGTTATGGCATTTAAATATTCAGGGGAGAAAACCTTTTTAATCAGAAAACCTCTCACGATCCAGTGATGCTGCAGCTTTTCCATCAGTTGGGCTATGGGGAAAGAGTGGGGGGAGCAGGACTAATTGGATAGCTCTTTCAGAGAGCCAGCACAGGCAAGATGGGCCAAATGGCCTCCTTCTGTGGCTGTATGATTCTATGGTTGCAGACCATCAAGGCAAACGTGTAGCAATTGAAGAGTATCGTCGCTGAACTGATGATGGGCTTGACTCAGATCCTGGTGATCACACTGACTGATTCATGAGCTGTGTTCTGGTTTGGCCTTGGTCTGGAATAACATGCACTGTAAGCTGCAACCTTTTTATGCTCTCTTGCTTCTTGACCTTGCAGATACGGTTTTGTGATTGCCGTCACCACCATAGACAACATTGGAGCCGGAGTAATACAGCCAGGACGCGGATTTGTGCTCTACCCTGTTAAGTACAAGGCCATAGTCTTCCGCCCATTTAAAGGGGAGGTGGTTGATGCTGTGGTCACTCAGGTCAACAAGGTAACATCTAGGTATATTTAGTCGCCATAGTTCCTGTATGCAGCTAAATAAAGCCTTTAAATGAAGTGTTTTTTCCTAGGATTTTTTCTCTTTTGCCTCTCCCTAGAGATTACATGGCTGGGAGAGGGTGGGGGGAAGGGAAGAAGTATTTAGTCATGCTGGTCCAGCCATCATGGTGTAGGGCAGGCTCAATGGACCAGCTGGTCTTTTTCTGCCCATCATTTTTGCATGAAACCATTCTTGGTTTTACCTTTAAACAGTAAGCGGGTCAGATTGGCTCAGTTGGCAGCAATCCTGCCCTGAAATCAGAAGGTTATGGGTTCAAGCCCCATACTGAGGTTTGAGCTCAATATCCAGCAACTGACGGTCCGATACAGTACTGAGGGACTGCTGCATTGTCAGAGGCGCCATCCTTCAGATGAGGCCAGCTCCTGTTTACCTGCTTCAGACGCTATAAGCATCCCAGGGTAGTATTTGAAGAGCAGGGAGTTCTCCTGGTGCCTGGCCAACATTCCTCCCTTAACAACAGGCGCCATTTTAAAAAAATATATATCATTAGGTCTGAAGCACTTTGGGACATCCTGAGGATGTGATCAGGTGCTGTATAAATGCAGCTTCATTCATCGTTCATCTAGAACAATCTTGTTCATTCTAATTACCTCGCCAGTCCTAATAGAATCTTTCATACCTCAGTGATACATGTCTATATAATCGTAGAAAGGTTATAGCACGGAAGGAGGCCATTCGGCCCATCGAGTCCATGCCAGCTGTATGCAAGAGCAATCCAGCTAGTTCCATTCTCCTGCCCTATCCGTAGCCCTACAAATTTTTTAATTTCATATATTTATCCAGTTCCCTGAAGGCCATGATTGAATCTGCCTCCACCACACCTTCGGGCAGTGCATTCCAGATCCTAACCACTCACTGCATAAAAAAGTTTTTCCTCATATTACCTTTGGTTCTTTTGCCAATCACCTTAAATCTATGTTCACTGGTTCTTGACCCTTCTGCCAATGGGAACAGTTTCTCTCTATCTACTCTATCTAGACCCTCATGATTTTGAATACCTCTATCAAATCTCCTCCCAACCTCCTTTGTTCCAAGGAGAACAACTCCAGCTTCTCCAGACTATTCATGTAACTAAAGTCCCTCATCCCTAGAACCATTCTAGTAAATCTTTTCTGCACCCTTTCTAAGGCCTTCACATCCTTCCTAAAGTGCGGTGCCCAGAACTGGACGAAACAGTGTTTTATAAAGGATAATCATGACTTCTTTGCTTTTGTACTCTGTGCCTCTATTTATAAAGCCCAGGATCCCGTATGCTTTTTTTAACCACTTTCTCAACCTGCCCTGCCACCTTCAATGATTTGTGTACGTATACCCCCAGGTCTCTCTGTTCCTGTACCCCTTTCAGAATTGTGCCCTTTAGTTTATATTGCCACTCCTCATTCTTCCTACCGAAATGTATCACCTTGCATTTTTCTGTGTTAAATTTCATCTGCCACGTGCGCGCCCATTTCACCAGCCTGTCTATATCCTCTTGAAGGCTATCACTATCCTCCTCAGTTTTGTGTCATCTGCAGATTTGGAAATTGTGCTCTGTACACCCAAGTCCAAGTCATTAATATATATCAAGAAAAGCAGTGGTCCTTGTACTGACCCCTGGGGAACACCACTGTACACCTCCCTCCAGTCTGAAAAACAACAGTTCACCACTACTTTCTGTTTCCTGTTAGTTAGCCAATTCTGTATCCATGCTGCTACTGCCCCTTTTATTCCATAGGCTTCAATCTTGATGACAAGCCTATTATGTGACACTTTATCAAACGTTTTTGCAAGCCCATATACACAATATCAACTGCATTGCACTCATCTACCCTCTCTGTTACTTGATCAAAAAACTCTTATCAAGTTGGTTAAACATGGTTTGCCTTTAACAAATCCATGCTGGCTTGCCCTAATCAATCCACACTTGTCCAAGTGACTGCTAATTCTGTTCCGGATTATCGTTTCTAAAAGTTTCCACACCACCGAGGTTAAACTGACTGGCCTATAGTTGCTGGGTTTATCCTTGCACCCTTTTTTGAGCAAGGGTTTAACATTTGCAATTCTCCAGTCCTCTGGCACCACCCCCATATCTAAGGATGTTTGGAAGATTATGGCCAGTACCTCTGCAATTTCTATCCTTACTTCCCTCTGCAACCTAGGATGCATCCCATCTGGACCGGGTGACTTATCTACTTTAAGTACATCTAGCCTTTCTGGTACCTCCTTTATCAATTGTTAGCCCATCCAGTATCTTACTTACATCTTCCCTTACTGATACTCTGGCAGCATCTTCTTCCTTGATAAAGACAGATGCAAAGTACTCATTTAATACCTCGGCCATGCCCTCTGCCTCCATGAGTAGACCTCCTTTTTGGTCCCTAATCGGCCCCACCCCTTCTCTTACTACCCGTTTAGTGTTCACATGCCTAAAGAAGTCTTTTGGATTGTCTTTTATGTTGGCTGCCAGTCTCTTCTCATACTCTCTCTTTGCCCCTCTTATTTCCTTTTTCACTTCCCCTCCGAACTTTCTAATTTCAGCCTGGTTCTCACTTATGTTATCAACCTGATATCGGTCATACGCCCCTTTTTTCTTCTTCATCTTACTCTATCTCTTTTGTCATCCAGGAAGCTCTGGCTTTAGTTGCCCTACCTTTCTCCCTCGTGGGAATGTACCTAGACTACCCAAACTATCTCTTTAAAGACTGCCCGTTGTTCTATTACAGTTTTGCCTGCCAATCTTTGATTCCAATTTACCCGGGCCAGATCTGTTCTCACCCCACTGAAATTGGCCCTCCATTTGAGTATTTTTACTTTAGAATGGTCCATGTCCTTTTCCATAGCTATTCTAAACCTTATGATACTGTGATTGCTGTTCCTTAAATGTTCCCACACTGACATTTGCTCCACTTGGCCCGCCTCATTCCCCAGAACCAAATCCAACATTGCCTCCTTCCTCGTTGGGCTGGAAACGTACTGGTCAAGAAAGTTCTCTTCAAAAATTCCTTCCCCTCTTTGCCCCTTATATTATTCCTATCCCAGTCTATATTAGGATAGTTGAAGTCCCCTGTTATCACTACTCTATGGCTTTTGTACCTTTCTGTAATTTCCCAGCAAATTTGTTCCTCTATATTCATCCCACTAGTTGGTGGCCTATAGAGTACACCCAGGAGTGTAATGGCACCTCTATTGTTTCTTAACTCTAACCAAATAGATCCTGTCCTTAATCCCTCCAGGACATCCTTTCTCTCCAGCACTGCAATATTCTCCTTAATCAATACTGCCACCACCCCTCCTTTTTTTTCCTTCCCTATCTTTTCTGAACACCTTGTATCCAGGGATATTTAGTACCCAATACTGCCCTTTTTTGAGCCAGGTCTCCGTTATCGCCACAACATCATATTCCCATGTGGCTATTTGAGCCTGCAGCTCACCAACCTTGTTTACCACGCTTCATGCATTTACACACATGCACTGCAAACCAGTCTTAGACTTTCTTGTACTCTCTCTTAGTCTGATCCCACCTAATACCGTACTATTTCTTATTCTGTATCTGTGGAGTGTCTGGATATTGAGCAGGGTAAGGGTCACTAACTTACTGTAACTGCAGAGCGTGTCCAGTAATTCAGCAGGGTAAGGATCTTGCATTGTGCAACTGTATAAGAGTGTCCGGTTATTGAGCAGGGTAAAGATCAGTCATAGTGTAAGAACATAAGAATTAGGAGCAGGAGTAGGCCATATGGCCCCTCGAGCCTGCTCCGCCATTCAGTAAGACCATGGCTGATCTTCAACCGTAACTCCACTTTCCCGTCCGATCCCCATATCGCTTGATTCCCTTAAAATCTAACGGTCTCAGCCTTGAATATACACATAACTGAGCATCCACAGCCCTCAACGGCAATTGATACTAGCTCAATGGCTAAATTTAAATCTGAGATAGATAGCTTTTTGGCAACCAACGGTATTAAGGGATATGGGCTAAAGGCAGGTATATGGAGTTAGATCACAGATCAGCCATGATCTTATCAAATGGTGGAGCAGGCACGAGGGGCTAAATGGCCTACTCCAGTTCCTATGTTCCTCTGGGGTAGAGAATTCCAAAGATTCATAACCCTCTGTGTGAAGAAATTTCTCCTCATCTCAGTCTTGAATGGCTGCTCCCTTATCCTGACACAAAGCCCCTTAGTTCTAGACTTTCCAGCCATGGGAAACAGCTTCTCAGCCTCTACCCTGTTAAGCCCTCTCACAATCTTGTACGTTTCAATGAGATCACCTCTCATTCTTCTAAACTCCAGAGAGTATAGGCCCATTCTATTCAGTCTCTCCTCATAGGACAACCCTCCCATCCCAGGAATCAATTGAGTGAACCTTTGTTGCACCGCCTTTAAGGCAAATATATCCTTCCTTAGGTAAGGAGACCAAAACTGTGCACAGTACTCCAGGTGTGGTCTCACGAAAGCCCTGTACAATTGTAGTAAGACTTTCTTACTCTTGTACTCCCAACCCCCTAGCAATAAAGGCCATTTGCCTTCCTAATTTCTTGCTGTACCTGCATGTTAACGTTCTGTGTTTCATAACTGTGTAGAGGGTCCAGTTATTTCGTAGGGTAAGGTCAGACACTGTGTAAAGGTACAGAGTTTCTGTTTGTTTATTAATAGCTGTTTCTTTTAAACCACAGGTTGGACTCTTCACTGAAATCGGGCCCATGTCCTGCTTCATCTCCAGACATGTAAGTTGCAACTTCCTGACATTTAAAACTGTACTCCTCTTAGCTATTAAAGGTACTGTAGTGGTTATGTTACTGGACCAGTAATCCAGAGGGCTGGACCAATAATCCAGAGAACTTGAGTTCAAATCCCATTGTGGCAATTTGAGAATTTGAATTCAGTTTTTAAAGAAAACTGGAAATAAAAATCTGGTACGGTAACAGTGAGCACGAAGCTGTCGGATTGTCATTAGAAACCCAATTGGTTCACTAATGTCCCTTTAGGGAAGGAAACCTGCCATCCTTACTCAGTTTGGGCCTATATATGACTCCAGTCCCACACCAACACGGTCGACCCTTAACTACCCTCTGAAGTGGCCTAGCAAGTCACTCAATTGTATCAAAACCGCTTGCAGCAGTTCAAGAAGGAGGCCCATCACCAGCTTCTCAGGGCAATTAGGGATGGGCAATAAATGCCGGCCTTGCCAGCAACGCCCACATCCTGAGAATCAATTCTTTAAAAAGCAGGCAAGCCTGTGGCTCGGGGTGAGGTGCTATCATGACTGAGAGGTGTCTTGCTGCAGACTAGTGACCTGTGGGGGAAAAACCCAGAGGAAATATTTTTTGCATTGCCTCCTGTGGGGTGTTTGGTCACTTCAAACTGTTACATTTCACCCGGCCACTTTCACCTTTTTCCAGCTTTGCTAAGAGCCCTATTAGCTGGCTGTGTAACCATTAACTCCTCACTGACAGGAGCCCTAGTGATCGGGATAGGTGGTCTTATATGTTCTCTCCTCCGTTTTTTTTTATTTAGCTCGACTAAAGGCCTCTCTTATCTTCCAGTTTCTAGTTCTTGATTGAGGGTCCATACTTAATCATTAACCCGCCTTTGGTCTTTACAGACCTCCATTTTCTGTCTTTTTCCTTCTTTCTCTCCATCACCAGCAATTACACTTCCAAGCACATGTCTGTCCAACTCCTTTTTGAAGGGGTTAATCCTCTCAGCTTCAACTTTTTCTGGGATCCTGGTTCACATATCCACTGCTATAAAAATGGCAGGTGGTTGCTGGGTGGACAAGAGATACTGTATGTGTGTATCCCTCTCTGGCAGGGAAAGCAGCCAGGTGTTCTGATGGCCATTCAGTTAGAAAATCCATGTGTTCCTGTGTCAGATGAATTCTGACGCTGTCCACAGTCAAATAGCCTGCTGGCATCTTCGGTCTGAAGCATGAAGAATTAGCTGCTCGTATAGAAATTTCAAGGCCGCGTGAGTCAGCACCTTTGGGAGGGGAGAAAATTAATGAGCCTGTTTTGAGTCATTAATCCTTCACTCTGTTCTCTTTCTTCCCAGTCCATTCCGTCAGAAATGGAGTTTGATCCCAATTCCAATCCTCCCTGTTACAAGACCAGTGACGAGGTATGTTGATGGCAGACGAGTGATGAATCCTACACTGAAAGCTTCGCCCACGGGCTCGGTTGCTTAGTACTGCAAATGGAAAAGGTCCCAAGTTTATTCCCCAGTCTGTGCACAAGTTAGCTGAGCTCTGGTGAAAGAGGCATTAGGGATGCTACAATGGGCCTTGGGCAATGAAGGGAGGGAAATTGGGTTCCCACTCCGATCACTAACCAGTAAACCCTATTGCTGGAAAGTGAGTGTGTGGATGTTAGGTGAGAAAGGATTGAGCTCAGTTTTGATGTCCCCCATGTTTGAAAAGTCTTCCGACACGCTGCTCAGAATCACCTTTTGAAGAATGGGCATGTGGGTGAGGTAGCAGAAGATGACTGCATCCCAACAAGAGTCAGCCCCTATGAGAAGAGGATTGAAAACATTGCCCCCCCCCCCACCCCCCGCCAAAAAAAAACTTGAAAGAAAATAATGTGTATTGAAGGGTGTTTTGGGGGAGTTGCAATCGGTTAGCAGAGTTGTGACTGAATCTTACCAGAAGCACGGCACCCCGATGCCCGTAAAGTTGAAACTTCTACTCAATCGACCTCTCTACCACTAAACTTACATGGGATGGGGATTATCACTCGTGCCTGGACGCGGGAGCTCCAACAGTGTAGCGAGCCTCTGGAATGTGTTGCCGGCTGGTGTGAAGGGTGCTGACTCTCTGCCTTCAAGAAGGAGCTGGACCGGTTCCTGACCGGGGCAGAAATTGTATCATATAGAAGGTAAATGTCTTTATAGATAACACTTGGTCCACGTGATCTCCTGGACTGGTTTTGATATCCTGAAGGGGTCGGAGAAGAATTTATCATAGTATTTTATCCCTTATTGGCCCAGGATTTTTCTCTGGTTTCTTGCCGCTCCCAAGCGATTACATGGCTGGGGGGTGTGGGGGGCGAAGAGAGAGAGAGAGAGATTAGGAAGTGTTTGGTCAGGATGCTGCAGAATCATGAGTGTGAAACAGACACGATGGACCAGCTGATGTTTTCCTGCCCGTCATTTTCGTATGTTCGTAACGGCTGCAGGGCACCTAATGTAACCAAGGTTTGCCAGTCAGGGCCTCCTAACTCTCTGGGTCTGTTTCCAGGACATAGTCATCCAGCAAGATGATGAAATTCGGCTGAAGATCGTGGGAACCAGAGTAGATAAAAACGACATAGTAAGTACACAGCCGAGTGTTTAGCGAATGATTTTATAATGGTTGTCCACATATTGGGTATTACGAGTGATATTTTTGTTTGCTCCACCAATAACTGTTGCAAAATGTACTGGGATATACACACAAAGAACGGCCAGGGTTTGATTCCTGTTATCCATGAATTAGCTGAAAGGGGGACGACAATTAGCCTCCATGCTCCTGGTCTAGGAAGGGGAAACCAGGGCCCGAGTGCCCTGTTCCCGATCACTATCCGGTGAATTGTGCTGGAAAATTGCACGTGCTGGGGGACATCTGGAAAGTAAGGGGGGAGTTGAGATTTTTTTACGCAGTGAGTTGTGATGATCTGGAATGCACTGTCTGAAAGGGTGGTGGAAACAGATTCAAGAGTAACTTTCAAAAGGGAATTAGATGTATACTTGAAAAGGAGACATTTGCAGGGCGATGGGGAAAGAGCGGGGGGAATGGGACTAATTGCATAGCTCGTTCAAACAGGCACGATGGTCCGAATGGCCGTCATCTGTGCTGCAAAGCCCAGCTGTGCCTCCCCTCACATGAATGAAGAGCCCGCCAATACTGTCTGACTGAAGAATGGCGAGGCACTTGAGGGGCCATGGGGCCCAGGTGCCTGTGGCATGTGTCCGGGTCATTGTTGGGGGGGGTGGCTTTTATACACCCATTCTTGCTTTTGGGGGAGGGAGTTTGGGGGTCTGTTGACTCTGATAACCCGTACTCATTTCTCTTCCAGTTCGCCATTGGCTCTTTGATGGATGACTACCTGGGTAAGTGCGGCTGCTCCCTGTCCAGTAGTGTACACCTGATTTATTCAAGGGGTGTCTCCGCTAGATTTGGCTGCACAGTAAGGAGTAATAGCACCACAGTGGGTGTGAGGGGGGCAGGCATGTACTGGTTTCGCTGGGAACTAGTGTGAACAAACGTTCCCATTGTACCGTTTCTATGAAAGGGTTAGCTCGGAAGTAAGTTTGAGGATTGCGTGGGATGATGTGCGTAGATGGGTGATCCCTAAAGATGAGGGAATGGTGCATTGTTTCAACACTGCAGCAAATTTTCTAAAGTTCCTGCAAGTTTCAAAAGTCAGCATGTTTGGGAGAAGAGTTGACTGTCCAGTCGACTCAATAATCTCTCAATGTTTAACCAGCTGGCGGGTGAAGATTGGTGTGTGTGTGTGAGCACAGGCATTGAAGTCAGCTTTATCTAACCACAGACGGCAGCAAACTTGGTGCTGTCAGCCGGTACCCGCAGTATAAACACTGCTGTAAGCCTTGGAGGGAGGGGATTATATCTGTTATTTTGCACAAGTCTTGACCTCTAATGGTTAAACGTTCAATATTTTGTTCTCTTTATAGGACTTGTCAGCTAAAGCTACAGCTGGCCGTCCACAGCCGCAGTGGGGAGCAGAGAAGAGTTCTCCTGAAGATAATCTCTTTCTTCCCTGATACACGGTCCTGCCTCTCGAAACCTGATCAACACCAACAAATCTGCTCACTGAGCCTGCAGATGCAGTTGTGCTACGAGGACTGAGCCGAGGGCAGGAAGCTCCTGTTTTAAGCAGATCTGTGAAATGACAGTTTTGTTTGGGTACACTTCCAACAGGAACTTCCTGCCCCTCTGAATGAATCAGCTCCTCCTCGGATTAGCCACAGCGATCTTGCTCTCATTCTTCCCCCCCCCCCTCCCTTTCACAGACAGTGAGTCAGGCTCCAACAGAACACGAGACCAGCCTGATTTGTAAGTGTTTGTTTCCGTTTCTATAGTTTTACGCCAGTGTTACAGTGTAAAGGACACACATTCCGCCCTAGAACCAAAATTGCAAGAGCTACGCTGGTGCAAAATCTGGCCTGCTTAAGACCCACAAGCACCCTGCAAGGAAGAATATGGAGCAGCACTGGTTGCTGCTAACCAGCCCCTCTCCCAGTACCCTAATGGCAGCATAAAACCATCGCCATTTGTACCCGAGATGTGTAGAAGGTGGGCTGCTTTTTCTACCATCTGCCTCAGTTACACCTCTCAGTTTCATCAAGCATTTTGGATCCGTCTGTTGATTGGTATATTTGGGGCTACCTTAGGTGTAGGGTGATTGTTATGAGTTTTGAATGAAAGGACAGGATAATGAGTACAGATGGTAATTTGTGATTCCCGTCTTTTAAAGCGTCAATTTGGCAGTCTTGTAATGGCATGTTTTGGTTTCTTTGTATATAATTATAACCAACCTGTAAAGTCCCATGTGACAAGATGAGCATTTGTTACTCAATAAAGAAATCCTGGATGAACCAGAAACCTAGTGTGCTATTTTGGTTTTGTTTGGTATAGAACCCAAATCTTGCACACAGAAGGGATTTGGGAGGAGGCTATGTTGGTAGTAATTTAATACTTCATCATCCAAAAAAAAACCTGCTGATGACTCCCATATAAGAAGCTCAAATCATTTTATTTCAACACAAGCAAATCTTTTATTTACAAGCACTCTGCACAGATTTCTGCACTGCAGTGTAACATTGTATCTCTGCTTTTACACAAAGAAAACGTTGCAGGAGTTACTATCCATTAAAGATGGGAATGTTTCTACCCCAAACAAACTGAGTGTCTTTGGGGACAGTTCAATTACAGCACGTCCGATCCCATCCTCACTGAAGTCCACATCTGCACTTTCCAGTAGAAACAACCGGATAGCAAGTCCACTGGCTTATTTATTCCCTTGATCCCGAGCTCTCGGCCACTGTAGCACCTCAGCCAACTCAGTACAGACCCACATTCGAATTTGGTACCTTCCCAGTCTGTATGGAGTACGAGGATGGGTGGTGCACTTAACTGAGCCATTGGGGGAGCTTAAGTGCATTCCAGTTCTGCACAGATAGCCCCATTAAAACAGCACCAAACCCCCCCCCACACCATTAACTGGAAAAGACCGAGCAATACAGCACCCTTCCTGAGAGTGACCCCTGCCCTGTCACCCAACATTTCCTCTCTGGTCTTTGGCACTGTATACGAGTATATAGGATACTCAACATTTATTCCCAAACTTATCAGGCACATGATTTAGACACTAAACTTCTTGTACAATGCATTTTTTTAAAAAAAAGACTGCTAATCCAAGTCTGAGGGGCATTTGGAAAAACTAATAACCAAATTCCCAGAGACTTACCCAGTGGTCCCTTGCTGTCAGTGCACAACCTCTTAAACGGGAAGGTAAACTAAACCTGTGAAAGCTACTGAAAAGTGCAGACTTTGGATTAGAACCTAAGTTTTCAATCCTGGACCTTGGCAGTAACAGGCAGATGGAGGCTTGACGAGGGGGCCTAGATTTTTGGCATTATGTCTGTTTCTGTACACTTAATTTTTTAAAAAATCATTATTTTCCTTTGGGTGGATAACACTGGGAATTAGGACTGGGGTCTGTGGCACTATGTCAGGGGTCTGCCAATGTTTCCCGGGTAGTTGTGGGCGATTCCACGTGTTTCCTGCATAAGGGTCAATGTTAGTGGTTTTTAAAAGAGTACGGGTAAAGACTGCACAGGGTTTGAGCCCTTAAGCTCTCAATTCACCTGCAATCATGGAGCTAACTGCTCCCTTCAGCAGCTGATGTTAGGTGTGACAGAGCAGGCCAGGAAAATAAATTGGAGGTGTGCCTGCTTTTTGGCAGGAAAATGGAATCTTTCAACAAAAAATGAATTGCTAAACTTTATAAAATGCAAAAACACACCTGAATAAAGCTGCTTTATCTAATCTCGTCCAGTGTTTAGTTTTTATTTGTCAGAGAGAAGTATTATCCATCAATAGGAATTTATAATGTAAAAATGTGACAGGAAGAGCGTGCAAATGAACAATTATACCTCATACACTTTGTCAACATTTTTTCATTGTAAATTATGTCCCCATTTATAATGGCAACTATCTATGTAAACTTGTCACGCTGCCATTAAGTCCTCCTGCCAGAGGAGGTGCTGTGGCGCCACTGCTAGTGGCAGGGTGTAATGACTAGTTAGTTTCCATTAATAAATGGGGACATAGCAATTTATAATGGAAATAAGGACGGAATGCATAACTAAAATGGGGACTCAGTTACATCAGCTCAATCTGATCCAAATATTCTCCACCCTCAAACCCATTCCACCTGAAGATTACATTTGGTCTTGACTCTCCTTCAATACCCTGGGAGACTGATTAGTTCTCGTAAAATATTGCTCTTTGACCCATGCAACTATAAATGTATAAAATGAGTCAAACGTAACCACCCTAGCCCCAAGCTAAATAAATCCTACATTTCAGTACAAAAAAATTAGTCAAAAATAGAATTTAACAAAATATATATATATTTTCTTCAATTTCCCTTTTAGGAATAGTAGTAGGCCATTCAGCCCCTCGGGCCTGCTGTATCATTTCAATTAGGTCATGGCGAATCCTCCAAAAGTCAGTGACTCTTGCAGGGGTAGAACTCAATGGGCACTGACCGCTCTCCATTACCTCAACCACGTACCTACTCTTCGAGTCAGCATGGACAACGAGGGGGGGCAGGGGGTCGGCCCATGTAGATTCCCCAGCAGATATGGCGGGAATGCGATCAGGAACCCTGGCTGATTTCCTCCCCCCAGCCCAGGATCACTGATCCAAATTGTACCTTCACTCCAGTTGTGATCAGCGAACTGCAGACGGCAGGACTTGAATTTGGCACTTTCTTTGGCTCTAAACCATGCTGAGCAGTACAAGTGTACTACTAGGGAAGCCTGGTATAATTCGTCAGATGGTATGCAATTTCAGCAATTTACGTCAGCTCTCGGATGAGACGTTAAACCTGCCTGCCCCGGAAAGTGGGTGTAAAAGATCCCATGGCTGCTATTGGAAGAGCAGCAGGGGAGTTCTCCCTGGTGACCTGGCCAATATTTATCCCTCAACAAACATCACAAAAAAATAACAGTATCTGGTCATTATCACATTGCTGTTTGTGGGATCTTGCTGTGCGCAATTTAGCTGCCACATTTCCTACATTGCAACAGTGACTACACTTCAAAAGTACTTAATTGGCTGTAAAGCGCTTTGGGACGTCCTGAGGTGGTGAAAGGCACAATAGAAACACAAGTCTTTCTTTTCTTTTGTTAAAAATCTCCTCAGTGTGGAGGAGTGGGGGGAGAAAGAGGTGAGGGGGAGAAATCAAGTTGCTCAATGTAAAGTGTTGCATTTATGTTAAGACCAGTCCGATAAGCTTGCCTCTCTCGAATCAGGGACCCTGCGTTTTTTGATCCCGTTCTTAACTCACCTTTCTCAGGTGGGAGGAGGCCAGCCCTTGCTTGGGTTTTTCAGGGACACAGCCGGCCCTTCAGAGAGGCCGAGTGACTTTCACAAATAGAACAGGGGACGGAAACTACACCGATTCTACTCCGGCCGGCACAGGTACGATGGGCCGAATGGCCTCCTGTGCTGCATGATTCTAACCTTGCTGTCAGATGGAAGGTATAAAAACGTAAGTTGTTGGGGGGGTCCTAAACTCACCCCAAATACCAACCTTTTCTCGGTCTTGTTCTTTCTACCCAAACCCCCAGGTTGAAAGTCTTCGAGTTCCAGGTTTCCATCTCCGCTGTTACCCGGGAGGAACAAACAACTGGAAACGGGCTGAATGCTCAAGGGCGGTAAAAACGGAAGTCGTACACCGTGCGCACCTATTACAGCACAGGCACTAAATGTGTTAGAAGTTACGTTAAACTTGTATAGAACCTTGGTTAGACCACACTCTGAGCACTGTGCACCGTTCTGGTCTCCATATTATAAAAAGGATATAGAGGCATTGAAGAAGGTGCAAAAAAACAGATTTCCAAGGATGATACCAGAACTGAGAGGATATCCTTATCAGGAAAGGCTGAACAGGCTGGGGCTCTTTTCTCTAGAAGAGAGAAGGCTGAGGGGTGACCTGATAGAGGTCTTTAAGATAATGAAAGAGTCCAATAGGGTAGACGTAGAGAAAATGTTTCCACTTGTGGGGGAGACCAGAACTAGGGGCCATAAATATGAAATAGTCACTAATAAATCCAATAGGGAATTCAGGAGAAACTTCTTTACTCAAAGAGTAGTGAGAACATGGAACTCACTACCACAAGGAGTAGTTTAGGCGAATAGCATAGATGCATTTAAAGGGAAGCTCGATAAACACACGAGGGAGAAAGGAATAGAAGGATATGCTGATAGGGTGAGATGAAGTAGGGAAGGAGGAGGTTGGTGTGGAGCATAAACGCCAGCATAGACCAGATGGGCCGAATGGCCTGTTTCTGTGCTGTAGACTCGACGTAACTCAACGCAAGTGGATGTGGAGCAATGCCGTGTTAAAATGCTGCCTCCGTTAAGGTGGCGGCCGACAGAACTTCGGAGGGCTGGATAAACTCTCAGCATTAATCGTGTAGGGTAATCGAGGGTTGGAGGTCGAGCATCAAAAGGCCCATACCACAAAGGTCGACGTTAAAACGAATGAGAAAGCCAAAGCGAATCCAAGCAGTTTTGACGTCGTGCTAAATCCTCTGGTGGCACCTCATTTGTGAGGGTGATATGTTTTTTTTTGTTATAGGAGGATAGAGCAATTCCCTTTCATTTGGGGGTGGGGGCTGTTCCAAAAACAGGTAAATTAACTTTAATAAGCCGCTCAGCCTCTGGGATAGCGATAACACAGGAGTAAAAGGGAGTCGAGACAAAAAAAAGAGCCCGAGACTCTCCACCCCTTCCTTACTCCACCCCCACACAACTCAGTTGACCCCCCCTCCCCTCCCCCACACCGTCAGCCTGCAAGCGACGCTCGCTGCTCCTTACGCGCCCTTCTTTTGCCGCAGGCAGTGCTTCACAACCTCGCTGCCGAGCTCCGCTGCGTGGCCAGAGTCCCAGTCCCGCTCGAACACCGCCTTCAGCTGGCTCTGCGCGGTACCGGGGGTACCAGGGGCGGCCCCGGTCTGGTTTATGACGAGCCCCACTCCGGTCGTTCTGATGAAATAGTCTTCGGACCAGTTGGATGTCCCTTTAAGCAAATACGCAGTTTAGTTCACTGCAACAACTGCACGCTTAAACCACTTCTGCGCGCCCCCCAACCCCTTCCAACACCCGACCCGTCCCCCACCCTGGCCTCCACTATATTTATCTATTACTATATTAAAAATGTTACTTCCCGTCAACTTTTTCCCAATACATGTTCCTATGACATTTATAATGGGGACTGCCTATGTAAACTTGTCACACTGTAATTACCCCCTCCCACCAGTAGAGGTGCTGTAAACCCTCCCTCATCTCTCATCCAGTGGTAGAGCTGGGGGGAGTGGAACTGCGCTGCGTGCTGGAATTACCCGGCTTGGCCCTAATTTACCCAGTGGGGGAAAAGAGCTCCTCTCCCCTTCACTCACCGATGTAGGCGATGCGATCGGTGACCATGTACTTGTTGTGGTTGACCCTGCTGAAGGGAATTCTCTTCTGTTCCTCTGTGGACGGAACCTGAAAGACCTTCTGCAAGAGAAAAAGGAAGGGGGCTGGTTAAATCCCCAGGCTCTTGATACACGGAGGGGAAAAACACCTTCGTGTCAGCGTCAAAGCAGCTCCTCTTACATAGAATTAAATAGAGTTTACAGCACAGAAACAGGCCATTCAGCCCAACTGGTCTGTGCTGGTGTTTATGCTCCACACGAGCCTCCTCCCACCCTATCAAAATATCCTTCTATTCCTTTCTCCTTCATGAGTTTATCTAGCTTCCCCTTAAATGCATCTATGATAGTCGCCTCAACTACTCCTTGTGTTGGCGAGTTCCACATTCTCACCTCTGATACTATAAGAGCTTCCTTGTCACCTGAGAGACGAGTGTAACGGCTTTCATTGCTGAACACCAATAACCTGCTCACCGATGCTCAGTTTGGGTTCCGACAGGGCCACTCGGCTCCAGACCTCATTACAGCCTTGGTCCAAACATGGACAAAAGAGCTGAATTCCAGAGGTGAGGTGAGAGTGACTGCCCTTGACATCAAGGCAGCAATTGACCGAGTGTGGCACCAAGGAGCCCTAGTAAAATTGAAGTCAATGGGAATCAGGGGGAAAACTCTCCAGTGGCTGGAGTCATACCTAGCA
Source organism: Heptranchias perlo (assembly GCF_035084215.1). Lineage (NCBI taxonomy): Eukaryota > Metazoa > Chordata > Chondrichthyes > Hexanchiformes > Hexanchidae > Heptranchias > Heptranchias perlo. Next base: position 4,846,725 of record NC_090367.1, on the reverse strand, counting down.
CAAAGGAAGATGGTAGTGGTTGCTGGAGGCTAATCATCTCAGCCCCAAAACATTGCTGCAGGAGTTCCTCGGGGCAGGGTCCTAGGCCCAACCATCAGCTGCTTCATCAATGACCTTCCCTCCATCATAAGGTGAGAAATGGGGATGTTCGCTGATGATTGCACAGTGTTCAGTTCCATTCGCAACCCCTCAGATAATGAAGCAGTCCGTGCCCGCATGCAGCAAGACCTGGACAACATCCAGGCTTGGGCTGATAAGTGGGAAGTAACATTTGCACCAGACAAGTGCCAGGCAATGACCATCTCCAACGAGAGTCTAACCACCTCCCCTTGACATTACCATCGCCGAATCCCCCACCATCAACATCCTGGGGGTCACCATTGACCAGAAACTTAACTGGACCAGCCATATAAATACTGTGGCTACAAGAGCAGTTCAGAGGCTGGGTATTCTGCGGTGAGTGACTCACCTCCTGACTCCCCAAAGCCTTTCCACCATCTACAAGGCACAAGTCAGGAGTGTGATGCAATACTCTCCACTTGCTTGGATGAGTGCAGCTCCAACAACACTCAAGAAGCTCGACACCATCCAAGAAAAAGCAGCCCGCTTGATTGGCATCCCATCCACCACCCTAAACATTCACTCCCTTCACCACCGGCGTACAGTGGCTGCAGTGTGCACCATCCACAGGATGCACTGCAGCAACTCGCCAAGGCTTCTTCGACAGCACCTCCCAAACCCGCGACCTCTACCACCTAGAAGGACAAGGGCAGCAGGCACATGGGAACAACACCACCTGCACGTTCCCCTCCAGGTCACACACCATCCCGACTTGGAAATATATCGGCCGTTCCTTCATCGTCGCTGGGTCAAAATCCTGGAACTTCCTTCCTAACAGCACTGTGGGCGAACCTTCACCACACAGACTGCAGTGGTTCAAGAAGGCGGCTCACCACCACCTTCTCAAGGGCAATTAGGGATGGGCAATAAATGCCGGCCTCGCCAGCGATGCCCACATCCCATGAACGAATAATAAGAAAAACATTTGCCCCCCTCCCCTCCTGAAGGTGTTGATTGCAGGGAGGGGTCGGGCAGCACCCGAAATTGGCTACTCTTCATCGGTCAGCCCAGACGTCGTGTTGGCAGGATATTCTACCAGGGGGGGCATCAGAACGGAGGCCGATCCCGTTAGCACACAATGCCTCCCACACAGGTACCTTCCAGCAAGGGGTCACCGGATGCTGACCAGGAGCAGGAATTCTAGCCGATATTCAATCTCCCTTGCTCGGAGAAGGAGACACCTGCCCACCCCCCGCCCCCCCGTAACCAAGGCGGTAAATCAGTCTCACCAAACGCAGAAGCAACAAATCGAGAACCGACGACTCACCACCTGGACTCGGCAGCTTAGGGGTTCCTTACTGAGGGCGCTCAGCGACTCCAGAAAGACGAACATGGCGCGATCCAAGTGTTCCCAGCAGCTGACCAGCAGTCGGACCGACACCTTCCGCAGGCACGCCACGTCACGCAATCGGTTCTCGATCACCGGCCAGAATCTGGGGGAACGCACAGAACACAAAAATATTAGTCCCGACTTCAAGGAGAAATAACCAGCGTTTCTTTGAATAAAGAAAGAATTTACATTTATATAGCGCCTTTCACAACCTCAGGACGTCCCAAAGTGCTTTACAGGCAATGAAGTTCTTTTTGAAGTGTGGTCACTGTTGTAATGTGGGAAACGCAGCAGCCAATTTGCGCACAGCAAGATCCCACAAACAGCGATGTGATAATGACCGGATCATCTGTTTTTTAGTTATGTTGGTCGAGGGATAAATATCGGCCCCAGGACACCGGGGAGAACTCCCCCTGCTCTTCTTCCAATAGTGGCCGTGGGATCTTTTACGTCCACCCGAGAGGGGGCAGACGGGGCCTCGGTTTAACGTCTCATCCAAAAGACGGCCCACCTCCGATGATCTGGTCATTATCACATTGCTGTTTGCGGGACCGTGCTGCGTGCGAATCGGCTGCCGCGTTTCCTACACTACAACAGTGACTACAGGCAGCGTCTTCACCCGTGCGCCCGTCTGAGGCGTAACACTAGGAGGCCCCGACAGCCTCCGCCTGTCTACGTACCTCTGAGGCTTGCAGAACTGGCAGAGTGGAAGAAAGTCCATGACCGAGATGAAGACGAATTCTCTCGCGTCGTCGATGACGCTCAGGATGGCGTTCAGGTCCGAGGTCCGACCGTGTGCGCACAGCGACGGAGGAGCGCTCTGGGAAAGACGGACACAGTCAACGTCGGAACAAATCATGCCCGTCGTATGTGCTCGCATAACTCTTAACAGGACCTATCATAAAGATTCAAAATGCTATAGAGTTCCACCTAACATCTATCGATCGAGAGACCTGGCTGGTGCAGGAGGTTAGATGCTGGTGTTAACTTTCCAGGGTTCAGAGGAAGTCTCAGTCCAGCTCCTGTTCCTAGCCGGCACGGCACTGGCAGGGTGGTCAATGCGGGAAACAGAAAGGGGGACGCACTTCTGCAAGGAGGCATCGTTGCTGCCCAGCGGCTTGCGGCAAAGGAGGCCATTCGGCCCATCGTGTCTGTGCCAGCTTTTTGCTGGAGCAATCCAAGAACTAACCCCACTGCCCAGCTCTCTCTCTCCCGTAGCCCCGTGACCTTCCTCTACAGGGATAAATCTTTGAAGCAGAAACATTTCTCCTCCGACAATTTTAAATGGTTTATGACTCCCCAACCACGAAGAAATAGTCTTTCCCTTTTCACCCTATCAAAACCCTACACCATTTTTAAAAAAGCTCAATTAAATCTCCTCTCGGCCTTCTCTGCCCCAGTGGGAAACGGTCCCCGTATCTCAGGTCTCTCCTCGTTACTATAGTGTACACCCGTGACGGGGTGCTGGAGACCTCCCAGCCCCGGTGGAACTGTAGCCCCCACCCCCCCCCCCCCCCCCGATGCGACCTTCAGGAAAGGAAGGGGAGTAAACCCCGAAGAAGGCGGGGGGGGGCGGAGAAATGACGCGGGATCGGAGGACTCACCGACAGATACACTTGTGCCTCGACACCGTTCAGCTTCAGGCTGAGAGGCCGCTGCTTGCTGGACAAAGCATTGTACCCGCTGGGCCACCGTTTGGGGATGCTGGCCCCCTTCGCCCCCAGAAGCCAGTACGCCTCAAAGACCTTTTCCACGTCCCGAGCCAGACAGCTGCAGTTGGACAGCACGACCCCCAACTCCTTCACCTGGACACGGAGGAGGAGGTCACAGCGTCAAAGAGAGAAAGAACTTGCATTTATATAGCGCCTTTCACCGCGTCGCAATGTCCCAAAGCGCTTTACAGCCAACAAAGTACTTTTGTGAAGTGTGGTCACTGTTGTAATGGAGGAAACAAGGCAGCCAATTGGCGCACAGCAAGATCCCACAAACAGCAACGAGATAATGGCCGGATCATCTGTTTTTAGTGGTGTCGGTCGAGGGATAAATATTGGCCCCAGGACAGCGGGGAGAGCCCCCCCCCCCCTTCTCTTCTTCCGATAGTGGCCGTGGGATCTTTTACGTCCACTTGAGAGGGGGAGACGTGGCCCTCGGTACTCCCTCGGTACTACACTGGGAGTGACAGCCTGGGTTATGGGCGCAAGTCTCTGGAGTGGGGCCCGAACCCACGACCTTCTGACTCGGAGGCGAGAGTGCGGAGCTGATCTGTCGTGGAGGGCATCACGGCCAATCCCGATCCCGTCTTCAATGTCCAAACAGGTGCATTCTCCAGCAGGAGTCACTGGACAGTGATAAAAGAGCAGATGACCGATGGTCCTTCTCCCTCTCCGACCCCCTCGCCCAGGAGCAGTGAGCCCCAGCTGGGATCAGTTTAGGCTCGCGGGTGAAGGTACCAGGTACCAGAGGGCGTCTGGCGCCCATTTGTAACCGCACCCCACCATGAACCAGCGCCTTAAGGGGATAGGGGACAAAATAAAGGGAGGGAAAAGCTTTGGGCAGTATCAAGCTTTAGTGGGTCTCTGTGTCAGTCCAGATATGACCTCGCTGGCAGTTACCTCGGTGAGCGACCGCCAGTCCATGTTGGCGCTGCCTATGTAGACGTGCCTTCCATCGACCACCCAGAGCTTGGTGTGAACGATTCCGCCAGTGAGATTCTTCAAGTTCACGTGCCTGACCTCCGCACCTGCACAGCGAAACGCCACAGTGAGACTACAGACAAACCGCGCACTCCATCGCCGCCGACCGAGAGACTCCGAGGCGACCCCGGACGCGGGGCCTCGGAGCCATGGAAAAACGCGGCGGGGACTAACGAGGGTGACAGGATGATCACCTGTAGTCCTGCCTCCGGGGAATCGAGAGCGAGTTTCATCCTCTGGTGAAGCAGGGTTCAAGAGCAGAGGATGACTCCCCGTTTTAAACTCTCACATTCTGTCCTTATTTTTAAATAATACTCGGATTTTATATCATTATTTCAGTAACGAAACTTGGGAAGCAGAGCTGGTTGGAGTTCAGGAGTTTCGCTGCAGTTCAGGCTAAGGAGCCACAGCGCCACCACTGGTGGGAGGCTGTAATTACAGTGTGACGTTTACATAGGCAGTTTCCATTATAAATGCCGATACAGAAATTTATAATGGGGAAAAAAGTTGACACAAAAAAACACGACAACAGGAAGCATGGTTTTTGAAAACAGGCAATGCGGGCAGACAAAAGATTTTTAACGTTTTATATCAATAGATACCAGGAATGAGAAATAGAGTTACGATGAGAGAATTGATAAATCAAGACTATTAAAACCGGAACAATGAAGGTTAAAAGGGGACTTACCAGAAGTTTTTGAAATTTTAACAGGCTAAATAGTGAAAGTGGATTTCCACTGTTTGTTGAATTAGTAACAAGGGAACTTAAACTGAGGATTCAAACTCAGTTTAGGGGAGATTTAGAAGATTTTTTAAAAAAAAAAACACAAAAGGGTCATTGGAATCTGGAATAAATGGTCGCAAGTGGCTACTGAGGCAATATTTAAAAAGGGAATGAGATAAACATGCGAAGAGGAAATATAATAGAGGAGGCAGGGAAAGAGCAGGATTACAGAACAGCAGTCCAGTAAGAAGCACAAATATTGTGGGCTGAATGGTACCGAAATTTCAATAAATCTAAGCAACTAGCAGATCGGTAAGATTAAAGTAAAATCTTTCCAATTAATTCATTTTTTTAAAGCAAGAATTTAGGAACAGGGAGAAACAGTTTCCACCAGCAAAACAACCAGAGGGGGAGATGAGGAGAATTTTTTTTTACGCAGCAAATTGTTCTGATCTGGAATGCGCTGCCTGAAAGGGCGGTGGAAGCAGATTCAATAATAACTTTCAAAAGGGAATTGGATAAATACTTGAAAAGGAAAAATTTGCAGGGCTACAGGGAAGGGCAGAGGGAGTGGGACTAATTGGATAACTCTTTCAAAGAGCCGGCACAGGCACGATGGGCCGAATGGCCTCCTTCTGTGCTGTACAATTTCTTTCTACATACTGTGCATCCCATCACAAGTGTGGAAATCATGACGCTGTAGCAGCTCACGTAAACACGTGCACTGTTTGGTGGGGTTCTCAGCTTCACAAGACAGAAAGGTTCCATCCCCAGCCTGTACTGAGTTAGCTGATCCCCGGAGGGTGGAGGGGGGTCGGTGACAGCCGTGGGGCTACAATTGTCCCCTGGGCTGAGGGTGAGAAAGGAATCAGCCAGGGGTCAGTGACCCCCATCTGCTGGAAGGTGTACATTTGGTGTTTGGGGGGGGGGGGGGGGGGGGGGGGAATGTGCGAGGACAGGATCGGAGTCAGCCGAGATGCTCCCCATGGTCGAACAGCCTGCCGACACCCACGGTGAGGACAGCCACATTGGCCGAGGCAAGAGTCAGCGCCTTCTCGGGGGGACAGGGATGACCGAGAAAATGAAAAGAACCAAACAAGTATTAATTATAGCCCTCGGTCTCACCACTTTGTTCCAGATCATTTGTATCCTCTTCAGACTCCTGGGGACTGTTCACCGCAATTTTCAGTTCGATTCCTCGAGACTTCAATTCCGCCAACTTCTTCAACACCTGCTCGCCCTGCGCGTAAACCGGAACTCAAAATTAGAGGGACGTCGGACAGAGGGGCGGTGAACCACTGGTGGCTCACCCGTGGCATTGCTCCAGGATGGAGCGCGGTGGTGACATTTCGCTACTAACCTGGCCCGTCCCTTTAAGGCCACTGCTCTAAACCGGCAAATCCAAGTAACTGTAGCTGCCTTTAAAACAGCTGGGGTCAACCAGAGGGTAGGTGTAACGGGTTGTAAATTTCAAGCTCCCGGCCAGTGACTGGCTTTCTCTTTCTTTAAGATTGTTTTACATCTGTAACCGAGTGTGACGTCTGGTGTGTGACAGATGTGAGCTAGAATATTAAACATATTATATATATAAAAAATAAGAGTGTGACCGAGAAAGCGTTACAGGAAGTAAGAGTGAATTATGCAGAAAGCACTATGTGCAAGACTTTTAATGTATTACTAGCGGAGGGGAGCGACAGGGCTGGCACAGAACGGTCACCTCTGAGGCCGAGGGGTCCTCTTGCTTCAAATCACTGCCCCGCAGCGTGAAGTAAAAAGCTGCGATCTGCACAGTCTCGTTGGCCTGGCTAAGCAGGTCCATCCAGCCCCTGTAGACTGAGACGTGACGAGGGGCTTCCTTAGGATACAGCAAGCCGATCGGGATACTCTCCACCAGCGTCATGCTGCAACACAAAAAAACCATAAACATTTCATCCGGATGAACGGCACAGAAGATACGGATTGCGTTCGCTGTTTTAAAAATTTCGTTACGTCCAGACTCGACCATTCCAACGCTCTCCTGGCCGGCCTCCCACTTTCCACCCTCTGTAAACTCCAGCTCATCCAAAACTCTGCCACCCCGTATCCTAACTCGCACCGAGTCCCGTTCACCCCTCACCCCACCTGTGCTCGCTGACCTACATCGGCTCCCGGTCTGGAAACGCCTCCATTTTAAAATTCTCCATCCTTGTTTTCAAATCCCTCCATGGCCCTCACCCCACCTCCCTATCTCTGTAACCTCCTCCAGCCCCTACAACCCTCCGAGATCTCTGCGCTCCTCCAATTCTGCCCTCTTGTGCATCTCTCGATTTCCCTCACTCCACCATTGGCGGCCGTGCCTTCAGCTGTCTGGGCCCTAAACTCTGGAATTCCCTCCCTAAACCTCTCCCTCTCTCTCTCTCCTCCTTTAACTCACTCCTTAAAACCTACCTCTTTGACCAAGCTTTTGGTCGCCTGTCCTAATATGTGGCTCGGTGTCAAATTTAGTCTGATAACGGTCCCGTGAAGCACCTCGGGATGTTTTACTACGTTAAAGTTAAGTTGCTGTTGTTAATTGGTTGCCTCTCCACCCCTTCCTGAAGGCTCAGGCTCTCACTGAGTTCTACTGGCACCGAGTGTCAGGCAGCTATTCGACTGTACAGCATCACAGCCACGCCCAGTCCTGGCCTGGCCCGACCTCACAGAGCGGAGCCTCCCCCTCCCCAGATAATGATCGGGCCCAGGCCGTGCCACAGCTAAACTGGACTAGGTCATGCCCCCTAGATCCCCCTACCCCCTACCCATTTAACCTCCTCCCCTTCCCCTCTCACTACAATCATCGCACTCCAGAAAGAAATTCACTGCGTGAAACACTTGAGATATTCAGTGACGCAATAATCGGGTCATAAATGCGTGTTTCACTCCATCCAGCTTTTCTTTAATTCCCCCCCCTTCCTTCTCCCTCCATTCTCCTTCCATCTCTCCTCACCATCTTTCTCTCTGCCTCTCTTCCTTCCTCCATACTGGCCCCCCAACCCATCCCGCCCTGCTTCACCCTCTCCACCTCCGCCTTTGCTCCCTACCCTCTCGTCCTCCTGTTATTCACTGTCTCCTCCTCCTTCTCTCCTCCCGCCTGCCTCCCCCCCTTCACTCTGACCGCACCCCCCCCCACTCAGACCACACGCCCCCACTCACTGACCGCCCCCTCCCCCCCTTATTGACCCACACGCCCCCCCCCCCCCTCCTCCTCCTCACTGACTGCCCCCCACCCAGAGACCGGCCCCTCCCCCCACACTGCTCCCCCTCTCACTGACCGCCCGCCCCTCCCCTCACTGACCGCCCACCCCGCCCCCCCTCTTCCCTGGTCCCCCATGCCTACCTGCAGTGGTCCTCGCACGCCTCCTGTCGCCACGATATCCAGCTGTAAAGCCAGTCCATCTTCAGCTGCCTGACTGGGCTCCATGACCCCCAGGTCAGACCCTCCTGTTTGGAGTCGATGAAGTACCAGCTCCCGAGAGCGAGGATCAGCACGATGGAGACAAGGTAACCGAGTACAAAGAGGCAGGAGGGACCCCTCCGGTCTCGGGCTCCCTGCGAGGAGAGAAGGACCAACTCTGTAACCAAATGACTACAGATATAACAGGCAGCCGCCTGCTTCCACTCCCGAGCATCCGCTGTGGTTATGAGGCATACAGACCAGACCCGACCTCAGCCACAAACAGCCCTCTGCATCCCTGGGCGAGAGAAGTGAAGGAGAATGGGAACCGGCCTTCCGCCCACGGTGACGCCACCCACAGTCAAATAGCCCGCCCGCGCTCATAGCCTGTACTCACGCGCAACGGAACGGCCTCTCAGACAAAGTAGGAAAAGCTGCAGGCGGTCGTGGTTCCGCACCCCCATCGCGGGTCAGGAGGCACTTCCGCCGTGATAGGCGTCACAGCTGAATCCGATCCCGAGCCTCATCTCTGACGCACACAAACACACTTTCCACCAAGGGACGACCGAATAAGGTTCAGGAGCAGGGACTCCGACTGATTTTAATCCCCATCCCATTAACCGAGGGCGCTGAGGCCTGATCGGCCAACACACAGATGAGGGAGGCAAGGTGGGGGGGGGGGGAAACGCAATCTGGGCCCTTCCTGGTCTAGCACGGCTCCAGCCGCAGGAGGGAACCAGGGCTTTGGGAGTTTCAAACACAGGGTGAGACAAAGTAAGGTGGGAGAGGCTCGTGTGGAGCACAAACACCAGCATGGACCAGTTGGGCCGAATGGCCTGTTTCTGTGCTGGTAACTCTATGTAACACAACAGGTTTTCAAACCTGCGTCCCCTGACCTGAGGGGTTCCAGGAGGAACAGCCGTGGGGGTCGCGAGATCTTGGGACTGCCGTATTTTTCTATTACGTGTTGACTTCCTAGCGGGTTATTTCTGTAGCCACAAACTAATAACTCATCTTTTCCACAGCTGCTCTCCCACTGGAGGCCTGACATGGGTAGATTACTCCATCGGCAAAGCTCGGTCACAAACACCTCAAATGGACCCTCCCCAGACACACAAAGGATCAAACACAACTGGGGGGGGGGGGGGGGGGGGGGGGTGAGAAATTGGACGGGTTAAACACTGGCCTGTCAACTCTGGGCCCCGGGATCAAATCCAGCCCAGTCTAATGGAAGGAATGTCTGCGGTAAGGGGCCTGTGTGAAATGTGTTTCAACAGTCTCTTGGGGACAGTGTAGAGGGAGCTTTACTCTGTATCTAACCCGTGCTGTACCTGCCCTGGGAGTGTTTGATGGGACAGTGTAGAGGGAGTTTTACTCTGTATCTAACCCTGTACCTGCCCTGGGAGTGTTTGATGGGACAGTGTAGAGGGAGCTTTACTCTGTATCTAACCCGTGCTGTACCTGCCCCGGGAGTGTTTGATGGGACAGTGTAGAGGGAGCTTTACTCTGTATCTAACCCGTGCTGTGCCTGCCCCGGGAGTGTTTGATGGGACAGTGTAGAGGGAGCTTTACTCTGTATCTAACCCTGTACCTGCCCTGGGAGTGTTTGATGGGACAGTGTAGAGGGAGCTTTACTCTGTATCTAACCCTGTACCTGCCCTGGGAGTGTTTGACGGGACAGTGTCGAGGGAGCTTTACTCTGTATCTAACCCGTGCTGTACCTGCCCTGGGAGTGTTTGATGGGACAGTGTGGAGGGAGCTTTACTCTGTATCTAACCCGTGCTGTACCTGCCCTGGGAGTGTTTGACGGGACAGTGTAGAGGGAGCTTTACTCTGTATCTAACCCGTGCTGTACCTGCCCCGGGAGTGTTTGATGGGACAGTGTAGAGGGAGCTTTACTCTGTATCTAATCCTGTACCTGCCCTGGGAGTGTTTGATGGGACAGTGTAGAGGGAGCTTTACTCTGTATCTAACCCTGTACCTGCCCTGGGAGTGTTTGATGGGACAGTTTAGAGGGAGCTTTACTCTGTATCTAACCCTGTACCTGCCCTGGGAGTGTTTGACGGGACAGTGTAGAGGGAGCTTTACTCTGTATCTAACCCGTGCTGTACCTGCCCTGGGAGTGTTTGATGGGACAGTGTAGAGGGAGCTTTACTCTGTATCTAACCCGTGCTGTACCTGCCCCGGGAGTGTTTGATGGGACAGTGTGGAGGGAGCTTTACTCTGTATCTAACCCGTGCTGTACCTGCCCTGGGAGTGTTTGACGGGACAGTGTAGAGGGAGCTTTACTCTGTATCTAACCCGTGCTGTACCTGCCCTGGGAGTGTTTGATGCTGGGACTGGGTGCCTGAAATGGAGTGATTCCAATCACCAACTCAAACAATTATAAATATTTACAAGGAGAGGATTCGAGGCAGAAACCCTCTCCCTAACATCGACAACGAGCACTAGCGGGATACCTGCTGTCCTGGGCGCACTGCCCGGATCCTTGGGAATTCTCTCAACGTTGTATTTTTCCTCGGCTCTTCCAGAATTTTCTCGCTCAGCTTCGGAAGCCTCCGTACCAGGGGTCTCAGGTCCCCCTTATTGGGAAAGAAAAGAGAGGGAAACCATCAGGTGCAGGGAATTCCCCAGGGATTGTGCTAAATGTGGGTCAATATGCGGCATCAGTCAGAGAAACAGAACTGAATCAATCGCATTTACAGCAGCCCTTTTCCTTGCATCCTTGGACCAACGTCACTCGTTTAACATGAAGGCTTGCAGCATAGTTCAGTTACGAGGAGGGATTACACAAATTGGGGTTGTATTCTCTGGAGTTTCGAAGGTTAAGGGGTGATCTGATCGAAGTTTAAAAGATATTAAGGGGAACAGATAGGGTGGATAGAGAGAAACTATTTCCGCTGGTTGGGGATTCTAGGAGTAGGGGGCACAGTCTAAAAATTAGAGCCAGACCTTTCAGGAGCGAGATTAGAAAACATTTCTACACACAAAGGGTGGTAGAAGTTTGGAACTCTCTTCCGCAAACGGCAATTGGTACTAGCTCAATTGCTAAATTTAAATCTGAGATATATAGCTTTTTGGCAACCAAAGGTATTAAGGGATATGGGCCAAAGGCAGGTATATGGAGTTAGATCACAGATCAGCCATGATCTTATCAAATGGCGGAGCGGGCACAAGGGGCCGAATGGCCTACTCCTGTTCCTATATTCCCGCTCATTGCTCCAGCCGCCAACTTGTCCCAAAGGTCGATGACCCTCTTCGGAAAGACAAACCTCCGGGTATCTAAATCCGTTCTGTGCTCACATGCCCTGGTCCGCCCTAATCTATCTGACTTCAGCCTATCCACAGGGACCAAATCTGACCCTTTCATTATTTTAAAGGCCTCTATCAAATCGCCTTGAAGACCTCGCTTTTCTACAGTGTAAAGCCCCAGCTCTCTCAGCCTACCGCGGTAACTAAGGGTTTTTAATCTTGGTGTCCATCTAGTAGCCCCCCCTCTAAACTTTTTCCAGGGCCTCAAAAATCACCCACAATATTCGAGGTGATCCCTAACCAAGACCTTGTACAAGGACGCTACAGTATTTCTTGTTTTATGTTGGATCAGCCTTGCAATACATCCTAATCCTCTAATTGCTGCTGCACTGGTCGTGAGCCTTTAAGAGACTCGTTTACTCGCCGACCCAGGACTTTTTCCTGCTCTGTAGACTTCAGTTTGGAACCCTGTGTGGTGTTAACATGCTTGCTGTTGTCCCTACCCATGTGCACAACATATTTAATTACCTTAAATGATATCTGCCAGACATAGGCCCATTAACCCATCGCATCTGGATCTGGTTGTAATCTATCCTTCTCATCTGGGATCGTAAAACCTGAACAAATCTTTCCATCATCTGCAAACGAGCAGACGGTTCCTCCAAAACCTTCATCCACAAAGAACATTTATACGGCACCTTTAACGTAGTAAAACGTCCCAAGGCGCTTCACGGGAGCGATTATCAAACAGAATCTGACACCGAGCCGCATAAGGAGATATTAGGACAGGTGACCAAAAGCTCGGTCAAAGAGGGAGGTTTTAAGGAGCATCTTAAAGGAGGAGAGAGAGAGGGGGAGAGGTTTAGAGAGGGAATTCCAGAGCTGAAGGCACGGCCGCCAATGGTGCGGCCCTGGAAGTGGGGGATGCGCAAGAGGCCAGAAATGGAGGGGGCGTGGAGATCTCGGAGGGTTGTAGGGCTAGAGGAGGTTACAGAGATAGGGAGGGGGGGGGGGGGGGGGGGGGGGAGTGAGGATTTGAAAACATGGATGAGAATTTTAAAACGCCGGACTGGGAGTCAACGTAGGTCAGCGAGCACGGGGTGACGGGTGAACGGGACTTGGTGTGAGTTAGGATACGGGCCGCAGAGTTTTGGATCATTAATGAGTTGCAGCTCATTAATAAAGACAGTGGAGAGCAACAATCCTAACAACGATCCCTGCGAGACTCCACGAGTAACCGGTCCCCACGCACAACCACCGCCCGTAATAACAACCCTCTGACGACAAGAATAAAACCAGTTCCTCATCCAGCCCAGGACCTGCCCTTCAATCCCACATGAGTCTGTGTTATTAGGCAGACGTCGAACAAACCTTAAACGCTGGAGGCGGTGCGACGGTCCTGGGAGCGTCTGTGTCCTCCATCCCCTCCTCCGGCTTTGGAGCTTGCACCTCTTTCATCTTCTGCAACACCACCTGAACCGGCCTCACATTCACCTGATAAGACATACTCGGAAATCAGCCTTCAGGGCCACAATTCATTTCAATTTATATCCCGATATCCGGTACAATGGAATGCAAGAAAAAGTCACGACTCAGAGTGTTCGACCCTACAAGCTCGCCCCTCTTGTGCCCTAACTCTGGGCTTTGATAAGCTTGCATTTATATAGCACCTTTCACATCCTCAGGACACCCCAAGGCCCCTTACAGCCATTGAAATACTTTTGAGGTGTAGTCACTGTTGTGATGTAGGAAACGCGGCAGCCAATTTGCGCACAGCAAGATCCCACAAACAGCAATGAGATAATGACCAGATCATCTGTTTTAGGTGCTGGTTGAGGGATAAATATTGGCCCCAGGGCACCGGGGAGAACTCCCCCTGCTCTTCCTCCAACAGTGCCATGGGATCTTTCACGTCCACCCGGGAGGGCAGGACGGGGCCCTCGGTTTAACGTCTCATCCAAAAGACGGCACCTCCGACAGCGCAGGTACTGAGGGAGCGTCGGCTTAGATTGCGAGCTCAAGTCTCGAACCCACAGCCAACTGAGCCACGGCTGACACCTAAGAATTAGGGTGCGAGAGGGGGGCAGGCTTCGACGGGAGAGCTGGGGAGCTGGGGTAATGAGGAGTTAGGGGAGTAGAAGCATCAGCTGACTGGCCTGGTTCCAGTCTTAAGACTTTTGTGGCGGTAGTAACATCTCAAAACAGCAGCAGAGGGCGTCGTCGACACGCTGCAGCAGGTCCCGAGTGAGCGGCTGTGCTGCAGGGGGGGGGGCCACCCAACAGATGGCGCTGCTCCCCCCATTCACACAGGGACTGCAGCAAATCAGGCAGGAAACAAGGGAGAGACATAGTAACAGCTGGAGGAATCTGTACCAGGGATACAGCGAGGTAGCAGCACATCGCAGGGATACATTAAAAAAGGTGAGAGGGGGAGCAGAATCCAAGGACGTTACAGCACAGGACAGAAACGGGCCATGAAGAACGAGGCAGACGTGACCCCGCCCCAACAACAACAACTTGCATTTATATAGCCCCTTTAACGTAGCGAAGGCGCATCACAGGAGCGATTATCAAACTAAATTTGAGCCACATAAGGAGGTATCGGGGCAGCTTAGTCGAAGAGGTGGGTTTTAAGGAGCGACTTAAAAGGAGGAGAGGTTTAGGGAGCGAGAATTCCAGAGCTTAGGGCCCAGGCAGCTGAAGGCACGGCCGCCAATGGTGGAGCGATGGAAATAGGGGATGGACGAGGTTACAGGGATAGGGAGGGGCGAGGCCAGGATGGGCGGCCTGTGACCTTCCCTCCAGTCGATCCATCAAAGGATCAGACAGCTGCATCACACAAGTGAAACTCCAGAACGGTTCCATTTCTTTTGAAGCCGCAGGAGGAACGATTTTTTGTAACTTTGAACTTTCCCTCCTGAAAATCCCAACACGTCTCGCCCCTTCCCCCCTTCCCACGCTTGTGTTCTTATCTCTACATTTCGTAATTAGTTGCGAGTCTGGGAGCTGCGTTCCCTCCTCCCCCGGGTTAGAGGTCAAATCACAGGCTGAGCCTCCGAACAAAAAGCAAGCAACTTGCATTTATCCCACACCTCATCACATCCTCAGGACGTCAGCCCTCCACAGCCAATCATTTACTTTTGGAGCGCGGCCGCTATTGGTTTGTAAGGAAACGCAGCAGCCAATTCACGCACAGCAAGAGCCCACAGACAGCACAGGAGATAAATGACCAGTTAATTGTTTTTCTTTTAGCAGTGCTGGTTGAGGGAGGAACGCTGGCCGGGACAAGCAGCCTGCTCTACCGAAGGATGGCACCTCTGACAATGCAGCACTCCCTCAGCCCTGCATTCAACTGACTTAGGCGTGTGAGCACAGTGCGGTCTCAGCTTCAATTCCTGGCCTGTCCCGAGTTAGCCGACTCTCAGCTGGGGAAGCAGTGGGAGAGAGTACCAGCCAGAGTACCTGCTCCCGATCTCCCACACCCCATTCTTTATTTGGTTGTCTCATGCCTTTTCACTGCACTGCTCAGATAGTTTTTCTGCTTAGGCCAATTGACATGTCCTCAGGCCAGTGATTTTTTTTTAACCTATTCATAAGCCTGATTTTAAGACTATTAAGCACGGGTGTTAGCTTTGGCTCAATGGGAGCACCCTCGCGGCGTTATTTCGAAGAGCAGGGGAGTTCTCCCCGGTGTCCTGGCCAATATTTATCCCTCAACCAACATCACTAAAACAGATTATCCGGTCATTATCTCATTGCTGTTTGTGGGATCTTGCTGTGCGCAAACTGACTGGTACGTTTCCCTCATTACAACAGTGACTATACTTCAAAAGTATTTCATTGGCTGTGCAGCGCTTTGGGACGTCCTGAGGAGGTGGAAGGGGCTATCTAAATGCAAGTTCTTTCTCACAGCCCCGCAAACTCACAACATCATCGGACTAGCAACCGATTTCTGGGGGCAGATGTTGATCCGGATCCAGAAGCAGGAGGCCCCTCCCGAGGATCGACAGAAAATGGTCTCCCGGGCCTCGTCTGCACGCTGCGCTGGCCACACCTCCAGGAGCTACTCTTTCCTGCACTGCCTCCAGCTTTTGAATGTCTCCCTCGTGACTCGGCGACCAGGACCGGAGCCAGTACTCAGGGTGCGGTCTGAACAGAACACTGTGCAGTTTGATCACGGCTTCCTCTGGCTTGTGTTCTACTTTTCTGACTATGTAGTTCCATATTCCATTGGCTTTGTTGATTGCTGCTCTGGTGGGAAAGATGGAGCCCAGCACATCCATATTAAAACTCCGAGATCCTCATTCCACTCCATGTGTAGCTGTCTCAACACCATTGGTGGAGTACCTGTACCTGTACCCGTGTGGCCCATCTCTCCGTCCCACATGCATCATTGTCCACACATCTGCATTAAATTTCATCCCACTCACGTATTCGGTTTCTCCCAATCTCGATGAAGGGCCGATACCAGGAACATTAATCCAGCTTCTCGCTTTACAGACCTGATGTGCCTCACACCAAACACCGCAGGCTCGGGGGACAGGGCAAAACGCAAAAAAAACTTTCAGGCATCGGCACAACAAGGTGCTGCTAAATTGGAACATTTCCATCAGTGCGAGGGGAGGGGGGGATAAAGTAACACATAATTCACCACCATTTCCCAGCAAGTGCCACCCTCTCCTCTCCCCCCCACAACCTGCCCAAAACTGCACCCTTGCAAGGACACTTCTAGAGAAGGAACCTGCAGTAGTTCTCCCATCATATCTCCAGCGTTCCAGACTCAATCTCTGGAATTTCAGGACCTACATCTGCAACACCGCTTCCTTCTTAAATAAAACTTGCATTTTTTTTTTTTTACACAGTGCCTTTCACCACCTCAGGACGTCCCAAAGCGCTTTACGGCCGATTAAGTTTTGTAATGTAGGAAACACGGCAGCCAATTTGCGCACAGCAAGCTCCCACTAAAAGCAACGTGACAAATGACCAGATAGCGAGGGTAAAATATTGGCCAGGACAAAAAAAAAAGAGAAACATTTCAAAAATTATTTATTGCAATTCAGCAGCACTTCAGAACTCAAAGACACCCTCTCTCCTAGGGTCGCCAAGCCTTGAGAGGCTCCACAGTGAAGGCATTGAGCTGGGGAAAAGTCCTTCTTTTCCTGGTAGATGTCCCACAAGCGGCTGCACAGCTCCTCCAAGACGAAGGTCACATCAAACTCACCCTTCCTGGGATAGCAGAAGACGGCAGCTGCATTCACCCAGATGCAGCCTAAGAGGGGTACTGCTCACCACAAAGTTCGGGTCAAGCCTGGACTTGGTCAAGCGGAGACTGCGGACCGTGGGACACTCATGATCCAAATCCCTACCTTACAAGAATGATTGTAAACAATTTTACAACACCAAGTTATAGTCCAGCAATTTTATTTTAAATTCACAAGCTTTCGGAGGCTTCCCCCTTCCTCAGGTGAACGATGTGGAAATGAAATCCTCGAAATGAAAAATTCATTGATAAGTTTGCGATCTAATTTTGGCGCCGAAACGTAGGAGGAGGTGGTGATGGTGGTCCATATTCATCACCGGCATCTCCACATCATGGTTACAAGAATGATAAAGACCACTCTGGGCATCTCTAAGAGTCTCAATCGCCACATGCATGCTGCTCATTTGTATATTTAATCCCTTCCTGGGAGTTTCCCGAAACCCCCTAATCTCTTTTGCTTCAATGCAGCAAGCGGCTGCGAATGCAATAAAACGCCCGCTTCCCCCCTGCACTTACCGGCGGCTGCGGCTCCGCCACCACTACCACCTCCTCCTCCTCCTCCTCCAGCACCGACCCGGCCACGCTGCTCCTGGGGATCCTGGAGCGTCCCCGGATCGGATTCCGAGGGGTCAGAGGCGGCAGCAGCCTCTCCTCCGGCTCCGGCTCCATCTCCACAACTCCCTCAGAAAGGACTGGCTCCGGAACCTGCACCAAAGAAAAAACACCACCAAGTATTATCAAATTGCAACGTCTGTAACTAAAGTGTGACCTTTTCTGGCCTCTGCTGCGCTTTAAATGCAACATTTTAATAATTTCCAGACGTTTAATTCGCTTTTTTTTCCGCAAAAAAAGGGGGGGGGGAAATTGCGGTCTACATTTCGGCGCCAAAATTAGATCGCAAACTTATCAATGAATCCCATCAATTCTGGATTGGCCGCCATCCCTGGGTGTGGAGAGGAGGAAGTGTTTTTTTTAATATATATATATATATAAATATATCTCTTTCAAATAATTTAATCTATCAAATGTTTGATGCAGTCAGTGGAAAGTTTGTGTGGGAATTCCCCCAAATTGGTTGTTTTGTTACAGTTGTTTTTATTAATGTAACAAATATTTTAGAATATTTGTTTTAAGTAACAAAATTTGAGTTCCCCAAATGGAAACCTAGCCCTATTTACCAGTTACACTGTCTCAATGATCGCTGATCAGCAATGAGTTTCAGAAAAGGCGCCAATAATCACATTAAATAAATTATAAGACATACGCGTGGTGCATTACAGTACGAGAGCATTTAATGTGCAAACAATTCATGCAATGGATAAATAATGTCAAATAAAATCAATTATAATTCCTGCTAATGCAAACAGCCTCCTCCCCCTCTCCTCACATTTCATCCTCCCTACGTACCTGACCCAAAGCAACCCAAGAATGGGTTACAGGATAAAGATGTCAGCCAGCAGTTGCTGTTATTATTTCAAGAGATTCGAGCAGAAATGGGGCAGCTTTATATGAAATAACAAGCAGTTGTATTTCCAGGAGAGTGCGACCAAACTGAAAACTGTATTTCCCCCTCCCACTTTTCCCTCGGTTTGCAGAAACAAAATCCCACCCAAAATGCCAGTTAACTCTCACTTTCACTCCGGATCAGTTGCAATTAAACCCGGACCCGTCCCGGGTAAGACTCTTTCTCCCGCCTCCCGGACATACGCCCATACCTGCTCCTTCAGACGGTTCGACCTCCTGCGGGTTTCCAGATTCTTTCTTGGCATTGCAAATAATTCTTGGCCAAACTTTTTTTGTTGTTCAAGAGCAACAATAAACTTTTAAAACAAGCAGATTGTCTTCCGCAAAAGCCTTGCACCTGTTTTTTTGCAAGAAAACCGGCGCATGGAACGAAAGGCCCCTTTTAATAAGTAACTTTCTTGCTGGTAAAATGACAACCAACTACGATGCAAAGTTTGAATTCAAACAGTTGTCAGTTAGAGCGGGATTTGCTTTCGTTTTTGTTCAGTCCTGATCAGGTGTCTGCCCTCCAGTGGTGAACAGACGCCTCGGAGCCCAGTCCCAGGGTCCAGCTCCAAACTGCCTACTTTTTCCTTGTGGTCTCCCCAATATTCCCCCTTCTTCTCTCCTGATTCTCGCTGGGGTGCAACCCCAACCGTACCCCCCACCCCCCCAAATACCTGGCCCATGAGTGAGCCAATTCCTATCCCGTCACCAACACAGGAGTCACTGGCTCACCATCAGGGGCTGATATTTCCCCCCCTGCTTATCACAGGGGCGCTGAGGCCAATTTTAGCCCCCCCCCCAACCCCCACTGCCGCTCAGGTTCAGATCAGGGATCAAACCCAATCAGAAATTGAATCATCAAATCATACAGCACAGAAGGAGGCCATTCGGCCCGTCTTGCCTGTGCCATCTCTTCAAAAGAACTATCCAATTAATCCCGTTCCCCCCTGCACTTTCCCCGCAGCCCAGTAAATTTCTACTTTTCAAGTATTTATCCAATTCCCTTTTGAAAGTTATTATTGAATCTGCTTCCACCGCCCTTTCAGGCAGTGCATTCCAGATCAGAACAACTCGCTGTGTAAAAAAAATTCTCCTCATCTCCCCCTCTGGTTCTTTGACCAATTATTTTAAATCTGTGTCCTCTGGTTACCGACCATCCTGCCACTGGAAACAGTTTCTCTTTATTTACTCTATCAAAACCCTTCATGATTTCGAACACCTCTATTAAATCTCCCCTTAACCTTCTCCGTTCCAAGGAGAACAATCCCAGCTTCTCCAGTCTCTCCACAAAACTGAAGTCCCTCATCCCTGGTCCCATTCTAGTAAATCTCCTCCGCACCCTCTCGAAGGCCTTGACATCCTTCCTAAAGTGTGGTGCCCAGAATTGAACACAATACTCCAGCTGAGGCCTAACCAGTGATTTATAAAGGTTTAGCATAACTTCCTTGCTTTTGTACTCTATGCCTCAGATTCTGACTATTCAAATATCAGTCGTCTCACTTTTTTTTTACATTTTAACAATCGTTCCAAGTACGACGAGGACAGATTTGGTGCGGCCGCGATGCCCCCCATGGTTGAACAGCCCACCACCGTTCAGTCTCCAAGCTCACGTGAGGTAGGGCAGGCACTGGGACAAGGTGCCGGGGCAGAGTCAGCACCGCCCAGGAACTTTACCCCAGTAAAAGTCAGCACCTTCAGGACAGGAGAGAACATTGTGGGGAGAAGGGGGGGGGGGGGGAGATTCTTGTGACAGAGCACCACGGTTGGTTAAGTGGAAGCTCCTGATTTCCAGCCTCTTGACCTCCAACTCTGTCCCCAACACAGGTAGGGAGTGGAAATGAATCAGAAAAAGGGGTGAATGATTATCACTGGGTTAGTCATTCGGATGAGACGTTAAACCGAGGCCCTGTCTGCCCTCTCAGGTGGACGTAAAAGATTCCATGGCATTATTTTGAAGACGAGCAGGGGAGTTCTCCCCGATGTCCCTGGGCTGATAATTATCCCTCAACCAACATCAGTAAACAAGCATTATTTCGTTATCATCACATTGCCGTTTGTGGGATCTTGCTGTGCGCAAATTGGCTGCCGCGTTTCCTACATTACAACAGTGACAAAAGTACTTCATTGGCCGTAAAGCATTTTGGGACGTCCTGAGGTCGTGAAAGGCGCTATATAAATGCAAGTCTTTGTTTCTTTTTAGACATTGGCCAATCCCCTCGGCATCCCCAGTCCAAACTGATGGGATGCTTGTCTGCTCCATCCACTGGCAGTTACCAGCCTACACAAGATGACTATGGGTATGGTCCCATAACAGAAAATTGACCCACTTGGCATCAAATTGTCACTCTCACTCAGAGGGCGCAGGAGGTCTGGTGTGACAATTATATCGCCTTGGTACAGGAGGGGGCGCTCTTATGGAGCTGGAGCAAAGGCCGAGTGATGGGACAGTTTAGAGGGAGCTTTACTCTGTATCTAACCTATGCTGTACCTGCCCTGGGCGAGTTTGATGGGACAGTGTAGAGGGAGCTTTACTCTGTATCTAACCCGTGCTGTACCCACCCTGGGTGTGTTGAATGGGACAGTTAACTCCACAGAATCAAACCTGGCCATTCCTGCTCTGCGCAACTCAGTAACACACCAGGCGGTGAATTTACCAATTGCACCATTGTAACACAGTGTTCACATTTATGTGTCCAATTATGTGTCCTTGTAAGGGAACCAGTGTTCAGTATTCCACTAGAAATGTGACAAGATGTTTTCAGTTAAATGTTTAACTGGGGTTACCCAGCTCAGGTGGGCTACCCTCACTTGGTTTCACTCTGGGTATGGTAGCATAGTGGTTATGTTACTGGACTAGTAATCCAACAGAGCTAGACTAATATTCTGGGGTCATGAGTTCAAATCCCACCACAGCAACTGGGGAATTTAAATTCAATTAATTAAATAAAAATCTAGAATTTAAAAAAAACTAGTATCTGTAATGGTGGTCATAAAACTACCAGGATTGTTGTAAAAACCCATCTGGTTTGCTAATGTCCTTTAGTGGAAGTGAAACCTGCCATCCCTTACCCGGTCTGGCTTATATATGACTCCAGACCCACAGCAATGTGGTTGATTCTTAATGGCCCAGCAAGCCACTCAGTTGTTCAAAGGAAGGTGGCTCACCACCGCCTTCCACAAGGGCAATAAATCCCATAAACGAATAAGAAAAACCTCTGACCGATCTGATCGGTACCAATAGCTTCTCGCTCCAACATTGGCCTTCAGCCCCCGAGGCCAGAAGCTCTGGAACCGACTGCAGCAGTTCAAGAAGGCGGCTCGCCACCACCTTCTTCAAGGGCAAATTAGGGGTGGGCAATAAATGCCAGCGACGCCCACATCCCATGAACAAATAAATAAATTCCCTCGCTCTAGACGCTCCTTAAAACCTGCTTTGACCAAACTTTTGCTCACCTGTCCTATTAACTAGGAGTTGTAAAGGCGCTTTTACAAACGCAAAGTGATGGTTCTCCTGTATGTGTGTGGTGGGGGTGGGGGTGGGGGGGAAAAGAGAAAGTTAACACGGAGAGTCCTCCTAGCCTGCAGGTGGCGCTGCAGCGCCCGGGCGCCAGCGTCGGGGCGGCCCCCTCCTGCGCCGCCGTCTCGTTGGCGTTTGCCATGGCGATCGCGGGGCCACCGCGAGAGTTGGCGGCTTCCGCTGGGTTCCGGGGGCGTGAAGTGGCGAGAGCGCGGGGGGAGGGGGGGGGGAGGGTCTGCGCTTCGAGTCCGGCGGAGAGAAACGGCCGCGTCCCAGGGAGGGGAGGAAGCGGCGCCGTGCGGGTCGGTGGGTCGGTAGGTAGGCCCCGGGGGCCCCCCCTCGGCCGCCGCCCTTCGTTCCGCTTCTTTTTTTTCCCCCCCCCCCCACCTTTTTGTGATTTTTTTCTTTCGGTTACCCGGCAGCGTTTGTGAAAGGATCCGATCGGAAACCGGAAGTGACTTTGATCGACAGCTCGGCCGGCCAATCGGGAGCGGGGAACCTCGGGCTCCGGACGGCGCCCATTGGAGGGGGCGGGACGGCAGCGGGCGCCCAATCACGGCGGAGATTGGGTGGGTCTTTTATTTCTCTCACCCCCCCCCCCCACGGGAGGGGGGGGGCCGAGGCTCGGCCAATGTGGGTGGGGGGGATCCGAGTGGGGCAAGCGGGCCCTTTAATGGGGGTCATTCCCCCCCTGACAGGGCCCCTTTAATGGGGGTCACTCCCCCGGACAGGGCCCCTTTAATGGGGGTCATTCCCCCCCTGACAGGGCCCCTTTAATGGGGGTCACTCCCCCGGACAGGGCCCCTTTAATGGGGGTCACTCCCCCTGACAGGGCCCCTTTAATGGGGGCCACTCCCCCTCCCCCAGACCGGGGCCCCTTTAATGGGGGCCACTCCCCCTCCCCCGGACAGGGCCCCTTTAATGGGGGTCACTCCCCCTGACAGGGCCCCTTTAATGGGGGCCACTCCCCCTCCCCCAGACCGGGGCCCCTTTAATGGGGGCCACTCCCCCTCCCCCGGACCGGGGGCCACTCTCCCCTCTGACAGGGCCCCTTTAATGGGGGCCACTCCCTCTTTCCCCCCCCCTCCCCCTCCTTGTGGGAGTGCGTTCCAAATTCACACCACTCTCTGGGTAAAGAAATTTCTCCTGAATACCAAATTGGATTTATTAGTGACTATCTTATATTAATGGCCCCTTGTTCTGGTCTCCCCCACAAGTGGAAACATCTTCTCTACGCCTACTCTATCAAACCCTTTCATAAGGGAGGGGGTTGGTCGGAGTAAATGTGATGGGGATTAAGGACTGAGAGGCTCCTTGGGAACAAAAGCCTGTGCTGGTACATCCCGTTGCTATGATTCCAGTGATGAACCGGAAGTACTTGTGATGTGATCGATTTCAAACCAATAGTAGACCCACCCCCCCCCAGCCATGGCATTGCTCACGACATGTCAGCGGTTAGAGTGGAGCTACACTGCCACCTAGCGGGCCACAGTCTGCGACTGCAGCCTCTAATGTTTACATGGGGAATTCCCATTATAACTGATTGCGCTGGCTCTTCCGATATTAAGCGGACACGATGTTCGTCCTCAGCCACCACTAACCGTGCTGCCCGAGCACTGCCAGATGGCCACACCTTTCGACGTCAGGAGTTGGGGGGAGGGGGCGTAGAATGTTGTTGCTAGGCAGCGGTTGCATGCTTGTCAGCCAGTAGGTATTAATTCAGAAGCAAGTGAAAGTCTTAACCAATGATGAAACTTCATATATAGTTATGTAAAAATCTTGTGCGTGCATGCATGCACTTGCAGTTACGCTTTTATGTCGAGACTGCCCATGTAAACATTTAGAATAGCAATCCTGTATGTAAACAATTGCCTGTCACAATGTAATTGCAGGCTCTGGCCACTAGGTGCTGTGGCGCTATTTTTATGCAGTCTCACAACTCCATCTCGTGCATAAAAAAACTTGTCTATTCATCAACTGTAGACAATATCGCGGATAATTTACTGGCGGTACGAAATAAAGATGGGCATTTGCATAAAAAGGCTTTCGTTGGCACCTTGTTGTATCCCTGACTTTGAGACGAGCAAAGATTTGGAAGATCCACTTCCTCTTTTTTTTTAAAAAATTCATTCTGGGATTCTGAGCCACTAACTGAAATTGTAAACCCAATTAAATGGGGAGTGGGACTAATCGGATAGCCCTCCCAAAGAGCCGGCACAGGCACGAAGGGCAGAATGGCCTCCCGTGCTGTGTGAATTTCAGATTCTCAAGCCGGCGTGGTGGGATTTGCCCCTGTGTCCTGTGGATTATTAGACTAATGTTGCACCCTGTTTATAGATCTGACTCTTGTCTCTTTCCGATCTAGAATGACTGAGGCCTGGAGCTTCTGAGAGAATCAGCCTTCCTGTCAACAAAAAAAAAAAACCCATGGAGTTCCCCGAACACAGCCGGCTGCTGCTGCAGAGCCTGCGGGACCAGAGGCATCAGGGATTCCTGTGTGACTGCACGGTGCTGGTGGGGCCGGTGCAGTTCCAGGCCCACAGGGCCGTGCTGGCCTCCTTCAGCACCTACTTCCACATGTTCTACAAGGAGGAAGCGGGCAAGCGGGACGTGGTGGGCCTGGACGAGGAGATCGTCACTGCTCCGGCCTTCTCGCTGCTGCTGGAGTTCATGTACGAGGGCCGGCTGCGTTTCTCCGGCCCCCCCACCGAGGACGTGCTGGCCGCCGCCAGCTTCCTGCACATGAACGACATCGTCAAGGTCTGCAAGACTCGGCTGAAGGCCCGGGCCCTGGCCGAGGCCGACAGCACCAGGAAGGAGGACGAGGCCCTGGGAGGCCCGGGCACCTCGCGCCAGACTGGGTCCTACAAGGGGGTGGTCCCGGCGCCGGTGCCTTACGCCTCCGACCGGGGGGCTGGGATTGAAGAGGGGGCCCCCCAGCATCCTGACTTGGGGCAGTGGCCCTCCGATGCTGCCGATACCACCCAGCCGGGGATGGAGACCGAAGCCAAGGTGGAGAACGTCCTAGCCAGCCCCTGCTCCTCCACCGAGTCGGCCTTCCACGGGGCCGGCCGCTCGCTGGAGGGCTCCTCCGCCTGGCAGGGGGACTCGGACGCCTCGCTGGACCGGGGCGGGGGGGGCTGCTCGCCAGCCCTGGCCCACCCCCACCCCCACCCCCACCCCGAGGACCAGGTCGACCTGATCACGGTCAAGGTGGAGGATGACCTGTTCTCAGACGAAGGCGAGGAGCTGGCGGAGGAGGCCGGCTCGGGCCTGGGCGACGTCTACCAGCCCCCCGGGTGCCAGGCCCTCCAGGGAGGCCACATCGTCATCTCGGACGAGGAGGAGATGCCCCCGGAGGAGGAGGGGTACAGCGGGCACGGCTTGTACTGCGCCAGCGGCGAGGGCAAACCCTTCCCCGACCTCTCCAGCCCGCTGGCCCTCTCCACCAAACTCTACTTCCAGGACCTGCCCCCGCCGCCCGGCTCCGAGGACGACTTGCCCACCTGCCCGGCCTGCGGAAAGACTTTCTCCTGCACCTACAGCCTGAAGCGGCACGCCCTGGTGCACACCCGGGAGCGGCCCCACAGCTGCCGTTTCTGCCTGCGCCGGTACTCCCAGTCGGGGGACCTGTACCGTCACATGCGCAAGTACCACAACGCTCACGTCTCCTCCTCCTCCGCCAGCGCCAGCACCAGCACCGGGGGCACCAGCAGACAGGACTCCTCCAACGGGGGCTGGAAGTGGCTGGACAAGCCCCCTTCGGAACAGTGGAAATAAACCCCTCTCGTCTCCTCTCCACACCTCCCCCCCCCCCCTTTCCCCAACCAACCTCGTGTTTTAAAGTGGCAGTGGACGATTTTCTGTGCTGCAGAGTTCTACGTTTGGAGAAAAAAACAAAAAAAAAACACAAAACGGGAAAAAAAAATCTTTTAATATATACGTAAGCACCAGCCATCCTGTAAAATAAATGCATTTTAAATTAAATTCAGTCGGGAGACCAGTTCAGTAAAAGCTGTACAATGGAGAAAAGAACTTGTGGTTTTTAATTAATTTTATTTTCCTCTCTGGGTTGATTGGGGGACTTTTACCATCTCTCGGACTGTAATATATTAAACAATCTTGCATCTGCACACACACCACACATTTCCTGCCAAATTTCTCCATTTAAACCTCCTGTGACCACATTTCTAATGGGAACTGCCTTTGTACACTTGTCAGGCTGCGATGACCCCCCGCTTTTGACTGCGAGCTCTCCGCTGGCAGAAGTGTGTAATTATGGCACAGGAGCAAGGCCATTCAGCCCCTCGAGCCTGTTCCGCCGTTCTTTGAGATCATGCTGATCTGTGACCCGCCCTAGCCCCCATATCCCTTAATACCTTTGGTTGACAAAAATCTTATCAATCTCGGATTAAAAATCAATAATTGAGCGAGCACCAACTACCGTTTGCAGAAGAGAGTTCCAAAACTTAGAAAGGTTACAGCACGGAAGGAGGCCGTTGGGCCCATCGAGTCCGAGCCGGCTCCATGCAAGAGCAATCCAGCTCGTCCCACTCCCCCACCCTATCCCGGTGGCCCTGCAAAATTTTTCACTTTCTAGTTCTCTTTTGGAGGCCGTGATTGAATCTGCCTCCAGCACCCCCTCGGGCAGTGCATTCGAGATCACAACCGCTCGCTGTGTACAAAAAGCTTTTCCTCATGTCACCTTTGGTTCTTTTGCCAATCACATTAAATCTATGCCATCTGGTTATTGACCCTTCTCCCACCCTTTGTGTGTAGATGTGTTTCCCAACTTCACTCCTGAAAGTCCTGGCTCTAATTTTCAGGCCATGTCCCCTCGTCCTCGACTCCCCAACCAGCGGAAATAGTTTCTCTCTATCTACCCTATCAGTTCCCCTTAATATCTTGAAAACTTTGAACAAATCACCCCTTAATCTTCTAAATTCCAGGGAATACAACCCCAGTTTGTGTAATCGCTCCTCGTAATTTAACCCTTGGAGTCCAGGTATCATTCTGGTAAATCTACGCTGCGCTCCCTCCAAGGCCAATATATCCTTCCTGAGGTGCGGTGCCCAGAACTGAACACAGTATCTCCGGGTGCGGTCTAACCAGGGTTTTGTATAGCTGTAGCATAAATTCTACCTCCTTGTATTCGAGTCCTCTGGATATAAAGGCCAGCATTCCATTGGCCTTTGATTATTTTCTGTACCTGTCCATGACATTTTAATGATCTATGTACATGGACCCCTCAGTCTCTTTGGACCTCCACTGTTTCGAGCTTTTCACCATTTAGAAAGTACTCTGATCTCTCCTTTTTAGGTCCAAAGTGGATGACCTCACACTTGCCGACATTGAAATCCATTTGCCACAGTTTTGCCCATTCACTGAATCTATTAATATCTCTGTCATTTTATGCTTCCATCTACACTGCTTACAATGCTGCCTATCTTTGTGTCGCGGCAAACTTGGACATGAGGCTCTCTATCCCGTCACCTAATTCGTTAATAAATACAGTGAATAGTTGAGGCCCTAACACAGATCCCTGTGGGACCCCACTAGTCACATCCTGCCAATGTGAGTACCTGCCCATTATAAGAACATAAGAAATAGGAGCAGGAGTAGGCCAATCGGCCCTTCGAGCCTGCTCCGCCATTTAATAAGATCATGGCTGATCTGATCCTAACCTCAAATCTAAATTCATGTCCAATTTCCTGCCCGCTCCCCGTAACCCCTAATTCCCTTTACTTCTAGGAAACTACTCTCTGTCTCCTGCTGCTTAGCCAATTTCCCAACCAGTTCAATAATTTGCCCTCAATTCCACGAGCTTCAACTTTAGATGACAGTCGCTTATGAGGGACTTTATCGAATGCCTTCTGGAAGTCCATGATATGTTTACAGGGACGGTTTTGTTAGAAATGTGGACAACTTTTAGCGGAAATATAAAAATAAAGGCAGAATGCGTGACTTTAAAATGGGGAGTGAATTTATGTCTGTGAATCCTGGTCCAATTATCTAACCTCACTTCCGCTGAAGACTGCGTTCGTCATGTGTAACAAGATGGGAGGTCGATTAGTATTCATTTTTAAAATATTGGTGGGCAGTGTTTTTGAGCCAGCTTATTGGTTAGTTACAATCATATGACATTGCCACTTTCTGGCAAACCCGTGGCCGTCACTCCAAATGTTGGGGTCACTGTCTAGTGATCTCATTGGCCAAAAGTATTGGCTTGACTCTTAATAACACTTTCCAGCCACCTCATTGGCCCATGCTGTGAGACTATTCCCAGCAATTTCATTGGGCAGTAGTAACCACATGACTGTTCCGATCGTCCTGTGTTTGAGCGACAGGGGGTCCAGACTCATGCCGGTGAGGCAGTGCTGTCGCCTGGTGCGGAACATAGACACAGGAGGAGGCCGTTCAGCCCGTCGAGCCTGTTCCGCCATTCAGTGAGATCATGGCTGATCTGTATCTTAACTCCATCCACCCGCCTTGGCTCCTTATCCCATAATACCCATGGCCAGCAAAAATCTATCGATCTCAGATTTAAAATGATTAATTGAGCTAGCATCTCCTTTTTGTGGGAGAGTGTTCCACACTTCTACCACCCTTTGTTTGAAGAAGTGTTTTCTCTCTTTAACTTCTCTCCTGAATGACCTGGCTCTGATTTTAAGGTAATGTCCCATTGTCCTAGACTCCCCCACCAGCGGAAAAAGTTTCTATCTGCCCTACCAATTGTTTTCAAAGTCCTAAAATACCTCAATCAAATCACCCCTTAACCATCTATATTCCAGGGAATACAACCCTAGTTTGTGTAATCTCTCCTCATATTTTAACCCTTGGAGTCCGGGTATCATTCTCGTAAATCTA
This sequence comes from Heptranchias perlo, assembly GCF_035084215.1. Taxonomy (NCBI): domain Eukaryota; kingdom Metazoa; phylum Chordata; class Chondrichthyes; order Hexanchiformes; family Hexanchidae; genus Heptranchias; species Heptranchias perlo. The sequence goes on along the minus strand of NC_090367.1, from coordinate 4,818,041 downwards.
CGCTGCACTCCCTCCAAGGCCAGTACATCCTTCCTAAGGTGTGGTGCCCAGAACTGAACACAGTACTCCAGATGTGCTCCATTATGCAAGTTGTTGCAACCAGGACTTTGTACAGATGTAGCAAAACTTCCCTTTATATTCTAGCCCTCTAGATATAAAGGCTGACATTCCATTAGCCTTTTTGATTCTTTTTGTACCTGACTGCTACATTTTAGTGATCTGTGTACATGGACCCCTAAATCTCTTTGGACCTCCACTGTTCCTGGCTATTCACCATTTTAAAAATACTCGGATCGATCCTTTTCTGGTCTAAAATCGATGACCTCACACTTCCCTGTGTTGAACTCCATCTGCCACAGTTTTGCCCACTCACTTAATCTATCAATGCCTCTGTAATTTCATGCTCCCGTCTACACAACTTACTATGCCACCAATCTTTGAGTCATCGGCAAACTTGGATATATGGCTCTCTACTATCTCAGTCATTAATAAATATAGTGAATAATTGAGGCCCCAGCACATCACTGGGACATCACTAATCATTTCCTTCCAATTCGAGTACATACCGATTATCCCAACTCTCTGTCTCCTACCGCCTAACCAATCTCCTAATCAGGTCAAGAATTTGCCTTCAATTCCATGAGCTTTAATTTTAGCTAACAGTCTCTTATGTGGAACCTTACCGAGGAGACTCTCTGTTACAGGAACCGTAACGGTCTGCACGACTACCCATTAACCTGTCGGACTAATCCTCCATCGTTCCAGTTCTCCTTCCTTTTGTCGGGAGCCAGCTGCAGCTCCGAGATCAGTGTCAGCACCTTGCTGAGCCTCCAGTTACAGGATTGAGTGGGGATTTTTATAGGGGGGGTGGGGGTAGGTAGAGTGCAAAGAGGGTTGCAGCAGGGACAAAAGGGGAAGGGTCTAATGCAGGGACAGAGACTCTTAACAAATTTGAACCTGCCACCATCACTGCAGCCATTGGCTCAATACCTCCCTTCTTCGCATCATAGAATCTTACAGCACAGAATGAGGCCTTTCGGCCCATTGTGCCTGTGCTGGCTCTTTGAAAGAATTATCCAGTTAATCCCACTTCCCCCCGCTCTTTCCCCATAGCCCTGAATTTTTTTCCTTGTCAAGTATTTATCCAATTCCCTTTCTGAAAGTTACTATTGAATCTGCTTCTATTGTCCTTTCAGGCAGCGCATTCCAGATCAAAACTCGCTGTGTAAAAAAATTCTCATCTCCCCTCTGGTTCTTTTGCCAATTAGCTTAACCGAAACCCCTCATATTTTCAAACCCCTCTATTAAATCTCCCCTGAACCTTCTCTGCTCTAAGGAGAACAATCCCAGCTTCTCCAGTCTCTAACTGAAGTCCCTCATCCCTGGTACCATTCTGGTAAATCTCCTCTGCACCCTCTCCAAGGCCTTGACGTCCTTCCTAAAGTGCGGTGCCCAGGATTGGACACAATACTCCAGCTGAGGCCTGACCAGTGATTTGTAAAGGTTTAGTATAACCTCCTTCCCTTTGTACTCTATTTAGAACCTACACCTTTTTTTTAATTCATTCACGGGATGTGGGCGTCGCTGGCAAGGCCGGCATTTATTGCCCATCCCTAATTGCCCTCGAGAAGGTGGTGGTGAGCTGCCTTCTTGAACCGCTGCAGTCCGTGTGGTGACGGTTCTCCCACAGTGCTGTTAGGAAGGGAGTTCCAGGATTTTGACCCAGCGACAATGAAGGAACGGCCGATATATTTCACAGGCACCGTCCACTCAGGGTTTCTGGATAGTAACTGCGAGCAGGAAATCCTGGCTGACTTTCTGCTCCCTTACCCCAGGTGTGCTGAACCCTCAATTGCAAGCCTCAAGTCAGCTCTATACAGGCCAGGGATTGAACCTGGGATCTTCCTGGATCTGTGGGGTTTAACATCAGTTCACCTACCCGCTGAATCCTTTAGGGAGAGGGTACTTGGGAGAGGTTTTCAATCAAGTATCAGTAAGGGACCTCCATCCAGACAATCATCCTTCAATTCAGCAAGAAACAAAAAAAACTGAGGTAAAATTACGAATCAGAACGTAAAGTCCGGGAATCTAACAGCGAAAGTGGAAATAGGGTTTGGGGAATGGGCCGTCTATATATAATTGTGTGTAAGACAAGCGTTTCCTGTCCACAAACTTCACATTGTCACAATTTATGGTCATGCTTTTTGCGTCACATTTACCAGTGTAAATTCCTATGTCAACAGTTCCCATTCAGTTTTGCTATGTCAACTGTCACGATGTACTTGCACGCTGTGGCCACGAGGTGGCTCTGCCAGGCAGGTTTCTGAAAGCTCCCACCTCTGCTGCCAGCTTGTTTATAAAAAGAACCGTTAAAATTCATCAGCTGACTGTGGCCGATTAATTACTTTTTAAAGTAAATCACGCATTTTTTCCCCTACCCCACCAAAGCCGCTCACTCCTTTCTGGCTTATGAGTTCCACAGGCGCCCTCCAGTAACTCGCCCAACTGGCTGTTAACCATTTATGGGCCTGAACTGCAAGTGTTGTGGCGGGCTGCTCGACTGTGGTGGGCATCACAGCTCAGCTTGATCCTGTCCTCATTCGACCATCTTTGGAGTCAGTGGAAATGATCAGGAGTGGGAACCATGCCTGGTTTCAGCGCTCCCGAATAAAGGGGACACTAAGACCACGTGACGCCCCGACCCCTCGGCCTGGACCTGGATCGGCTTTTTTAAAATTTCAAAATCCACTTTATTTCGTAATATTTAAAGATACACACAGTTCAGTGTAAATATCAATTCAAAACAATACAATACAGATTGTACACAATACGATCCCAATATTACAATATTACATATCTTATAATACATGGTGAACAATTCACCTCCTTACATGGTGGCCTTTCCCCATAGAGCCTTTGCGTAGGCCGCACCTCGCGTCAGTGCGTCCCGCAGCACGTACTCCTGGACCTTGGAGTGCGCCAGTCGGCAACCCTCGGCCTTGGACAGCTCTAGTCTTCGACTAGAAGACCAGCAGGTTTCGGGCGGGCCAAAGGGCCTCTTTCACCGAGTTGACGGTCTTCCTGCCGCAGGCTACATCTGTCTCGGTGAGCGTCCCGGGGAACAGCCCGTAGAGCACGGCGTCCTGTGTCGCCGGGCCACCGGGGGATGAACCGGGACAGGTACCAACGCATCTCTCTCCGCACCCTCTGCGCGAAGAGGGCAGTCCGCCAGGAGACGGACGACGGTCTCGTCCCCGCCGCAGCCTCGAGGGCTAGCTCGCGGGGGCGCCGTGAGCCCGTGCGTGCAGGGGAAGACCCCTCTCGCCACCACCCAAGCAGCACCCTGGTGCCTGTTGGCCAGTTCCGACGAGGAGACATTCTGCCAGATCAGCTGACTCAGCACAGTGGACGATCCTGGGAGCTCCTTGGTGGCTCAGCTCCTTCCTGGATAAACTCCCTGGACTCTCAGATAAGCCCCAGTTGGAGGGTGATATGAAGAGTGTTACATTCACCAAACACCATCACCCCTCATCTCAATAAGGAAATAAAGGAGCACAATTTGACCAAAGTCAATGTCCAGTCCACCAATCACAATCCAACCGTCTGACCGACTGGATCCTTCAGACCAAAACAGCCAATCCCAGAACCTGCTCATGGTTCCCTCAGCGATTGGTTGGGAGCAGCCATGTGACTAGCTTTGGCCAAGGTGGCTGACACTCGTTAAACCAATCAAAACAGGACAGGCTTGTGGCAGCTGCTCCTCCTTCACGGAGAACGGGTCCTCCAGGTAATAGTTTCGTAGAGTTCCCATTTCTTTGCCTCCCTGCTCAATAAGCAGATCAGTCACTGCAGAGTGTTCTATCATACCAGTCATTGGAACTGAAAGAGGACAAGAAAAGAGGGGACATTCAACCCAAGGCAGCAGTCACAGTATTATCTCAAATAAATAGTTTGGGTGAACTTTGAGCTCATCGGGGTGAAGCAACTCAGTGTTGGCATGAAGTACTCCCAGGGCAGGTACAGCACGGGTTAGATACAGAGTAAAGCTCCCTCTACACTGTCCCATCAAACACTCCCAGGGCAGGTACAGCACGGGTTAGATACAGAGTAAAGCTCCCTCTACACTGTCCCATCAAACACTCCCAGGGCAGGTACAGGGTTAGATACAGAGTAAAGCTCCCTCTACATTGTCCCATCAAACACTCCCAGGGCAGGTACAGCACGGGTTAGATACAGAGTAAAGCTTCCTCTACATTGTCCCATCAAACACTCCCAGGGCAGGTACAGGGTCAGATACAGAGTAAAGCTCCCTCTACACTGTCCCATCAAACACTCCCAGGGCAGGTACAGCACGGGTTAGATACAGAGTAAAGCTCCCTCTACATTGTCCCATCAAACACTCCCAGGGCAGGTACAGCACGGGTTAGATACAGAGTAAAGCTCCCTCTACATTGTCCCATCAAACACTCCCAGGGCAGGTACAGCACGGGTTAGATACAGAGTAAAGCTCCCTCTACACTGTCCCATCAAACACTCCCAGGGCAGGTACAGCACGGGTTAGATACAGAGTAAAGCTCCCTCTACACTGTCCCATCAAACACTCCCGGGGCAGGTACAGCACGGGTTAGATACAGAGTAAAGCTCCCTCTACACTGTCCCATCAAACAAAAAGGAGATTATTTAATGCTGTGGCTCAGTTCTCAGAGCTGGGTTTGGACTTGCCAAACTCATTTCATACGAGTTAAGCGGATAAATAAAGCAGCAAAACAGCAACATTCACCACGAGCTGATCCTGGGACTGAAAGAAGGGGGAGAGGGTGCAGTCCGCTCATTGGCTGTAATCACTGGGCTGCTGCAGAGGGAGACCGTGTTTACAGGGTGAGGGGAGGGGGGCCAGGCCCCTGTAAGCTGGTGACACAGAACAGTCTGAAACCGGGACCACTCACCGTGACCACCCGAAGGAGGCAACTGAACCCTATCGGAACCAAGCAGGTCATGGAGTGGGGAATCAGGTGAGGACAAATTCCTCATGAGCTGGGGTTCGAATGCCCTCTGGTCGAGGGGTAAATAAACTCCAGCCGCCCCCCCCCCCCCGCCCCGCCCGGATCTATGCTGAGCCAATCAGGGAAGTTGGGCCCTTCGATTGTCTTCCGTTCCCCTGGAGTAGGGAGGGGGGAAGGGAAAGAAAATGAACCCAGATGTTTCCCCCCCGCCTTCCTGGTTGCTATGCAGCACCCTCTGTTGGAAATGAATTTTGGGCTGGATTTTGGGCAAGGACAGGAGCGCAGGCATTAATGCGACGCCCCCCCACGGTGGAATAGCTGAAATGAAACCCAAGTGTCTCAACCTCATACATGCAGACTGGGGTGAGGCAGCAGCGGATGCCAACACTCACTGAGCCGTACCCACAAGAGTCACTGCCTTCGGGAGTGAAGGGATCATGGCCAGCTTGACTTATCTCATCCTCTCTCCCACTCTGTTCGGTCCCAGTGCTGCCCTTGCACTGTTGGGGATTTTGGCGGTGGGGGAGGTTCCCATCTGAAAACAAAAGCCTCGATTTTACTGTATTTCCCTTCCCCCCCGCATTTACTTGTTCACAGAGCAGAGGAAACCAAACAGCACTGCACTGCCCCCCTCGTCCCTCTCACTCCCCCTCACTCCCTCCCTCCCTGCTTCCGTCACCTATTCAGGCAGCGCATTCCAGATCATAACAGCTCGCTGCATTTAAAAAAAAAGTCTCCTCTCCCCTCTGGTTGTTCTGTCAATTACGTTAAATCTGTGTCCTCTGGTCACTGACCCTTCTGCCAGTGGAAACAGTGTCAGCTCATTTACGCTATCGAAACCCCTCATGATTTCGAACACCTCTATTAAATCCCCCCTTAACCTTCGCTGCTCCAAGGAGAACAATCCCAGTAACATCACATGGCCCTCAACCACCTCACCCAGTCGAGCAAACTTTCTCCCCACCTGCAATGCTTTTCTAACTAACAAATTAAAGTGTTCAAACTAAATGAGAAAACATTCTTTTTAACGCCCTTGTGAGCTTTCTCCCAGGTTGCTCGCAGCAGTGTCCTGGGAGATTTGTAAAGAGCGTATTTCACTGATTCTGAAGACACTTGCAATCATGTGTCGCCTTTCACAAATTAAGGGTGTCCCAAAGTACTTCAAAGCCAATGAAGTAAAGTCACTGTTGCAATGTATAAAATGCAGCTGCGGATTTACGCACAGCAAGATCCCACCAAAGAGCAGTGCGATAAATGACCAGAGGATCTGTTGTTGGTTTAGGAATGTCGGCCTGCGCACCGGGGAGAATTCCCCTTCCCTTATTCGAATAGTGCCGTGGAATCTTTTGCATCCACCTGAGAGATGCAGACGGGGCCCTCGCTTTAAAGACTCATCTGAAAGACGGCACCTCCGACAGCGCAGCGCTCCCTCAGCACTGGCACTGGGAGTGTCGGCCTGGATTATGGGGCTCAAGCCTCTGGAGTGGGGTTCACAGCCGTCATCACGATTCGGAGTGTGGAAGGACGAAGGCAAGAAAATATTAAAATAGCATCGCAGTCATTTGCATTGCTACAGAACCCAAGTGGCAAGAATAATTCATACTGATACTGTGCCTTTAATGCGGTAAACGTCTCAAGGTGCTTCACAGAGGCATCATCCAGCGTCGTTCCCTGCTAGAAAATGGGTGTAATGGCACCTCTGGAATTGGACCCCAGCCTGAGACAGGACCTTTCGACAGTGGGGGTGGGAGGGAGAGAGAGACAGAGGCTGATTTGATGTCCACCAGTAGGACACATTGGCATAGATGATCTTTCTGGTTGAAGAACAACATTGAAGGGACATCTGCTTACCTTCTCAGCTGCTACTCATACAGGGAGATCGGACGAGGAATGCAGATTAGTTGCACCATCCACGGTCACGTCAATCAGAGCAGTTCCTTTTTCCTCATTACTGTCAAAAATTCCCATTCAATTTTCCTATGTCAACTGTCACGGTGTAGCTGCAGGCTCTGGCCACTAGATGGCGCCGCGGGGAGAGTTTCTGAAGTGATTGCTTAAGACATCGATCGGAGGTGTAATCCCAACGGCTGCAACACTTTCTAAAGGTATTCCAGCAAAATATTATTTTCTGTCTGATTAAAAAGGACCCTCGAAAGGTTAACAGGAAGTGTCAGCTCCTTTACTGCGTCTCAGTGCGTAGATAGAATAAGGAGTGTTAAAAACAGACAGCAGCGTAACGCAAACCATCCTGGGGCGGTCTGACCCGCCCGTGGAACTAGTTTACACCAAGTTACCAATAAGACATTCGGCAAATATAAAAATCGGACTTAAGCATCACAATTCTTAAAAAGGAACAAGGACTTTAACATGCGTTCAACGTAAGGGACAATTTCTGAATATGTTCTGCCTTAACCATCACACGCAGCAAAAGTGCATCATCCCCCATTATTTCTCTTTGACCGAGCTTTTGGTCACCTCTCCTTATGTGGCTCGGTGTCAAATTTCGCTCCTGTGGCGTTTTACTACGACAAAGGCGCTATATAAATGCAAGTTATTGCCAACGCCCGCTGACGTAAGCTGCCTGACCTCCAAACAGCAGGTGGCAGCACAGAGCCGCCTCCCCGAGCCAGGTTTCCCAATCTGCTGTCGGTGGGGGGGGGGGCATTCCTCCTCCAGCTTGCTTAAAGACACAGGCCGGATTGGTCACTGTGACCCCCCCCCCCCCCCGGCGACGGGTCTACGGACAATGGGGGCGGGGAGAAGGCGGTTTTCAGCCTTGCTCCCCCAGCTCCTGATCTAACCAGGTAGAAGACCAGAGTCGGATTGGGACAGGCAGGTGTCGAGAGCAAGCTGCGGTGTCAGAAAAGGGGTTGCAGTGACCGTGTTTTTTGAAGATTAGCACCGGGGTGGGGGGGGGTGAGGGGTGAGGGGTGGGGGCCTCTTTCTTCAAGCGAGATGGGGCAACGTGGGTCTCAGACACCGGGTGCCTGGACCTGCTGAGAGACGCTGGCGAGAGAGCTTAACTACAAGCATTGGGTTGTGACAGCTCCCCTCCCATGTTGCAAAAAACAAGGAATGCTGGAAACCCACAGACCCCGCAGGATATAGCTATTCAATCAATCCCACTCTCCCCCTTCCTCCCCCTCCCCCCCCCCCCCGCGACTTGCCCTTTCCCCACGTGCCAGACCGGACAGTCGAGAGTCTCCAGCCTATTCGACTGTGGAGGCCATCGCAGGCCGAGCCTTATCCTGTGCTGTAGCCAAGATCTCGGGCAGAAATCATGGTCGATGCTTCCCCCTCCTCACCCTCACCCCTGCCCCCCCCCCCCACCGGGAAGGATTAGGCAGGGTGCTTGCTCAGGGAGAGCAAGTTCTGGGCACTGCCCTCACGCACGGTATCGCCTCGCATTGCCTGCGGTCTTTTGAATGGGCGCCAGTCACACGCGTGACAGAGAAAGCAAGGTCCCTGGTCCAAGTGGCCATTTTCCATGTCAGAGCCTGGGCCATTCGACCGCGGAGTGCGTCACACCCAGCCCAATCCTCTCCTCACCCGAGGTCGCCCATGCCACATGCTTCCAGCAGTTGTGGGGGGGTCACTGGATAGGGATCAAGAGCAGGGACCCTGGCCAGTTCATTCCCCTAGCAGAGGGGCAACAAGGCTGATTACAGCTGCCTCCCTACTAGAACAGAACATTAACCCAGCGATCAAACCTGGGACCCCGATCATCGCTCAGAGACTAACTGCGTCCAGTAGCGAACCCGCGGGTGACAGGAGGCGCTTTGTCCTACTGAGACGCAGGCAACAGCCCGCAGGGTAATCGTGGATGAGTGGTGGCCATTCGGCCCATCTCCATCCATCCATCCAGGGAGGCCCTACACTCCCCCCCTCCCCACTGCAGCATCCCAATTGCTTCAGGTTTTGTACCTTCCCTGACACAACCATTCCATGTGTCGATCCCCCTCCCTGATATCAGTCCTCAGTTTGGCCTTGCATTAAACTTGAACCCTGTGTCCTAACCATTTAAAGTAACATTCCCGATTTCCGTCCCCTCAACCACCTCTATAAAACTCGTCGACCTTTAACTCTGTTTCTCTCTCTCTCTCCCCACAGATTGCTGCCCGATGTTTATTTCTGTAAGATCGCCCCTCAGGCGCCTCCTTTCCAGGCCGAATAGCCCCAGTCTCCCTCCAGTCTTTCTTCATAATTCAGGCCCCTGAGACTGGGGGGGATCAGCTCTCTCTGCACTAAATCCAGTGCCTGAACGTCTCCCTTGACAGGAATTATTACCAATCAGCTTCAAATTCAGGGCACTTTTTTTTTTCGCAGCAGACATAGAATTTACAGCACAGAAACAGGCCATTCGGCCCATCTGGTCTGTGCCGGTGTTTATGCTCCACACGAGCCTCCTCCCTCCCTGCTTCATCTCACCCTATCAGCATATCCTTCAATTCCTTTCTCCCTCATGTGTTTATCGAGCTTCCCCTTAAATGCATCTGTGCTATTCGCCTCAACCGCTCCTTGTGAGTTCCACATTCTCACCACTCTCTGGGTGAAGAAGTTTCTCCTGAATTCCCTATTGGATTTATTAGTGACTATCTTATATTGATGGCCCCCTAGTCCTGGTCTCCCCCCCACAAGTGGAAACACCTTCTCCACGTCTACCCTTTCGTAACCTCACAGACTTTTAAAGACCCCCGGTTTGCTCATCGACCTTTAACTCGCTGGGTGAATATTCAAAACTGCGACAGAAAAACGGCCACTCAAAAATGAAACGGGTGGGGGAGACGAAGGGTTAATCCCCACCCCCCACCCACCACCACCAGTCAGCGATTGTGAGGCAGGCAGAGACCGCAGGCAGACAGGCTTTGTGTTCTGAGGAGGCCACTGTAGGCGGAGAGCAGTGAACGCCCCAAACTAAAGATTTAAATCACGCTGCCTGTCAGTCAGAGGCTGCAGGTCAGTTGTGGAATAAAGAGGTGGAGGGAGAGAGGGGAGGAAGATGGAGATCCAGAATAAGCTGCTCTTCACCCAGTGCTGTGCCTACCTGCTGGCTCTGCTCCTCTCCCTCTTTGTGCTGGTGCCTCTAGCGGAGAACGGACGCGAGTTCAAAGGGAGGTGCCTGCTCTTCAGCCGGGCCTTCTGGAGGGAGGAGAACGCCACTGGTTCCCTCATCACCCGTTTTGTTGTGGATGAATGGGGGCCCCCGGCAGCCTGCCAGTTCTGCACCTTTGTGGGGGTCTTCACGCTCATCTTCTGCGTGGTGCAGGCCTGGAGGACGCTCTTCTACCTCTGCAAGGGGCACGATGAGTAAGTAACAATCGGGAACCTTAAACAATTTGCGGGTCCTTCCCTGCCCCCCCCCTAATTCTTTTCCCCCTCGTAAGCGACCCCTCGAGAACGATGACACAGACAAGAAGCCGCGACTGGTGCCTCGGTCGGTTGTGAGACTGGGGCGCCTCTGTGTGCTTTCAAGGCTCGAGACGGGGACTTTAATGGACGTGAGTCTTTGCTCTGTTTCTGACTCTTCCCCCCCCCCCCCCCGCCCCTCTCCCCCCCCGCCCCTCTCCCCCCCCGCCCCTCTCCCCTCCTCCTCCTGAATCTCGACCGGGTGTGGCTCGCAGGCCTGCTGGTCCCTCTTTTCCCCCCTCCCCCCTCCCGGACGGGTCGGGCTGTTCGACCGGGGGAGGGGCCGTCGCGGCCGAGTCCGACCTGCCCTCGCGCCCGCCCGCCCGCGCGGGGGGGGGGGGGGGGGGGGGTTCGCCAGGCAGCGATCGAGAGCACGGGGAAAGCTGAGGGGAAAGTGTAGCGCCTCTCCCTTACCCCCACCCCCCCCACCCCCCCCCCCAGCACGGAGCGGGTATCGAACCTGCGACCCGTGCGTCTCGATAACCCGCCCCCCCCCCCCCACCCCGCTGAGACACCGGGGGGGGGGGCAGGGGTGGGGTGGGGAAATCCAGGACGATCGTCAGCATTGACCAGGCTTCTGTCGAGCTCTGTGGCCCACTCTCTGAGCCTGATTCACAAACACCCGGCAGGGTCCATCTCCTATCATTTACACAGGAGGGAGGCCATTCAGCCCCTCGAGCCTGTTCCGCCGTTCAACCAGGCTGATCTGCACCTCAGCACCGTTTCCCCGCCTTCGCCCCATATCCCTTACCCGACAAAAATCTCTCAATCTTAAAAGCTCCAATCGACCCCCAGCCTCCAGAGCTTTTCGGGGGGAGAGAGTTCCAGATTTCCACCCCGCTTTGTGTGACGAAGTGCTTCCTGACATCACCCCTGAACGGCCTGGCTCTAATTTTAAGGTTATGCCCCCTCGTTCTGGTCTCCCCCCACCAGAGGAAATAGTTTCTCTGTATCGACCCTATCGAATCCCTTTCTAATTTCCAACATCTAGAATTATATCGCCCCTCCGTCCTCTAAACTCGAGGGAACACAAGCCTTGAATATGCAACCTGTCCTCGTAATTTAACCTATCAAGTCCCGGTATCATTTAATTGTCGCTGTTTAAATGCACCTTCGAGTCCGTGAAGGATGCCTTCCCTTTCGGATTAAGACGGAATTTTTAACAATTGAGGAAAATAACAGGCACACTGGCCCCCGCCCCCCCACGCCCCCCCCCCCCCCCCCCGGGCGGCCTGGCGGAGGAGTGCGGCCCCCTGCACAGCATTTGAACGCCGTGTGGGCTGATCTCAACCTGGGAGGTGGTAGAGTCGCTACGGTTTGCCCCCCCTCCCCGGGGCTAGGGGAGGGGGTTTCCCCTCCTGATGCTGCACAACGTGGCTCAGGACGGGAGCGGGCTTGGCTCCGATGTTGCAATGCCCCCCACGGTTGAATAGCCCGCCTCGGCTCGCACGTGAGGACGGGCGAGGTGCAGGGGGTGGGGGGCGGGGGATTGGACACTGTAGGCTCGCCAACCCTGGTTGGTCGTATTCCTGGAGGTTTCATCGCATGACCCCCCCCCACCTCCGACCGCCCCACCCGGTCAAACAGCCTTTTTTACCCCATCGCCGATATTTTTACAGCTAATAAAAGAAGGTTAGGAAAAAATACACAATTTTTCTCCCCGGGTTTGCTCCCAGCAGCGTCCAGGAAATTAATCTTTAATTCCCGGAGACTCCAGGACAATCCCTGGAGGGTCGGAAACCCCGAGGGGACAGTTGGAGCTTGTGGGGACCCTCGCTCGAGCGACAGGCAGGAGAGGAGATGAGGAGGGGGGGGGAGGGGGAGAGGAGGGAGAAACGGGGACATCACTCTGCGAGATGTTACCTGTTTTCCATTAGCTGATTCGATTATCATGACATCCAGGCAACAGCGAACTCAATCACAGGCCCAATTACGCTGCCTGGACAAGAAACCCATGCGAGCAGGAGGAGCCTGGGTCACGACCTTCCCCCTTAACTGCGCCTCCTCCCCAGCTCCCCTCCCCTTCCAGACGGGGTCTTTTCAGCCGGTGCTGTAAAGTGACCAGCCTCTCCCTTCAGCTGCGTGGAGGGACTCGATCCAGGGCTGGTGGTGGCCCTTGCCTTTTGTAGGGGGGGGTGCCGACTGCACACTCTGGTTCCAGCAGTGCCTGAGGACGATACCAGGGATGACGGTGGGGGGTGGGGCGGGGAGGGGTCACAGAGTAGGGAAAAATCAGAGTCGAGAAGATTGAGAGGTGACCTGCTCGAGACCGTCACGATTCAGAAGGGTTTCCAATCGGGTAGAGGGTGAGAGATTGTTCCCACTGGTCAATGAGATAATAATGAGAGGGGATGAATTTAAAACAAGCGCAGAAAGAATTAAAGGGGAGTTTGGGGGGGAAAAAAAATTCTTCACGCAGAGGGGGGGGTTAGAATGTGGCAGACACCGTCACAAACTGATGCGGGAGCAGAGGGGAATTAGATAGTTATTTGAAAAAGAATTACTTGGAATTTTACAGCACAGAAACAGGCCATTCGGCCCAACTGGTCCATGCTGGTGTTTATGCTCCGCACAAGACTCCTCCCTCCCTCCCTTCATCTCACCCTATCAGCATATCCTTCTAATAAGAGAAATATTAAAGGGTATGGGGAGTGAGCAGGAGAATGGGATTAGACTGGGTGCGATATTAAAGGGTATGGGGAGTGAGGGGGAGAGAGGGATTAGACTGGGTGGGATATTAAAGGGTATGGGGAGTGAGGGGGAGAGAGGGATTAGACTGGGTGGGGATATTAAAGGGTACGGGGAGTGAGAGGAGAGTGGGATATTAAAGGGTACGGGGAGTGAGGGGAGAGGGGGATTAGACTGGGTGGGATATTAAAGGGTACGGGGAGTGAGGGGAGAGTGGGATTAGACTGGGTGGGATATTAAAGGGTGTGGGGAGTGAGGGGGAGAGTGGGATTAGACTGGGTGGGATATTAAAGGGTACGGGGAGTGAGGGGGAGAGTGGGGGATTAGACTGGGTGGGATATTAAAGGGTACGGGGAGTGAGGGGGAGAGTGGGATTAGACTGGGTGGGATATTAAAGGGTGTGGGGATTGAGGGGGAGAGTGGGATTAGACTGGGGGGGATATTAAAGGGTGTGGGGAGTGAGGGGAGAGTGGGATTAGACTGGGGGGGATATTAAAGGGTGTGGGGAGTGAGGGGAGAGTGGGATTAGACTGGGGGGGATATTAAAGGGTGTGGGGAGTGAGGGGAGAGTGGGATTAGACTGGGGGGGATATTAAAGGGTTTGGGGAGTGAGCAGGAGAGTGGGATTAGACTGGGTGGGATATTAAAGGGTGTGGGGATTGAGGGGGAGAGTGGGATTAGACTGGGGGGGATATTAAAGGGTGTGGGGAGTGAGGGGAGAGTGGGATTAGACTGGGGGGGATATTAAAGGGTGTGGGGATTGAGGGGGAGAGTGGGATTAGACTGGGTGGGATATTAAAGGGTACGGGGAGTGAGGGGGAGAGTGGGATTAGACTGGGTGGGATATTAAAGGGTACGGGGAGTGAGCAGGAGACGGGGATTGGACTGGGTGGGATATTAAAGGGTGTGGGGAGTGAGCAGGAGACGGGGATTGGACTGGGTGGGATATTAAAGGATGTGGGGAGTGAGGGGGAGAGTGGGATTAGACTGGGTGGGATATTAAAGGATGTGGGGAGTGAGGGGGAGAGTGGGATTAGACTGGGTGGGATATTAAAGGGTGTGGGGAGTGAGGGGGAGAGTGGGATTAGACTGGGTGGGATATTAAAGGGTGTGGGGAGTGAGCAGGAGACGGGGATTGGACTGGGCGGTTTCTCAACGCAGACTCAATGGGCCGATGGATCTGTTTCTGTGCTGGGACATCGTCCCGTTTGTTTCCGGGTGGGTTTTAAACTCTGCAGTGTTGAGTCGGTATGGGCGGGTTTGTGCGGGCGGGTATCTGGTGGAGATCAGCACGGTTGCATCGGAGTGGCACATGCACAGAGCCCTGCCCGCCCCCCACCCTCCCGCCCACCTCCACCGCCCTCCCATCCCCACTCTCTGGTACAGACCACCCGGCCAAGTCCTCGAACAAACTGGGTGCAGTTGGCGTTTGAGAGGAGCTCAGAGCTTCTGAGAGTTCGCTGCCGCAGACTCTCGCTCTCGGTCGTGACTGACGTTGTGCCCTATTTTTTTTTATTTCCAGCACCTTATTCTCTGCGTTCCTAAACCTACTGCTGAGCTGCTCAGTGCTGTTCCTGACAATCGTGGCCAGTGTAATGATCAGTGTGGGCTTCAGCATCTGGTGCGATGTAGTCACCGACCACGGCAACATGCCCATGAGGTGAGTTCGAAGAGTTGGATGAAGTGGGATTTGGGATTCGTAGAGCCCGTCGATTGTAAGGGGGAACGACGGACTGAGGGAGGGGAGGAGAACGAGGGCAAGCTTTCAGGCTCTGGGGGGGGGGGCAGAATGAGTGAGAGGCGGAGACGGTGCGATGAGTCTCGAGAGGCTGATCAGCGAGGAAGGGTGAGTCGGATGTGGGTAGCACTCTCGCCTCTGAGGCAGAAGGTCTTCGGATCGAGCCCCCACTCCAGAGACATGAGCCCATAAATCAGGCTGACGCTCCCCATGCGGCACTGAGGGAGTGCTGCGCTGTCGGAGGTGCCGTCTTTCGGATGAGACGTTAAACCGAGGCACCGCCTGACCCTCTCAGGCGGATGTAAAAGATCCCATGGCCACTATTGGAAGAAGAGCAGGGGGAGTTCTCCCCGGTGTCCTGGGGCCGATATTTATCCTGAACGCCAATTTTCAAGACTATCGTTAGATTTTTGTTGGGTAAGGGTATCGAGGGATATGGAGCAAAGGCAGGAAAATGGAGTTAAGATACAGATCAGCCATTGAATGGCGGAACAGGCTCGAGGGGCTGAATGGCCTCCTCCTGTCCCCATGCTTTTCCCCGCGTTGCTCTGGGATTTAATCCGACTCTCTTTCCTTGGCAGTTGCGAGGAGATCCAAGCAACCAACCTTCACTTGGATGTGGACACGTCCGCCTTCTACATCCACTTCAGGATCGCCCAGGTGAGTCCAGTCACCTGCCGTTGCCGTGGATACCTCGCGAGTCGAGGGGGGCTTGGCCTCCCCCTCCCTCCCTTCCTCCTCTTCCACTCCGTGGCTCGGGAGCGAGCGGGTCGGCCCGGTGGAAGAGGAGAATCAGGAAGGAGAGAGCCACCTCCTGGCAGGTGGTTCCGTGTCAGCCTCCTCGGGTCTCTCGTTTACTCGCCTCCGAGTCAGGAGGTCGTGGGTTCGAGCCCCCGATCCAGAGACTTGAGCCCCATAATCCAGGCCGACACTCCCCATGTGTCACTGAGGGAGCGCTGCGCTGTCGGAGGTGCCGTCTTTCGGATGAGACGTTAAACCGAGGGCCCCGTCTGCCCCTCTCGGGTGGACGTAAAAGATCCCACGGCCACTATTTCAAAGAGCAGGGGGGGGAGTTCTTCCCCGCTGTCCTGGGGCCGATATTTATCCCTCAACCAACATCACTAAATCAGATGATCTGGTCATTTATGACATTGCTGTTTGTGGGATCTTGCTGTGCGCAAATATTCTGCGCGCACTATCTCTCAACCCGACCTTTCCCCCTTTCAGTTCGGGCTGTGGAGCATTTGGACGATCTGGGTGGTACTGGGCGTCCTGGCCTTCCTGAAGGTCTATCGCAACTACAAGAGGAAGGAACTGGCCCGGTGCCTCGCCCGGGAGAAGGAGCTGCTCCTCGACCACTCGTCCCGCGGCAGAACCCCCCAGGACCAGCAGGCCGTCCCCAGCGTCTTCATCTGAGCCAGCGGGTGGCCGGCGGCGCACAGCACACACCAATCGGTCAAGACGATGCATTGTGGGAAGAGGTCAAATCAGAGGTCGTGAGGCCTCAGGCTTTTCTATAACAGCCTTTAGTGGGACAGATAAGTTAACCCCTGCCCCATTCACACTCTGGTGAGTGAGTAGCATTGAAGAGTTTTATTTTACAGTAAGTTATTGATCTGGGACTTTTTTTTTGTTGATGGTCACAGTATCTTACTCCACGGCCATTCCGGAATGTTCCAACATAAGGGCCTCGCTGATCCACGAGATACGGTTCCGTCCCTGTTAATCTCCACACGGCCAGCTCCTGGTTTCAGTCCCGTCGTCCAATTATTATTAATTTCCTGGTTTCCCTCCTCACCCATCCCCACCCGACTCGAGCTGGGGAATGGGTTCCATCAGCGCCAGATTCCCTCTGCTACCTGCTGCGAGCGGCCGTTTGTCACCTGTGAGGCTAGAGTCAGTGTGCTATTCAACCATGAGGGAAGTCACAGTCCAGTCAGCATCCCAAAACACAGGCGCGCGCGCACACACACACACACACAGGCACACACACAGACGCGCACACAGGCACACACACATACGCGCACACAGGCACACACACAGGCACACACACAGACGCGCACACAGGCACACACACAGGCACACACACAGACGCGCACACAGGCACACACACAGGCACACACACAGACGCGCACACAGGCACACACACAGGCACACACACAGACGCGCACACAGGCACACACACACAGAGGCACACAGACAGATACACTCAGAGGCACAGACACTCAGAGGCACAGGCGCACACACCCAGAAACAGACAGACACAGACACAGTCACACGGACACAGTCACACGGACACAGTCACACGGACACAGTCACACGGACACAGTCACACAGACACAGTCATACACACACGTACACACACGTACACACACACACGCCATCTCCAAATATCAATAGGCAGTGGAGACTGCTGTCTGTTTTTCTATCCCCCTGTCTGACCCAGAGGTGCTGTGGCCACCTGTACTGCCCACCTTCACTCCAACACCTGAGAGCAGCTAACCCAGCACGGCCCGGGCTTCGGCCCTGGAGGGAGGCGGCCTTCCTGAGCCTGTCTCCGTCTCGCTCAACTCCGCACTGGGCAAACTCTCTGAACCATCCGTCGGGGGGGGTGGGGAGGCTGATGGGTCTGTCCCTGAAACTCAGAAATGATTCTGTGCTAATTCCCACTCCCTTTGGCCTTGACATTTAAAAGTATCTAAATGTCACAATCTCCCCTCTCCCCCCACCCTCAACCTCCTCCCTTTCCGGAGGGTTGGGAGGGGGAGCAAATCAGCCAGGGTACCCGCTCCCGATCTCCATCCAGTGACCCCTGACAGAAAGTTTCCCGTGCGTGGATGAGGGTGCGATCCGATTTCGGACGGTGACATAAGAAAGAAACGTAAGAAATAGGAGCAGGAGGAGGCCATTCGGCCCCTCGAGCCTGCTCCGCCATTCAATCAGATCATGGCTGATCTTCGGCCTCAACTCCACTTTCCCGCCCGATCCCCATATCCCTTGATTCCCCTAGAGTCCAAAAATATCGATCTCAGCCTTGAATATACTCAACGACTGAGCCTCCACAGCCCTCTGGGGTAGAGAATTCCAAAGATTCACAACCCTCTGAGTGAAGAAATTTCTCCTCATCTCAGTCTTAAATGGCCGACCCCTTATCCTGAGACTATGTCCCCTAGTTCTAGACTCTCCAGCCAGTGGGAAACAGCCTCTCAGCATCTACCCTGTCAAGTTCTCTAAGAATCTTATACGTTTCAATGAGATCCCCTCTCATTCTTCTAAACTCCAGAGAGTATAGGCCCATTCTACTCAACCTCTCCCCATAGGACAACCCTCTCATCCCAGGAATCAATCTTTATTGCACCGCCTCTAAGGCAAGTATATCCTTCCTTAGATAAGGAGACCAAAACTGTACACAGTACTCCAGGTGTGGTCTCTCTAATTGCAGCAAGACCTCCTTACTCTTGTACTCCAACCCCCTTGCAATAAAGGCTAACATACCATTTGCCTTCCTAATTGCTTGCTGTACCTGCATGTTAACTTTCTGTGACTCATGTACAAGGACACCCAAATCCCTCTGACAACCAACATTTCGTCTCTCACCTTTTAAAAAATATTCTGCTTTTCTATTCTGCCTACCAAAGTGAATAACCTCACATTTCCCCACATTATACTCCATCTGCCACCTTCTCGCCCACTCAATTAACCTGTCTATATCCCTTTGCAGCCTCTTTGTGTCCTCCTCACAGCTTACTTTCCCACCTAGCTTCGTATCGTCAGCAAACTTGGATACATTACACTCGATACATGACGCCTGACATAGTCGAATAGCCCCATTAACTTTGGGCTGCCCGTGAAGAATGGTCATTTGGGCAATGGCACCAGAATGCAGCCAGCGACTCTGGAACCGTGCTGTCACCAGGTGGGTGAAGGTGGGGGTGGGGGGGACAAAATCGGAAAAATAATATCATGGAATAAAGCCGGGGACTCCCCACCTGAGGGGGTCCGGAGTCCTGGGGCAGGGGTCCTGTCTCTGAATGTATCAAAGCTGTGAAATAATAAACTGTATGGGGGTAAACCCTGACTTTGTACAATAGTGTGTAGCCAGTGACAGCGAGTCGGAGTCAATGGGAATAGAAATGAGGAGAGATATAACAGGGGGCCTGTGGACTCCCCATAACCCACTTTACACTGTCGCACAAAGTCAAATCTGGCCCTTGTGTTTCATTAACTGGATTCTTTTTTATCGAACTGCTTTAAGTTTTTACTGGTATAAACAGTGTTATTATTTGTGCAAATTTCTGTCTGCGATCCATTTGTATTTATTAAACAACAATAAAAATGAGACTGTGTTCTGTGTAGATTACTCCAGTCTTAATCTTTAACTCTCTCGCTCTCTCTCTCTCTTTACATCTCTCTGAATCACAGAATCATACAGCCCAGAAAGAGGCCATTCGACCCATCGTGTCTGTGCAGGCTCTGTCTCTCTCTCTCTCTCTTACTCTCTCAGTGACTCTCTCTCTCTCTCTCTTTCTCTGTCTCTCTCTCTGTCTCTGTCTCTCTCTTTCTCTCTCTCTCTGTCTCTTTCTCGCTCTGTGACTCTTTATCTCTCTCTTTCTGTCTCTCTCTCTCTCTGTCTCTCTCTCTCTGTCTCTCTCTCTCTCTGTCTCTCTGTCTCTCTCTCTGTCTCTCTCTCTCTCTGTCTCTCTTTCTCCCTCTCTGTCTCTCTCGCTCTCTGTGACTCTCTCTCTCTCTTTCTCTCTCACTCTCTGTGACTCTCTTTCTCTCTCTCTGCGTCTCCCTTTCTATCTCCGTGTCTCTCTTTCCCTCTGTCTCTCTCTCTCTCTCACTCTCTCTGTCTCTGTCTCTCTCTCTCTTTCTTTCTTTCTTTCTTTCTTTCTATATCTCTCTATCCCTTCCAGGCTGATCTTCCACCCTAAATTCCAGGTGGTGACACACCCGACAGAACTCCCTCTCCGCAGTTCTCCCTACATCTCCACCTCTCCCTCTGTGTCTTTCTCTCTCTATCTCTCCGTCTCTCTCCCTCTCCCTGCATCGATCTCTCTCTACATCTCTCCGTGCCTCCCTCTTGGCCCCATCTGTGACCCTAACTCCCACAAAAACAGAAGTCAGACAGCTGGGAGCTCCCTGAGGTTCCCATGGAAACAAAGGCCCAAGAGACTGAAGGCACGTCTGTTTACGACCCTGTGGCCCCCGATCCTGTCTTCCCCCCCACCCCCCCCCCCCCCCCCCCGACATCCCCGCTCCCCACCGGGGGAGGGTCACTAGGACCCTGGCAGATGTTTCCCCGGCCAAAAGAGGGGAGCTGAAGCCGATTGCAGTGCCACCCTGACTGAGACCAGCTAACTGCGGGGGGGGGGGAAGGAGTGTTGGCCGTGCCTCAGTGGGCCTCTCTCTCTCTCACACTCCTGAGTCAGAAGGTCGTGGGTTCGAGCCCCCACTCCGGAGACTTGAGCCCCGTAATCCAGGCCGACACTCCCGGTGCCGGTACTGAGGGAGTGCCGCACAGTCAGAGGGGCCGCCATGCGGATGAGACGTTAAGCCGAGGCCCTGTCCGCCCTCTCTAAAGATCCCATGGCCACTGTTCTGAAGAAGAGCAGGGGGGAGTTCTTCCCGGTGTCCCGGGGCCAAAATTTATCCCTCAACCAACATCACTAAAACAGATGATCTGGTCATCATCTCATTGCTGATTGTGGGATCTTGCTGTGCGCAAATCGGCTGCCGCGTTTCCTACATTGCGACACTTCAAAAGTACTTCATTGGCTGTAAAGTGCTTTGGGACATCCTGAGGCCGTGAAATGTGCTGTATAAATGCAAGTCTTTCAACGACATGTTTAATTAAGCTCCTTTAACATGAAAAAAAATTCCAAGCCCCAATCAAAAAGAAAATGGAGGCAAAGAAGGAGGCATTGGGACAGGTGACGAAAAGCTCGGTCAAAGAGGTGGGTTTTAAGGAGGGTCTTAAAGGAGGAGAGGGAGGTGGCGAGGTTCAGGGAGCGTTGGGGGGGCGACACGGCTGCCCGTAGCCGGGCGAACGGAGGGAGCGATACACGGAAGATCGGAAGTTACAGGAGAGGAAGTGACGACAGAACGAGGGAGGGGGCGAGTCCAGGGAGGGATTTAAACACAAGAACCGGGGACGGTCCTGTCCTGAATGGCTCAGTACCGCACACGGCAGGGTTCACTCATGCACTGAGCGGTCGGGGGGGGCAGAGGCTCCATTCAGTGCGGACATTTAGATTCACATAACATGTCCGAGGAGGGTGGCCCAGGCCGCCCGGGGTAAGAGTCGGTACAGGAGCTCCTCCTGGTGGTAACTGAATGCCCAGCAGCACTGAACCACGGAGAGCAGGGGGTCCCCAGTTACATCGAGTTACCTTGACTACAGCACAGAAACAGGCCATTCGGCCCAACTGGTCTGTGCCAGCATTTATGCTCCACACGAGCCTCCTCCCTCCCTGCTTCATCTAACCCTATCAGCATATCCTTCTATTCCTTTCTCCCTCATGTGTTTATCGAGCTTCCCCTTAAATGTATCTGTTATTCACCTCAACTACTCCTTGTGGGAGCGAGTTCCACATTCTCACCACTCTCTGGGTGAAGAAGTTTCTCCTGAATTCCCTATTGGATTTATTAGTGACTATTTTATATTTATGACCTCTAGTTCTGGTCTCCCCCACAAGTGGAAACATCTTCTCTACGTCTACCCTATCGAAACCCCTTCATTATTGGAAAGACCTCGATCAGGTCACCCCTCAGCCTTCTCTTTTCTACAGAAAAGAGCCCCAGTCTGTTCAGCCTTTCCCGATAGGTTCTCAGTTCTGGTATCATCCTCGTGAATCTTTTCTGTACCCTCTCCAGTGCCTCTACAACCTTTTTTTAATATGGAGACCCAACATTCAACACCAGCCAATTCTGGGTCAACTGACTTTATTCGTAGGGACGCTGCAAACGGTCTTACAGCCTCTGGGCTAAGGGGGAGAAAGAAGGCAGGGTTCCAGATCCTGATTGGTATCCAGTGACACCGTGCTGGGGGCCCGGGGTGAGAGGGGGCCTGGGGTTATAGGGGGCCCTGGGTTATAGGGGGCCCAGGGTTATAGGGGGAGCACAGAGTCATTGGGCGGCCGGGGTTATTGGGGGCACGGAGTCATTGGGGGCCCGGGGTTATTGGGGGCACGGAGTCATTGGGGGCCCGGGGTTATTGGGGGCACAGAGTTATCGGGGGCCCGGGGTTATTGGGGGCCCGGGGTTATTGGGGGCCCGGGGTTATAGGGGGGGCACAGAGTTATCGGGGGCCCGGGGTCATTGGGAGAGCACAGAGTCACTGGGCGCCGGGGTTATTGGGGGCACAGAGTCACTGGGGGCCCGGGGTTATTGGGGGCACAGAGTTATCGGGGGCCCGGGGTCATTGGGGGAGCACAGAGTCATTGGGGGCCCGGGGTTATTGGGGGCCCTGGGTCATTGGGGGAGCACAGAGTCATTGGGGGCCCAGGGTTATTGGGGGCACGGAGTCATTGGGGGCCCGGGGTTATTGGGGGCACGGAGTTATTGGGGGCCCGGGGTTATTGGGGGCACGGAGTTATTGGGGGCCCGGGGTTATTGGGGGCCCGGGGTCATTGGGGGCACAGAGTTATTGGGGGCACGGAGTCATTGGGGGCCCGGGGTTATTGGGGGCCCGGGGTTATTGGGGGCATGGAGTCATTGGGGGCCCGGGGTTATTGGGGGCACGGAGTCATTGGGGGCCCGGGGTTATTGGGGGCCCGGGGTTATTGGGGGCATGGAGTCTTTGGGGGCCCGGGGTTATTGGGGGCACAGAGTCATTTGGGGTCCGGGGTTATTGGGGGCACGGAGTTATTGGGGGCCCAGGGTTATTGGGGGCATGGAGTCATTGGGGGCCCGGGGTTATTGGGGGCCCTGGGTCATTGGAGGCCCTGGGTTATTGGGGGCATGGAGTCATTGGGGGCCCGGGGTTATTGGGGGCATGGAGTCATTGGGGGCCCGGGGTTATTGGGGGCCCTGGGTCATTGGGGGCCCCGGGTTATTGGGGCACTGAGTTATGGGGGGCAGTGAGTTATTGGGGGCACTGAGTTATTGGGGGCAGTGAGTTATTGGGGACAGTGTGTTATTGGGGGTACGGAGTTATTGGGGGGCACGGAGTTATTGGGGGCACGGAGTTATTGGGGGGCATGGAGTTATTGGGGGCCCTGGGTTATTGAGGGCCCGTGGTTATTGAGGGCCCGGGGTTATTGAGGGCACTGAGTTATTGAGGGGCAGAGTTATTGGGGGGCAGTGAGTTATTGGGGGGCAGTAAGTTATTAGGGGGCAGAGTTATTGGGGCACTGAGTTATTGGAGGGCAGTGAGTTATTGGGGGGCAGTGAGTTATTGGGGGCAGTGAGTTATTGGGAGGCAGTGACACATTGGGGGCAGTGAGTTATTGGGAGCAGTGAGTTATTGGGGGTCAGTGAGCTATTGGGGGGGTGAGTTATTGGGGGGCAGTGAGTTATTGGGGGCAGTGAGTTATTGGGGGGCAGTGAGTTATTGGGGGCAGTGAGTTATTGGGGGGCAGTGAGTTATTGGGGGCAGTGACACATTGGGGGCAGTGATTTATTGGGGGGCAGTGACACATTGGGGGCAGTGAGTTATTGGGGGGCAGTGAGTTATTGGGGGCAGTGAGTTATTGGGGGGCAGTGACACATTGGGGGCAGTGACACATTGGGGGCAGTGAGTTATTGGGGGGCAGTGAGTTATTGGGGGCAGTGAGTTATTGGGGGGCAGTGACACATTGGGGGCAGTGACACATTGGGGGCAGTGAGTTATTGGGAGCAGTGAGTTATTGGGGGTCAGTGAGCTATTGGGGGGGTGAGTTATTGGGGGGCAGTGAGTTATTGGGGGCAGTGAGTTATTGGGGGGCAGTGAGTTATTGGGGGCAGTGAGTTATTGGGGGGCAGTGAGTTATTGGGGGCAGTGACACATTGGGGGCAGTGATTTATTGGGGGGCAGTGACACATTGGGGGCAGTGAGTTATTGGGGGGCAGTGAGTTATTGGGGGCAGTGAGTTATTGGGGGGCAGTGACACATTGGGGGCAGTGACACATTGGGGGCAGTGAGTTATTGGGGGGCAGTGAGTTATTGGGGGCAGTGAGTTATTGGGGGGCAGTGACACATTGGGGGCAGTGACACATTGGGGGCAGTGACACATTGGGGGCAGTGAGTTATTGGGGGGCAGTGACACATTGGGGGCAGTGAGTTATAAGAACATAAGAACATAAGAAATAGGAGCAGGAGTAGGCCAATCGGCCCCTCGAGCCTGCTCCGCCATTCAATAAGATCATGGCTGATCTGATCCTAACCTCAAATCTAAATTCATGTCCAATTTCCTGCCCGCTCCCCGTAACCCCTAATTCCCTTTACGTCTAGGAAACTGTCTATTTCTGTTTTAAATTTATTTAATGATGTAGCTTTCACAGCTTCCTGGGGCAGCAAATTCCACAGACCTACCACCCTCTGAGTGAAGAAGTTTCTCCTCATCTCAGTTTTGAAAGAGCAGCCCCTTATTCGAAGATTATGCCCCCTAGTTCTAGTTTCACCCATCCTTGGGAACATCCTTACCGCATCCACCCGATCAAGCCCCTTCACAATCTTATATGTTTCAATAAGATCGCCTCTCATTCTTCTGAACTCCAATGAGTAGAGTCCCAATCTACTCAACCTCTCCTCATATGTCCACCCCCTCATCCCCGGGATTAACCGAGTGAACCTTCTTTGTACTGCCTCGAGAGCAAGTATGTCTTTTCTTAAGTATGGACACCAAAACTGTATGCAGTATTCCAGGTGCGGTCTCACCAATACCTTATATAACTGCAGCAATATCTCCCTGTTTTTATATTCTATCCCCCTAGCAATAAAAGCCAACATTCCGTTGGCCTTCTTGATCACCTGCTGCACCTGCATGCTAACTTTTTGATTTTCTTGCACTAGGACCCCCAGATCCCTTTGTACTGCAGTACTTTCCAGTTTCTCGCCATTAAGATAATAACTTGCTCTCTGATTTTTCCTGCCAAAGTGCATAACCTCACATTTTCCAATATTGTATTGCATCTGCCAAATCTCCGCCCACTCACCCAGCCCCTCTATATCCCCTTGTAGGTTTTTTATGTCCTCCTCACTCTCTACTTTCCCTCCCATCTTTGTATCATCTGCAAACTTTGATATGTTACACTCGGTCCCCTCCTCCAAATCATTAATATAGATTGTAAAGAGTTGGGGACCCAGCACCGACCCCTGCGGAACACCACTGGCTACTGATTGCCAGTCCGAGAATGTACCATTTATCCCAACTCTCTGCTTCCTGTTAGATAACCAATCCTCCACCCATGCCAGAATATTACCCCCAATCCAGTGATTCTTTATCTTGAGCAATAATCTTTTATGTGGCACCTTGTCGAATGCCTTCTGGAAGTCCAAATACACTACGTCCACTGGTTCCCCTTTAACCACCCTGTACGTTATATCCTCAAAGAACTCAAGCAAATTTGTCAGACATGACTTCCCCTTTGTAAAGCCATGCTGACTTTGTCCTATTAAATTATGTTTATCCAAATGTTCTGCTACTGTCTCCTTAATAATAGACTCCAAAATTTTACCCACCACAGATGTTAGGCTAACTGGTCTATAATTTCCAGCCTTCTGCCTACTACCCTTTTTAAATAAGGGTGTTACATTGGCAGTTTTCCAATCTGCCGGGACCTTTGCCGAGTCCAGAGAATTTTGGAAAATTATTACCAAAGCATCCACAATCCCTACTGCCACTTCCCTCAAGACCCTAGGATGTAAGCCATCAGGTCCAGGGGATTTATCCGCCTTGAGTCCCATTAATTTACTGAATACCAATTCCTTAGTGATTTTAATCGTATTTAGCTCCTCCCCCCCTAGAGCCCCCTGTTTGTCCAGTGTTGGGATATTCTTATTGGGGGCAGTGAGTTATTGGGGGACAGTGAGTTATTGGGGACAGTGAGTTATTGGGGGCAGTGAGTTATTGGGGGCAGTGAGTTATTGGGGGCACTGAGTTATTGGGGGCAGTGTGTTATGGGAGGGCAGTGACACATTGGGGGCAGTGAGTTATTGGGGGACAGTGAGTTATTGGGGGGCAGTGAGTTATTGGGGGACAGTGAGTTATTGGGGGGCAGTGACACATTGGGGGCAGTGAGTTATTGGGGGACAGTGAGTTATTGGGGGGCAGTGAGTTATTGGGGGCAGTGAGTTATCGGGGGCAGTGAGTTATTGGGGGACAGTGAGTTATTGGGGGCAGTGAGTTATTGGGGCAGTGAGTTATTGGGGGGCAGTGAGTTATTGGGGGGCAGTGACACATTGGGGGCAGTGAGTTATTGGGGGACAGTGAGTTATTGGGGGACAGTGAGTTATTGGGGGCAGTGAGTTATTGGGGGGCAGTGAGTTATTGGGGGCAGTGAGTTATTGGGGGCAGTGAGTTATCGGGGGACAGTGAGTTATTGGGGGGCAGTGAGTTATTGGGGGACAGTGAGTTATTGGGTGACAGTGAGTTATTGGGGGGCAGTGAGTTATTGGGGGACAGTGAGTTATTGGGGGGCAGTGAGTTATTGGAGGGCAGTGAGTTATTGGGGGGCAGTGAGTTATTGGGGGGGCAGTGAGTTATTGGGGGACAGTGAGTTATTGGGGGACAGTGAGTTATTGGGGAGCAGTGAGTTATTGGGGGGCAGTGAGTTATTGGGGGACAGTGAGTTATTGGGGGCAGTGAGTTATTGGGGGGGCAGTGAGTTATTGGGGGGGCAGTGAGTTATTGGGGGACAGTGAGTTATTGGGGAGCAGTGAGTTATTGGGGGACAGTGAGTTATTGGGGGCAGTGAGTTATTGGGGGGGCAGTGAGTTATTGGGGGGGCAGTGAGTTATTGGGGGACAGTGAGTTATTGGGGAGCAGTGAGTTATTGGGGGGCAGTGAGTTATTGGGGGACAGTGAGTTATTGGGGGGGCAGTGAGTTATTGGGGGACAGTGAGTTATTGGGGAGCAGTGAGTTATTGGGGGACAGTGAGTTATTGGGGGCAGTGAGTTATTGGGGGGGCAGTGAGTTATTGGGGGGGGCAGTGAGTTATTGGGGGACAGTGAGTTATTGGGGAGCAGTGAGTTATTGGGGGGCAGTGAGTTATTGGGGGACAGTGAGTTATTGGGGGCAGTGAGTTATTGGGGGGGCAGTGAGTTATTGGGGGGGCAGTGAGTTATTGGGGGACAGTGAGTTATTGGGGAGCAGTGAGTTATTGGGGGGCAGTGTGTTAAGGGAGGGCAGTGACACATTGGGGGCAGTGAGTTATTGGAGCCACTGCCACCCTGTCAAAAACCATGCACTCCTCACTCCTCACCCCGCACCCTGCACCCCGTACCCCTCATCCCGCACCTCGCACCCCTCACCCCTCACCCCGCACCCCTCACCCCGTACCCTTCACCCCTCACTTATGTTTTAGCTTTCTGCAGCTAGGTTCGTTTTCTACTAATTTCATAACTGGAGAATCTCTCTCTTTTGTTGTGATATTGAATAAGTGCCAGTAATAAGCACACTGGGAGTCAAGACTACGATCTTCAGCTGCATCAGGGTGCACAGATATATTCAGCTCCCATTTCAAAGTCATATATATTGTCCTTACTTTGACATTGCCATTATAAGTTCTTGTATTCACACTTATAATGGAAACTCCCTATGTAAACTTGTCACGCTGTAAGTACAGCCTCCCACCAGTGGTGGCGCTGCAGAGTGACAAATTACATAGGTAATTTCCATTGTTAAAGTGGACATAGGAATTTATAATGGGAAAAGGTGGCAGAAAGTACACACAGACATAAGAATTTTAATATATATATAAATATAAATTTTTGCCTCCACTTTCACAAAAGTGGAACAACAACAACTTGCATTTATATAACACCTTTAACACAGAAAACATAGAAACATAGAAAATAGGAGCAGGAAAAGGCCATTCGGCCCTTCGAGCCTGCTCCGCCATTCAATATGATCATGGCTGATCCTCTATCTCAATACCATATTCCTCGATGCCTTTTGAGTCTAGAAATCTATCTAGCTCCTTCTTAAATATATTCAGTGACTTGACCTCCCAAAACATCCCAAGGGGAGATTATCAAACAAAATTTGACACCGAGCCACATAAGGAGATATTAGGACAGGTGACCAAAAGCTCGGTCAAAGAGGGAGGTTTTAAGGAGCGTCTTAAAGGAGGAGAGAGAGGCGGAGAGGTTTAGGGAGGGAATTCCAGAGCTTAGGGCCCAGGCAGCTGAAGGCACGGCCGCCAATGGTGGAGCGATTAAAATCGGGGATGCGCAAGAAGCCAGAATTGGAGGAGCTCAGAGACCCGGGAGGGTTGTCGGGGCTGGAGGAGGTTACAGAGATAGGGAGGGTGTGGGGGGACGAGGCCATGGGGGGATTTGAACACAAGGATGAGAACAGATGAGCTGTTTTGGGGAATCAGATATTCAAAAGGAAATTATTTAATAGGCCAGCATTGCCCAGTGTATTAACAATACTTGCCACATGTGGCTAATTGGAAATCCAGATGTGGCTAATTGCGTTTCTGATTTGTAAATTTTAAATTGGTAATGAACCCCGTCAATGGGCCTATCATCTCAATGCTCATTCGCACGGTGTACGCTTGTAAACGTTAACCTATTTGTGCGTCTGTTGTAATAGTAAGTCGGAAAGCAGAGTGCGCGAGTGTTAATTGGTTGCCGTCAGTGTTTTACTTCCTCGGTTACTGAATGAGGTAGTGGTTAGACACTGGACTAGTAATCCAGAGAATATGAGTTCAAATCCCACCATGACAGTTTTAGAATTTGAATTAATTTTAAAACATCTGGAAAAGTGACTATGAAGCTGTTAGTTTGTCATTAAAATCCCAACTGGTTCACTAATGTCCAGGGCTGCAGTGGTCCAAGAAGGAGGCTCACCACCACCTTCTCAAGGGGGCAACGAGAGATGGGCAATAAATGCCGGCCTCGCCAGCGACGCCCGCATGCTGGGAATGAATTTTTTTTTTAAAGTTGTTGGTTAAATAAATGTACATATGTGAAGTTCATTTACCTGTATTGTGTATAAGGCATTTGATAGTACCATAGAACGATACAGCACCAAAGGAGGCCATTCAGCCCATCGTGCCTGTGCCGACTCAATTAGTCCCACTCCCCTGCTCTTACCCCATAACCCTCCGAACTTTTTCCCCTCAAGTATTTATCCAATTCCTTTTGAAAGTTATTATTGAATCTGCTTCCACCACTCTGTCGGGCAGCGATCATAACATCTCGCTGTGTAAAAACAAATTCTCATCCTGCCTCTGCTTCTTTTGATAATTACCTTAAATAATTACTAAAATTAGTGCTTGTGGCTAAAATGGTGTTGCCATGGCCACACCTGTGGCTGGTCAGCAAATTCTATTGGACAACCCTGTAACAGGCCAGTTAGTTTTGCCTCAGTCAATGGGGAAATTTCTAGAGTCGAGAGTAAAGAACATTAGCGAACATTTAGAAAGACATGAACTAATCAGGGACAGTCAGTGTGAATTTATCAAGGGTAAGCTATGGCTAAACTCACTGAATTTATTGAGGCAGTGTATTGATAGAGGAAATACAATGAATTTTTTTTGTGTAATAGATTTCAAGAAGGCATTTGCTAAGGTGCCACATGAGAGACTTGTTGCAAAAATTAAGACACATGGCATTAAAGGGAATGTAGCGGCATGGATAGAACATAGAAAGAGGAAGAGGCCATTCAGCCCTTAGAGCCTGTTCCGCCATTCAATTAGATCATGGCTGACCTGTACCTCATCTCCATTTATCTGCCTTTGCTCCATATCCCTTGATATCCTCACCTGACAAATCTATCCATCTATTTTGAAATTTTCAATTGACCCCCAGCCTTAACGGCTTCTTGCGGGGAGAGAGTTCCAGATTTTCACTCCCCCTTTGTGTGAAGAAGTGCTTCCTGACATCACCCCTCAACAGCCCGGCTCTAATTTTAAGGTTATGCCCCCCTTGTTCTGGACTCTCCCACCAGAGGATCACCTCAATTAGATCATCCCTCAATCTTCTATATTCAAGCTCCCACTAAGACTGAATGAAGTACATTCTGTCCCCTTATATATTTCTACATGGCAGGAGATAGAAATAATGGCCTTGGAGGGGGTGCTGTCCAGGTTCACCAGAATGATACTGGCGCTAAAAGGGTTAAACGAAAGGAATGATGAAAGAGATAGAGAGTAAGATGAAGCAGAAAAAGGGGGCGTATGACAGATGTCAGGTTGATAATACAAGTGAGAACCAGGCTGAATATAGAAAGTACAGAGGAGAAGTGAAAAAGGAAATGAGAGGGGCAAAGAGAGAGTATGAGAATAGACTGGCGGCCAACAGAAAAAGGAATCCAAAAGTCTTCTATAGGCATGTGAACACTAAACGGGTAGTAAGAGGAGGGGTGGGGCTGATCAGGGACCGAAAAGGAGATCTACTCATGGAGGCAGAGGGGATGGCCGAGGTACTAAATGAGTACTTTGCATCTGTCTTTACCGAGGAAGAAGATGCTGCCAGAGTCTCAGTAAAAAAAGATGTAGTTGAGATACTGGATGGGCTAATAATTGATAAAGAGGAGGTACTGGAAAGGCTAGCTGTACTTAAAGTAGATAAATCACTGGGTTCGGATGGGATGCATCCTAGGTTGCTGAGGGAAGTAAGGGTGGAAATTGCGGAGGTACTGGCCATAAACTTCCAAACATCCTTAGATACGAGGGTGGTACCAGAGGACTGGAGAAATGCAAATGTTACACCTTTGTTCAAAAAAGGGTGTAAGGATAAACCCAGCAACTACAGGCCACTCAGTTTAACCTCAGTGGTGGGGAAACTTTTAGAAACAATAATCCGGGAGAAAATTAATAGTCACTTGGACAAGTGTAGGTTAATTAAGGAAAGCCAGCGGGGATTTGTTAAAGACAAATCATGTTTAACTAACTTGATTGAGTTCTTTGATGAGGTAACAGAGAGGGTAGATGAGGGCAATGCAGTTGATATTGTGTATATGGACTTTCAAAAGGCATTTGATAAAGTGCCACATAATAGGCTTGTTAGCAAAATTGAAGCCTATGGAATAAAAGGGGCAGTGGCAGCATGGCTACAAAATTGGCTAAGTAATAGGAAACAGAGAGTAGTGGTGAACGTTTGTTTTTCAGAGTGGAGGGAGGTGTACAATGGTGTTCCCCAGGGGTTGGTGCTGGGACCACTGCTTTTCTTGATATATATTAATAACTTGGACTTGGGTATACAGGACAAAATTTCAAAGTTTGCAGATGACACAAAACTTGGAAGTGTAGTAAACAGAGGGGAGGATAGTGATAGATTTCAAGAGGACATAGACACGCTGGTGGAATGGGCAGACACATGGTAAATGAAATTTAACGCAGACAAGTGAGAAGTGATACATTTTGGCAGGAAGAATGAGGAGAGGCAATATAAGCTAAATGGTACAATTCTAAAGGGGGGTGCAGGAAACGGAGAGACCGGGGGGTATATGTACACAAATCTTTGAAGGTGGCAGGACGGGTTGAGATAGCGATTAAAAAAGCATACGAGATCCTGGGCTTTATAAATAGAGGCATAGAGTACAAAAGCAAGGAAGTTATGTTAAACCTTTATAAAACACTGGTTCGGCCACAGCTGGAGTATTGTGTCCAATTTTGGGCACCGCACTTTAGGAAGGATGTGAAGGCCTTAGAGAGGGTGCAGAAGAGATTTACTAGAATGTTTCCAGGGATGAGGTACTTCAGTTACGTGGATAGACTGGAGAAGCTGGGGTTGTTCTCCTTGGAGCGGAGAAGGTTAAGAGGAGATTTGATAGAAGTGTTCAAAATCATGAAGGGTTTAGATAAAGTAAATAAAGAGAAACTGTTCCCATTGGCAGAAGGGTCGAGAACCAGAGGGCACAGATTTAAGGTGATTGGCAAAAGAACCAAAGGTGACATGAGGAAATACTTTTTATGCAGCGAGTTGTTACGATTTGGAATGCGCTGCCTGAAAGGGTGGTGGAGGCAGATTCAATCGTGGCTTTCAAAAGGGAATTGGATAAATACTTGAAGGGAAAAAATTTGCAGGACTACGGGGAAAAAGCGGGGGAATGGGACTAACTGGATTGCTCTTACAAAGAGCTGGCACGGGCTCAATGGGCCGAATGGCCTCCTTCTATGCTGTAACCATTCTGTGATTCAATATGATTCTATGAGGACAGGTTGCATAGACTAGGCTTGTATTCTCTCGAGTATAACAGATTAAGGGGTGATCTAAAATTAGAGCTAGGCTGTTCAGGGGTGATGTCAGGAAGCACTTCTTCACACAAAGGGGAGTGGAAATCTGGAACTCTCTCCCCCCACCCAAAAAAAAGCTGTTGAGGCTGGGGGTCAATAAGGAAATTCAAAATTGAGATTGGTAGATTTTTGTTGGGTAAGGGTATTTTGTTGGGTAAGGGAACCAAGGCAGGTAAATGAACTCAAGATACAGATCAACCATGATCTAATTGAATGGGCAGTACAGACTGGAGGGGCTGAATGGCCTCCTCCTGATCCCGATGGGGAGAGGTCAAAGACTACATCTCCCAGAAGGCCCGCCACTGCGCGACCCGCCGTCGGCCGCCAACCCCAAAAAAAAATGTCTCCAGGACCCCAATTGGCGGAGAATGCGGCGCCCCGCCCACTTATCCGCCGAGTCGGCCAATCGGAGCCCGGGGTGCAACGCAAGCGCGGCCGCCGCCGACGGCTGGATGTGTGGGCGCAGACTATTGGTCGGGGCGCCCTGTTGCTAAGCGGACGGCCCAATCAGAAAATCCGACTCAGCATGGGGTGGGGGGGGGGGGGGGGGGAATCACGCGGTGGGGGGGGGGGGGTCCGGGAGCCGCGCTCGGTGTTTTTTTTAAAAATAAACGCTGGTGACGCCATCTTGTTTTTTTAAAAAGTTGAGCCGTTAAAAAAAAACCGTTAATTTTTTTTTTGTTTTTTTTCAAAAAAAAAACGCCAGTTTGGCGCGCGGAGCGGGGGGTTTTTTTTTTCCATTTCCTGTCGAGGATGAGCGCCTTGGACGTGAAGAAGCTGAAGGTGGCCGAGCTGCGGCAGGAGCTCCAGGAGAGGGGCCTCGACACCCGCGGCCTGAAGGCCGAGCTGGCCCAGCGGCTGCAGGAGGCCCTCGACGCCGAGCTGCTGTCGGAGGAGGCAGGCGAGGGCGGGGACGAGGCGCGGCCTACCAAGGCCTACGACGAGGAGGCCGGCGAGGACGAGGACGATCAGCTGCTGGCGGAAGAGGAGGAGGAGGAGGACGAGGACGATGAGGAGGAAGACGAGGAGGCGGCGGTCGCCGCCGCCGCCCGGCCTGAGGGAGGAGAGGGCCGGCAGCACGCAGCAGGCGAGGCCGGGGATCGTGTGCGGCCTGCGGAGGCGGAGGCGGCGCCAAAGCAGCCGCTGACAGAGATGGGGAAGCGGGGGGAGGAGGAGGAGGAGGAGGCCTCGGCCCCCCAGCCCATGGAAGTGAGCGGCGAGCTGGAAGGAGCAGCGCCGCAGCCGGTGAAGGAGCAGCAGCAGCAGCGGGAGGAGGCCCAGGACGAGCAGCTGCAGGAAGAGGCCGGGCCGGAGCGGGAGGACCGAGCGGAGACGGAGGTGCAAAACGGCGAGAAGCCGCCGTGTGCGGGGAAGGCCCAGCGACAGTCCGGTGAGCGCCGCCGCGGCCCAGTCGGTACCCGGTGAAGCGGGAATTGGAACGGGGCCCGGAGACATCCACACCGCAAGGGCCCGGCTTCGGGCTCCTGATTCTGGCTGTGTTTACACTATAACTAGTGTCAGTGTGAAGGGGTTTCTCACTTTGAATCAGGCTGTGTTTACACTATAACTAGTGTCAGTGAGAGAGAGTTTCTGACTCTGATTCAGGCTGTGTTTACACTATAACTAGTGTCAGTGTGAAGGGGTTCCTAACTCTGATTCAGGCTGTGTTTACAGTGTAACTAGTGTCACTGTGATGGGGTTTCTGACTCTGATTGAGGCTGTGTTTACACTATAACTAGTGTCAGTGTGAAGGGGTTTCTCACTTTGAATCAGGCTGTGTTTACACTATAACTAGTGTCAGTGTGAAGGGGTTTCTCACTTTGAATCAGGCTGTGTACACTATAACTAGTGTCAGTGTGAAGGGGTTCCTAACTCTGATTCAGGCTGTGTTTACATTATAACTAGTGTCAGTGTGAAGGGGTTTCTCACTGATTCAGGCTGTGTTTACAGTGTAACTAGTGTCACTGTGATGGGGTTTCTGACTCTGATTGAGGCTGTGTTTACACTATAACTAGTGTCAGTGTGAAGGGGTTTCTGACTCTGATTCATGCTGTGTTTACACTATAACTAGTGTCAGTGTGAAGGGGTTCCTAACTCTGATTCAGGCTGTGTTTACAGTGTAACTAGTGTCACTGTGATGGGGTTTCTGACTCTGATTGAGGCTGTGTTTACACTATAACTAGTGTCAGTGTGAAGGGGTTTCTGACTCTGATTCATGCTGTGTTTACACTATAACTAGTGTCAGTGTGAAGGGGTTTCTCACTGATTCAAGCTGTGTTTGCACAGTAATTGGTGTCAGTGAGAAAGAGTTTCTCACTCTGATTCAGGCTGTGTTTACAGTGTAACCAGCATCAGTGTGAAGTTGTTTCTCACTGTAACTAGTGTCAGTGAGAAGGGCTTTCTCACTCTGATTCAAGCTGTGTTTATACAGTAATTGGTGTCAGTGACAAAGAGTTTCTGATTCTGGTTTCGGCTGTGTTTACACTGTAACTAGTATCAGTGTGATGGGGTTTCTCACTCTGATTCAGGCTGTGTTTACACTTTCACGAGTGTCAGTGTGAAGCGGTTTCTCACTCTGATTCAGGCTGTGTTTGCACGATAACTCGTGTCAGTGTGAAGGGGTTTCTGACTCTGATTCAGGCTGTGTTTACATTACAACTAGTGTCAGTGTGAAGGAGTTTCTCACTGATTCTGGCTGTGTTTACACTACAACTAGTGTCAGTGTGAAGTGGTTTCTCACTCTGATTCAGGCGGTGTTGACACTGCAAATAGTTTCAGTGTGAAGCGGTTTCTCACTCTGATTCAGGCTGTGTTTGCACTATAACTCGTGTCAGTGTGAAGGGGTTTCTCACTCTGATTCTGGCTGTGTTTACACAAAAACTCGTGTCAGTGTGAAGGGGTTTCTGACTCTGATTCAGGCTGTGCTTGCACAGTAATTGGTGTCAGTTAGAAAGAGTTTCTCACTCTGATTCAGGCTGTGTTTACAGTGTAACCAGCATCAGTGTGAAGTTGTTTCTCACTGGTTAAGGCTGTGTTTACACCATAACGAGTTTCAGTGTGAATGGGTTTCTGAATCAGATTCAGGCTGTGTTTACACTAAAACTAGTGTCAGTATGATGGGGTTTCTCATTCTGATTCACGCTGTGTTTACATTATAACTAGTGTCAGTGTGACAGGGATTCTCACTGATTCTGGCTGTGTCTACACTGTAACTAGTGTCAGTGTGAAGGGGTCTCTCACTGATTCAAGCTGTGTTTACACAATAATTCGTGTCAGTGTGAAGGGGTTTCTGACTCTGTTTCAGGCTGTGTTCACACGATAACTAGTGTCAGTGTTCAGGGGTCTCTCACTGTTTCAAGCTGTGTTTACACGGTAATTGGTGTCAGTGAGAAAGAGTTTCTCTTCTGATTCTGGCTGTGTTTACACTATAACTAGCATCAGTGTGATGGGGTTTCTGTCTCTGATTCAGGCTGTGTTTACACAATAACTAGTGTCAGTGTGAAGCAGTTTCTCACTTTGATTCAGGCTGTGTTTGCACTATAACTCGTGTCAGTGTGAAGGGGTTTCTCACTCTGATTCTGGCTGTGTTTACACTGTAACTAGTGTCAGTGTGTAGGGGTTTCTGACTCTGATTCAGGCTGTGTTTACAGTGTTGCCAGCATCAGTGTGAAGTTGTTTCTCACTGATTAAGGCTGTGTTTACACTAAAACTAGTTTCACTGTGATGGGGTTTCTCACTGTTTCAGGCTGTGTTTACACTATAACTAGTGTCAGTATGATGGGGTTTCTCATTCTGATTCACGCTGTGTTTACATTATAACTAGTGTCAGTGTGACAGGAATTCTCACTGATTCTGGCTGTGTTTAAACTATAACTAGTGTCAGTGTGAGGGCGTTTCTCACTCTGATTCAGGCTGTGTTTACACTGTAACTAGTGTCAGTGTGAAGGGGTTTCTGACTCTGAATCAGGCTGTGTTTGCACTATAACTAGTGTCAGTGTGTAGGGGTTTCTGACTCTGATTCTGGCTGTGTTTGCACTTTTACTGGTGTCAGTGTGAAGGGCTTTCTCACTGATTCAAGCTGTGTTTACACAATAATTGGTGTCAGTGAGAGAGAGTTTCTGATTCTGATTCAGGCCGTGTTTACACTATAACTAGTGTCAGTGTGAAGGAGCTTCTGACTCTGATTCTGGCTGTGTTTACACTATAACTAGTGTCAGTGTGAAGGGGTTTCTGACTCTGATTCAGGCTGTGTTTACACTATAACTAGTGTCAGAGTGATGGGGTTTCTCACTCTGATTCAGTCCGTGTTTACACTGTAAATAGTGTCAGTGTGATGGGGTTTCTCACTCTGATTCAGGCTGTGTTTACACTATGAACTAGTGTCAGTGTGAAGGGGTTTCTGACTCTGTTTCTGGCTGTGTTTACATAATAACTCGTGTCAGTGTGAAGGTGTTTCTCACTGATTCAAGCTGTGTTTACACAGTAATTGGTGGCAGTGAGAAAGAGTTTCTCACTGATTCAGGCTGTGTTTACACTATAACGAGTGTCAGTGTGCAGGGGTTTCTGACTCTGATTCAGGCTGTGTTTACACTGTAACTAGTGTCAGTGTGAAGGGGTTTCTGACTCTGGTTCCAGCTGTGTTTACACTATAACTAGTATCAGTGTGAAGACGTTTCTGACTGATTCAGGCTGTGTTTACACCATAACTAGTGTCAGTGTGAAGGGGTGTCTGCCTCTGATTCAGGCTGTGTTTACACAGTAATTGGTGTCAGGTGAGAAAGAGTTTATCTTTCTGGTTCCGGCTGTGTTTACACTATAACTAGTATCAGTGTGATGGGGTTTCTCACTCTGATTCTGGCTGTGTTTATGCTATAATTAGTGTCAGAGTGATGGGGTTTCTCACTCTGATTCAGTCTGTGTTTACACTGTAAATAGTGTCAGTGTGATGGGGTTTCTCACTCTGAATCAGGCTGTGTTTACACTATGAGCTAGTGTCAGTGTGAAGGGGTTTCTCACTGATTCAAGCTGTGTTTACACTGTAACTCGTGTCAGTGAGAAGAGGTTTCTCACTGATTTGGGCTGTGTTTACACTATAACTAGTGTCATTGTGAAGGGGTTTCTGTCTCTGATTCAGGCTGTGTTTCCACTGTAAATAGTGTCAGTGTCAAGGGGTTTCTGACTCTGTTTCTGGCTGTGTTTACACAATAACTCGTGTCAGTTTGAAGGTGTTTCTCACTGATTCAAGCTGTGTTTACACGGTAATTGGTGGCAGTGAGAAAGAGTTTCTCACTGATTCAGGTGAGAAAGAGTTTATCTTTCTGGTTCCGGCTGTGTTTACACTATAACTAGTATCAGTGTGATGGGGTTTCTCACTCTGATTCTGGCTGTGTTTACATTATAACTAGTGTCAGTGTGTAGGGGTTTCTGACTCTGATTCAGTCTGTGTGTACACTACAACTAGTGTCAGTTGGAAGGGGTTTCTGACTCACTTTCAGGCTGTGTTTACACTATAACTAGTGTCAGTGTGAAGGGGTTTCTGACTCTGATTCAGGCTGTGTTTACACTATAACTAGTGTCAGTGTGAAGGGGTTTCTGACTCACTTTCAGGCTGTATTTACACTATAACTAGTGTCAGCGTGAATGGGTTTCTGACTCACTTTCAGGCTGTATTTACACTATAACTAGTGTCAGCGTGAAGGGGTTTCTGACTCTGATTCAGTCTGTGTGTACACTACAACTAGTGTCAGTTGGAAGGGGTTTCTGACTCACTTTCAGGCTGTATTTACACTATAACTAGTGTCAGCGTGAAGGGGTTTCTGACT
This sequence comes from Heptranchias perlo, assembly GCF_035084215.1. Taxonomy (NCBI): domain Eukaryota; kingdom Metazoa; phylum Chordata; class Chondrichthyes; order Hexanchiformes; family Hexanchidae; genus Heptranchias; species Heptranchias perlo. The sequence continues at coordinate 4,779,992 of NC_090367.1, read as the reverse complement.
CACTTTCAGGCTGTGTTTACACTATAACTAGTGTCAGTGTGAAGGGGTTTCTGACTCTAATTCAGGCTGTGTTTACACTATAACTAGTGTCAGTGTGAAGGGGTTTCTGACTCACTTTCAGGCTGTATTTACACTATAACTAGTGTCAGCGTGAAGGGGTTTCTGACTCACTTTCAGGCTGTATTTACACTATAACTAGTGTCAGTTGGAAGGGGTTTCTGACACTGTTTCAGGCTGTGTTTACACAATAACTCGTGTCAGTGTGCAGGGGTTTCTGACATTGTTTCAGGCTGTGTTTACACGATAACTAGTGTCAGTGTTCAGGGGTTTCTCACTGATTCAAGCTGTGTTTACACAGTAATTGGTGTCAGTGAGAAAGTGTTTCTCACTCTGATTCTGGCTGTGTTTACTCTATAACTAGCATCAGTGTGATGGGGTTTCTCACTCTGATTCTGGCTGTGTTTACACTATAACTCGTGTTAGTGTGAAGGGGTTTCTGACTCTGTTTCTGGCTGTGTTTACACGATAACTAGTGTCAGTGAGAAAGAGTTTCTCACTCGGATTCTGGCTGTGTTTGCACTGAAACTAGTGTCAGTGAGAAGGGGTTTCTCACTCTGATTCAAGCTGTGTTTATACGGTAATTGGTGTCAAGGTGACAGGGTTTCTCATTCTGATTCTGGCTGTCTTTTCACTGTAACTAGTGTCAGTGTGATGGGGTTTCTGACTCTGATTCAGGCTGTGTTTACACTACAACTAGTGTCAGTTGGACGGGGTTTCTGACTCACTTTCAGGCTGTGTTTACACTATAACTAGTGTCAGTGTTAAGGGGTTTCTGACTCTGATTCAGGCTGTGTTTACACTATAATTAGTGTCAGAGTGATGGGGTTTCTCACTCTGATTCAGTCCGTGTTTACACTGTAAATAGTGTCAGTGTGATGGGGTTTCTCACTCTGATTCAGGCTGTGTTTACACTATGAGCTAGTGTCAGTGTGAAGGGGTTTCTCACTGATTCAAGCTGTGTTTACTCTGTAACTCGTGTCAGTGAGAAGAGGTTTCTCACTGATTTAGGCTGTGTTTACACTATAACTAGTGTCATTGTGAAGGGGTTTCTGACTCTGATTCAGGCTGTGTTTACACTATAACTAGTGTCAGTGTGAAGGGGTTTCTGACTCACTTTCAGGCTGTATTTACACTATAACTAGTGTCAGCGTGAATGGGTTTCTGACTCACTTTCAGGCTGTATTTACACTATAACTAGTGTCAGCGTGAAGGGGTTTCTGACTCTGATTCAGTCTGTGTGTACACTACAACTAGTGTCAGTTGGAAGGGGTTTCTGACTCACTTTCAGGCTGTATTTACACTATAACTAGTGTCAGCGTGAAGGGGTTTCTGACTCACTTTCAGGCTGTGTTTACACTATAACTAGTGTCAGAGTGATGGGGTTTCTGACTCTGATTCAGGCTGTGTTTACACTATAACTAGTGTCAGTGTGAAGGGGTTTCTGACTCTGATTCAGGCTGTGTTTACACTATAACTAGTGTCAGTGTGAAGGGGTTTCTGACTCACTTTCAGGCTGTATTTACACTATAACTAGTGTCAGCGTGAAGGGGTTTCTGACTCACTTTCAGGCTGTATTTACACTATAACTAGTGTCAGTTGGAAGGGGTTTCTGACACTGTTTCAGGCTGTGTTTACACAATAACTCGTGTCAGTGTGCAGGGGTTTCTGACATTGTTTCAGGCTGTGTTTACACGATAACTAGTGTCAGTGTTCAGGGGTTTCTCACTGATTCAAGCTGTGTTTACACAGTAATTGGTGTCAGTGAGAAAGTGTTTCTCACTCTGATTCTGGCTGTGTTTACTCTATAACTAGCATCAGTGTGATGGGGTTTCTCACTCTGATTCTGGCTGTGTTTACACTATAACTCGTGTTAGTGTGAAGGGGTTTCTGACTCTGTTTCTGGCTGTGTTTACACGATAACTAGTGTCAGCGTGAAGGGGTTTCTGACTCACTTTCAGGCTGTATTTACACTATAACTAGTGTCAGTTGGAAGGGGTTTCTGACACTGTTTCAGGCTGTGTTTACACAATAACTCGTGTCAGTGTGCAGGGGTTTCTGACATTGTTTCAGGCTGTGTTTACACGATAACTAGTGTCAGTGTTCAGGGGTTTCTCACTGATTCAAGCTGTGTTTACACAGTAATTGGTGTCAGTGAGAAAGTGTTTCTCACTCTGATTCTGGCTGTGTTTACTCTATAACTAGCATCAGTGTGATGGGGTTTCTCACTCTGATTCTGGCTGTGTTTACACTATAACTCGTGTTAGTGTGAAGGGGTTTCTGACTCTGTTTCTGGCTGTGTTTACACGATAACTAGTGTCAGTGAGAAAGAGTTTCTCACTCGGATTCTGGCTGTGTTTGCACTGAAACTAGTGTCAGTGAGAAGGGGTTTCTCACTCTGATTCAAGCTGTGTTTATACGGTAATTGGTGTCAAGGTGACAGGGTTTCTCATTCTGATTCTGGCTGTCTTTTCACTGTAACTAGTGTCAGTGTGATGGGGTTTCTGACTCTGATTCAGGCTGTGTTTACACTACAACTAGTGTCAGTTGGACGGGGTTTCTGACTCACTTTCAGGCTGTGTTTACACTATAACTAGTGTCAGTGTTAAGGGGTTTCTGACTCTGATTCAGGCTGTGTTTACACTATAATTAGTGTCAGAGTGATGGGGTTTCTCACTCTGATTCAGTCCGTGTTTACACTGTAAATAGTGTCAGTGTGATGGGGTTTCTCACTCTGATTCAGGCTGTGTTTACACTATGAGCTAGTGTCAGTGTGAAGGGGTTTCTCACTGATTCAAGCTGTGTTTACTCTGTAACTCGTGTCAGTGAGAAGAGGTTTCTCACTGATTTAGGCTGTGTTTACACTATAACTAGTGTCATTGTGAAGGGGTTTCTGACTCTGATTCAGGCTGTGTTTACACTGTAACTAGTTTCAGTGAGAAGGTGTTTCTCACTGATTCAAGCTGTGTTTACACTGAAACTAGTGTCAGTGAGAAGGGGTTTCTCACTCTGATTCAAGCTGTGTTTATATGGTAATTGGTGTCAATGTGACAGGGTTTCTCATTCTGATTCTGGCTGTCTTTTCACTGTAACTAGTGTCAGTGTGAAGGGGTTTCTGACTCTGATTCAGGCTGTGTTTACATTATAACTAGTGTCAGTGTGTAGGGGTTTCTGACTCACTTTCAGGCTGTATTTACACTAACTAGTGTCAGCGTGAAGGGGTTTCTGACTCTGATTCAGACTGTGTTTACATTATAACTAGTGTCAGTGTGAGGGGGTTTCTGACTCTGATTCAGGCTGTGTTTACACTATAACTGGTGTCAGTGTGAAGGGGTGTCTGACTCTGATTCATGCTGTGTTTACACAGTAATTGGTGTCAGGTGAGAAAGAGTTTCGCATTCTGGTTCCAGCTGTGTTTACACTATAACTAGTATCAGTGTGAAGACGTTTCATAAGAACATAAGAACATAAGAAATTGGAGCAGGAGTAGGCCAATCGGCCCCTCGAGCCTGCTCCGCCATTCAATAAGATCATGGCTGATCTGATCCCAACCACAAATCTAAAGAACACAAGAAGTCGGAGCAGGACCCGGCCACATAGCCCCTGACTGATTCAGGCTGTGTTTACACTATAACTAGTGTCAGTGTGAAGGGGTGTCTGCCTCTGATTCAGGCTGTGTTTACACAGTAATTGGTGTCAGGTGAGAAAGAGTTTATCTTTCTGGTTCCGGCTGTGTTTACACTATAACTAGTATCAGTGTGATGGGGTTTCTGACTCTGATTCAGTCTGTGTGTACACTACAACTAGTGTCAGTGTGAAGGGGTTTCTGACTCACTTTCAGGCTGTATTTACACTATAACTAGTGTCAGCGTGAAGGGGTTTCTGACTCTGATTCAGTCTGTGTGTACACTACAACTAGTGTCAGTTGGAAGGGGTTTCTGACTCACTTTCAGGCTGTGTTTACACTATAACTAGTGTCAGTGTGAAGGGGTTTCTGACTCTGATTCAGGCTGTGTTTACACTATAACTAGTGTCAGTGTGAAGGGGTTTCTGACTCTGATTCAGGCTGTGTTTACATTATAACTAGTGTCAGTGTGAAGGGGTTTCTGACTCACTTTCAGGCTGTATTTACACTATAACTTGTGTCAGTGTGAAGGTGTTTCTCACTGATTCAAGCTGTGTTTACACAGTAATTGGTGGCAGTGAGAAAGAGTTTCTCACTGATTCAGGCTGTGTTTACAGTATCACTGGTGTCAGTGTGAAGGGCTTTCTGTCTCTGATTCAGGCTGTGTTTACACTATAACTGGTGTCAGTGTGAAGGGGTTTCTGACTCTGATTCATGCTGTGTTTACACTATAACTGGTGTCAGTGTGAAGGGGTGTCTGACTCTGATTCATGCTGTGTTTACACAGTAATTGGTGTCAGGTGAGAAAGAGTTTCGCATTCTGGTTCCAGCTGTGTTTACACTATAACTCGTATCAGTGTGATGGGGTTTCTCACTCTGATTCTGGCTGTGTGTACACTACAACTAGTGTCAGTTGGAAGGGGTTTCTGACTCACTTTCAGGCTGTATTTACACTATAACTCGTGTCAGCGTGAAGGGGTTTCTGACTCTGATTCAGTCTGTGTGTACACTACAACTAGTGTCAGTTGGAAGGGGTTTCTGACTCACTTTCAGGCTGTGTTTACACTATAACTCGTGTCAGCGTGAAGGGGTTTCTGACTCTGATTCAGGCTGTGTTTACACTATCACTAGTATCAGTATGAAGGGGTTTCTGACATTGTTTCAGACTGTGTTTACATGATAACTAGTGTCAGTGTTCAGGGGTTTCTCACTGATTCAAGCTGTGTTTACACAGTAATTGGTGTCAGTGAGAAAGAGTTTCTCACTCTGATTCTGGCTGTGTTTACTCTATAACTAGCATCAGTGTGATGGGGTTTCTCACTCTGATTCTGGCTGTGTTTACACTATAACTCTTGTTAGTGTGAAGGGGTTTCTGACTCTGTTTCTGGCTGTGTTTACACGATAACTTGTGTCAGTGAGAAAGACTTTCTCACTCGGATTCTGGCTGTGTTTACACTGTAACTAGTTTCAGTGAGAAGGTGTTTCTCACTGATTCAAGCTGTGTTTACACTGAAACTAGTGTCAGTGAGAAGGGGTTTCTCACTCTGATTCAAGCTGTGTTTATATGGTAATTGGTGTCAATGTGACAGGGTTTCTCATTCTGATTCTGGCTGTCTTTTCACTGTAACTAGTGTCAGTGTGAAGGGGTTTCTGACTGATTCAGGCTGTGTTTACACTATAACTAGTGTCAGTGTGAAGGGGTGTTTGCCTCTGATTCAGGCTGTGTTTACACATTAATTGGTGTCAGGTGAGAAAGAGTTTATCTTTCTGGTTCCGGCTGTGTTTACACTATAACTAGTATCAGTGTGATGGGGTTTCTGACTCTGATTCAGTCTGTGTGTACACTACAACTAGTGTCAGTGTGAAGGGGTTTCTGACTCACTTTCAGGCTGTATTTACACTACAACTAGTGTCAGTTGGAAGGGGTTTCTGACTCACTTTCAGGCTGTGTTTACACTATAACTAGTGTCAGTGTGAAGGGGTTTCTGACTCTGATTCAGGCTGTGTTTACACTATAACTGGTGTCAGTGTGAAGGGGTGTCTGACTCTGATTCATGCTGTGTTTACACAGTAATTGGTGTCAGGTGAGAAAGAGTTTCGCATTCTGGTTCCAGCTGTGTTTACACTATAACTAGTATCAGTGTGAAGACGTTTCTGACTGATTCAGGCTGTGTTTACACTATAACTAGTGTCAGTGTGAAGGGGTGTCTGCCTCTGATTCAGGCTGTGTTTACACAGTAATTGGTGTCAGGTGAGAAAGAGTTTATCTTTCTGGTTCCGGCTGTGTTTACACTGTAACTAGTATCAGTGTGATGGGGTTTCTGACTCTGATTCAGTCTGTGTGTACACTACAACTAGTGTCAGTGTGAAGGGGTTTCTGACTCACTTTCAGGCTGTATTTACACTACAACTAGTGTCAGTGTGAAGGGGTTTCTGACTCTGATTCAGGCTGTGTTTACAGTATCACTAGTGTCAGTGTGAAGGGCTTTCTGACTCTGATTCAGGCTGTGTTTACATTATAACTAGTGTCAGTGTGAAGGGGTTTCTGACTCTGATTCAGGCTGTTTTTACACTATCACTCGTGTCAGTGTGAAGGGGTGACTGACTCTGATTCAGGCTGTGTTTACACAGTAATTGGTGTCAGGTGAGAAAGAGTTTATCTTTCTGGTTCCGGCTGTGTTTACACTATAACTAGTATCAGTGTGATGGGGTTTCTCACTCTGATTCAAGCTGTGTTTACACAGTAATTGGTGTCAGTGTGACAGGGTTTCTCACTGATTCTGGCTGTGTTTACACTATAACTAGTGTCAGTGTGAAGGGGTTTCTGTCATTGTTTCAGGCTGTGTTTACACGATAACTGGTGTCAGTGTTCAGGGGTTTCTCACTGATTCAAGCTGTGTTTACACAGTAATTGGTGTCAGTGAGAAAGAGTTTCTCACTCTGATTCTGGCTGTGTTTACACTGTAACTAGTGTCAGTGTGAAGGGATTTCTGACTCGCATTCTGGCTGTGTTTACACTGTAACTAGGGTCAGTGTGAAGGGCTTTCTCACTCTGATTCAAGCTGTGTTTACACGATAACTAGTGTCAGTGAGAAAGAGTTTCTCACTCGGATTCTGGCTGTGTTTACACTGAAACTAGTATCAGTGAGAAGGGGTTTCTCACTCTGATTCAAGCTGTGTTTATACGGTAATTGGTGTCAATGTGACAGGGTATCTCATTCTGATTCTGGCTGTCTTTTCACTGTAACTAGTGTCAGTGTGCAGGGGTTTCTGACTCTGATTCAGTCTGTGTGTACACTACAACTAGTGTCAGTTGGAAGGGGTTTCTGACTCACTTTCAGGCTGTGTTTACACTATAACTAGTGTCAGTGTGAAGGGGTTTATGACTCTGATTCAGGCTGTGTTTACACTATAACTAGTGTCAGTGTGAAGGGGTTTCTGACTCTGATTCAGGCTGTGTTTACACTATAACTAGTGTCAGTGTGTGGGGTTTCTGACTCACTTTCAGGCTGTATTTGCACTATAACTAGTGTCAGCGTGAAGGGGTTTCTTACTCTGATTCAGGCTGTGTTTACACTATCACTAGTGTCAGTGTGAAGGGGTGTCTGACTCTGATTCAGGCTGTGTTTACACAGTAATTGGTGTCAGGTGAGAAAGAGTTTATCTTTCTGGTTCCGGCTGTGTTTGCACTATAACTAGTATCAGTGTGATTGGGTTTCTCACTCTGATTCTGGCTGTGTTTATGCTATAATTAGTGTCAGGTGAGAAGTGGTTTCTCACTCTGATTCAGGCTGTGTTTGCACTATAACTCGTGTCAGTGTGAAGGGGTTTCTCACTCTGATTCAGGCTGTGTTTACACATTAATTGGTGTCAGTGTGAAGGGGTTTCTCACTGATTCAGGCTGTGTTTACCCTATAACTAGTGTCAGTGTGAAGGAGTTTCTGACTCTGATTCTGACTGTGTTTACACTGTAACTGGTGTCAGTGTGAAGGGGCTTCTGACTCACTTTCAGGCTGTGTTTACACTGTAACTTGCATCAGTGTGTAGGGGTTTCTGACTCACTTTCAGGCTGTGTTTACACTGTAACTAGTTTCAGTGTGAAGGGATTTCTGACTCGGATTCTGGCTGTGTTTACAATGTAACTAGGGTCAGTGAGAAGGGCTTTCTCACTCTGATTCGAGCTGTGTTTATACAGTAATTGGTGTCAGTGAGAAAGAGTTTCTGATTCTGGTTCCGGCTGTGTTTACACTGTAACTAGTATCAGTGCGAAGGAGTTTCTCACTCTGATTCAGGCTGTGTTTACACTGTAACTGGCGTCAGTGTAAAGGGGTTTCTCACTGATTCAGGCTGTGTTTACATTATAACTAGTGTCAGTGTGAAGGAGTTTCTCACTCTGATTCTGGCTGTATTTACACTATAGTGTCAGTGTGATGGGGTTTCTGACTCTGATTCAGGCTGTGTTTACCTTATAACTAGTGTCAATGTGACAGGGTTTCTCACTGATTCTGGCTGTGTTTACACTGTAACTAGTATCAGTGTGATGGGGTTTCTCACTCTGATTCAGGCTGTGTTTACACGATAACTAGTGTCGGTGTGAAGGGGTTTCTGACTCTGATTCAGGCAGTGTTTACACTGGAACAGATGATTGCACAGTGTTCAGTTCCATTCGCATCCCCTCAAATAATGAAGTCGTCCGAGTCCGCATGCAGCAAGACCTGGACAACATCCAGGCTTGGGCTCAGAAGTGGCAAGTGACATTAGTGCCAGGCAATGACCATCTCCAACAAGAGAGAGTCTAACCACCTCCCCATGACATTCAACGGCATTACCATCGCCGAATCCCCCACCATCAACATCCTGGGGGTCACCATTGACCAGAAACTTAACTGGACCGGCCATATAAATACTGTGGCTACGAGAGCAGGTCAGAGGCTGGGTATTCTGCAGCGAGTTACTCACCTCCTGACTCCCCAAAGTCTTTCCACCATCTACAAGGCACAAGTCAGGAGTGTGATGGAATACTCTCCACTTGCTTGGATGAGTGCAGCTCCAACAACGCTCAAGAAGCTCGACACCATCCAAGATAAAGCAGCCCGCTTGATTGGCACCCCATCCACCACCCTAAACATTCACTCCCTTCACCACCGGCGCACAGTGGCTGCAGTGTGTACCATACACAGGATGCACTGCAGCAACTCGCCAAGACTTCTTCGACAGCACCTCCCAAACCCGCGACCTCTACCACCATCCCGGCTTGGAAATATATCGCCGTTCCTTCATCGTCGCTGGGTCAAAATCCTGGAACTCCCCACCTAACAGCACTGTGGGAGAACCGTCACCACACGGACTGCAGCGGTTCAAGAAGGCGGCTCACCACCACCTTCTCAAGGGCAATTAGGGATGGGCAATAAATGCCGGCCTCGCCAGTGACGCCCACATGCCATGAACGAATAAATAAAAAAACCCCGAATAAATAAACTAGTGTTAGTGAGAAGGGGTTTCTCACTGATTCAGGCTGTGTTTGCACTGTAACTCGTGTCATTGTGAAGGGTTTTCTCACTCTGATTCAGGCTTTGTTCACACAGTAATTGGTGTCAGTGTGAAGGGGTTTCTCACTCTGGTTCCGGCTGTGTTTACACTGTAACTAGTGTCAGTGTGAAGGGGTTTCTGACTCTGATTCAGACTGTGTTTACACTATAACTAGTGTCAGTGTGAAGGGATTTCTGACTCTGATTCGAGCTGTGTTTATACAGTAATTGGTGTCAGTGAGAAAGAGTTTCTGATTCTGGTTCCGGCTGTGTTTGTACTGTAACTAGTATCAGTGTGATGGGGTTTCTCATTCTGATTCAGGCTGTGTTTACACTATAACTAGTGTCAGTGTGAAGGGATTTCTGACTCTGATTCGAGCTGTGTTTATACAGTAATTGGTGTCAGTGAGAAAGAGTTTCTGATTCTGGTTCCGGCTGTGTTTGTACTGTAACTAGTATCAGTGTGATGGGGTTTCTCATTCTGATTCAGGCTGTGTTAACATTATAACTCGTGTCATTGTGAACGGGTTTCTCACTCTGATTCAGGCGGTGTTGACACTGCAAGTAGTTTCAGTGTGAAGGGGTTTCTTAGTCTGATTCAGGCTGTGTTTGCATGATAACTAGTGTCAGTGTGAAGGGGTTTCTGACTCGGATTCTGGCTGTGTTTACACTGTAACTAGTGTCAGCGTGAAGGGGTTTCTGACTCTGATTCTGGCTGTGTTTACACTGTAACTAGTGTCAGTGTGAAGGGATTTCTGACTCGCATTCTGGCTGTGTTTACACTGTAACTAGGGTCAGTGTGAAGGGCTTTCTCACTCTGATTCAAGCTGTGTTTATACAGTAATTGGTGTCAGTGAGAAAGAGTTTCTGATTCTGGTTCCGGCTGTGTTTACACTATAACTAGTATCAGTGTGAAGGAGTTTCTCACTCTGATTCTGGCTGTATTTACACTGTCACTAGTGTCAGTGTGAAGAGGTTTCTCACTGATTCTGGCTGTGTTTACACTATAACTAGTGTTAGTGTGAAGGGGTTTCTGACTCTGATTCAGGCTGTGTTTACACAATATCTCGTGTCAGTGTGCAGGGGTTTCTCGCTGATTCAAGCTGTGTTTACACAGTAATTGGTGTCAGTGAGAAAGAGTTTCTCACTCGGATTCTGGCTGTGTTTACACTGTAACTAGTTTCAGTGAGAAGGTGTTTCTCACTCTGATTCAAGCTGTGTTTATACAGTAATTGGTGTCAGTGTGACAGCCTGAATCAGAATGAGAAACCCTGTCACACTGACACCAATTACTGTATAAACACAGCTTGAATCAGTGAGAAACCCCTGCACACTGACACTAGTTATCGTGTAAACACAGCCTGAAACAGTCAGAAACCCCTGCACACTGACACGAGATATTGTGTAAACACAGCCTGAATCAGAGTCAGAAACCCCTTCACACTAACACTAGTGACAGTGTAAACACAGCCAGAATCCGAGTCAGAAACCCCTTCACACTGACACCAATTACTGTGTAAACACAGCCTGAATCAGAATGAGAAACCCTGTGTTTACACTGTAACTAGTGTCAGTGTGTAGGGGTTTCTCACTCTGATTCAGGCTGTGTTTACACTATAACTAGTGTCAGTGTGAAGGGTTTTCTGACTCACTTTCAGGCTTTGTTTTCACTGTAACTAGTGTCAGTGTGAAGGGGTTCTGACTCGGATTCTGGCTGTGTTTACACTGTAACTAGTGTCAGTGTGTCGGGGTTTCTCACTCTGATTCAGGCTGTGTTTACACTATAACTAGTGTCAGTATGAAGGGGTTTCTGACTCACTTTCAGGCTGTGTTTTCACTGTAACTAGTGTCAGTGTGAAGGGGTGTCTGACTCTGATTCAGGCTGTGTTTACACAGTAATTGGTGTCAGGTGAGAAAGAGTTTATCTTTCTGGTTCCGGCTGTGTTTACACTATAACTAGTATCAGTGTGAAGGGGTTTCTCACTCTGATTCAGGCTGTGTTTGCACATTAATTGGTGTCAGTGTGAAGGGGTTTCTCACTGATTCAGGCTGTGTTTACCCTATAACTAGTGTCGGTGTGAAGGAGTTTCTGACTCTGATTCAGGCTTTGTTCACACAGTAATTGGTGTCAGTGTGAAGGGGTTTCTCACTCTGGTTCCGGCTGTGTTTACACTGTAACTCGTGTCAGTGAGAAGGGGTTTCTCACTGATTCAGGCTGTGTTTACACGATAACTAATGTCGGTGTGAAGGGGTTTCTGACTCTGATTCAGGCAGTGTTTACACTAGAACTGATAATTGCACAGTGTTCAGTTCCATTCGCAACCCCTCAAATAATGAAGTCGTCCGAGCCCGCTTGCAGCAAGACCTGGACAACATCCAGGCTTGGGCTCAGAAGTGGCAAGTGACATTAGTGCCAGGCAATGACCATCTCCAACAAGGGAGAGTCTAACCACCTCCCCTTGACATTCAACGGCATTTCCATCGCCGAATCCCCCACCATCAACATCCTGGGGGTCACCATTGACCAGAAACTTAACTGGACCGGCCATATAAATACTGTGGCTATGAGAGCAGGTCAGAGGCTGGGTATTCTGCAGCGAGTTACTCACCTCCTGACTCCCCAAAGCCTTTCCACCATCTACAAGGCACAAGTCAGGAGTGTGATGGAATACTCTCCACTTGCTTGGATGAGTGCAGCTCCAACAACGCTCAAGAAGCTCGACACCATCCAAGATAAAGCAGCCCGTTTGATTGGCACCCCATCCACCACCCTAAACATTCACTCCCTTTACCACCGGCGCACAGTGGCTGCAGTGTGTACCATCCACAGGATGCACTGCAGCAACTCGCCAAGACTTCTTCGACAGCACCTCCCAAACCCGCGACCTCTACCACCTAGAAGGACAAGAGCAGCAGGCACATGGGAACAACACCACCTGCACGTTCCCCTCCAAGTCACACACCATCCCGGCTTGGAAATATATCGCCGTTCCTTCATCGTCGCTGGGTCAAAATCCTGGAACTCCCCACCTAACAGCACTGTGGGAGAACCGTCGCCACACGGACTGAAGCGGTTCAAGAAGGCGGCTCACCACCACCTTCTCAAGGGCAATTAGGGATGGGCAATAAATGCCGGCCTCGCCAGTGACGCCCACATGCCATGAACGAATAAAAAAAAAACGAATAAATAAACTAGTGTCAGTGAGAAGGGGTTTCTCACTGATTCAGGCTGTGTTTACACTATAACTTGTGTCAGTGTGAAGGGGTTTCTCACTGATTCAAGGTGTGTTTACACATGAATTGGTGTCAGTGAGAAGGGGTTGCTCACTGATTCAGGCTGTGTTTACACGATAACTAGTGTCAGTGTGAAGGGGTATCTGACTCTGATTCAGGCTGTGTTTACACACTAATTGGTTTGAGTGAGAAGGGGTCAAGTAAGGGAAGATCTGATAAAGAAAGAAGACAAGACAAGAGACCAAGTTAGCCATAAGGGAAATGATAATCAGAGTGGCAGAAAGGGACAGAGCATGCAAACTTAAGAGTGCGCCAGCAGATAAGGCTAGAGGTTCCAAAAATAGTAAAAAGACAGCACTGAAGGCTTTGTATCTGAATGCGCAAAGCATTCGTAACAAAATGGATGAATTGACAGCTCAAATAGAAATAAATATGTACGATCTGATAGCCATTACAGAGACACGGCTGCATGATGACGAAGGCTGAAACCTGAATATTCAAGGGTACTTGACATTTCGGAAGGACAGGAAGCTAGGAAAAGGTGGAGGGATAGCTCTGTTGATTCAGGATGACGTGAGTATAATAGAGAGAAATGACCTTAGTTCTAAAGACCAAGATGTGGAATCAGTTTGGGTAGAAATAAGAAATAGTAAAGGCAAGAAGTCACTTGTGGGAGTCGTTTATAGGCCCCCTAACAGTAACCATACTGTAGGACAGGGTGTACAGGAAGAAATAATGGGGGCTTGTGAAAAAGGAACAGCGATAATCATGGTTGATTTTAATCTACGTATAGATTGGAAGAATCTGATTGGCAAAGGTAGCCTGGAAGATGAGTTCATAGAGTGCTTTCGGTACATTTTCTTAGAGCAGCACGTTCTAGAACCAACCAGAGAGCGGGCTATTCTAGATCTGGTAATGTGTAATGAGACAGGATTAATTAATGACCTCATTGTAAAGGAGCCTCTAGGTAGTAGTGATCACAATATGATTGAATTTCGCATTCTGTTTGAGGGAGAGAAGCGTAGGTCTGAGACTAGTGTTTTAAACTTAAATAAGGGCAATTATGAGGGCATGAAGACAGAGCTGGCTAAAGTGAAGTGGGAAATTAGTTTAAGGGATAGGTCAGTAGAGATGCGGTGGCAGACATTTAATGAGATATTTCATAACACAAGATGATCATACGATCTGTTTTTATATTTCTATCCCTCGCCCCCACTATTTAGTTCAAAGCCCTGTCTACCGCCCTAGTTATACGATTTGCTAGAACACTGGCCCCAGCTCTGACACTGCAATTGTAAACACCACCTGAACCAGTCAGAAACTCCTTCACACTGACACTACAGTCACAGTGTAAAGATACATTTCAGTGAGAAAGAAAGACTCCAGAGGAAGGACGTACCATCCGTGGCTAACTAAGGAAGTTAAAAATAGTATCAAATTGAAAGAGAAAGCATACAATTCCGTGAAGATTAGAGGCAGGTCAGAAGATTGGACAGAATATAAAAATCAGCAAAGAATGACTAGAAGAATAATAAGGAGGGAGAAATTTGAGTACGAGAGAAAGCTAGCTAGAAATATCAAAACAGATAGTAAGAGTTTCTACAGGTATTTAAAAAGGAAAAGAGTAAGTAAAGTGAGCGTTGGTCCTCTAGAGAGTGAGTCTGGGGAATTAATAATGGAGAATAAGGAAATGGCGGATGAACTGAACAGATATTTTTCATCCGTCTTCACTGTAGAGGATACAAACAACATGCCAGAAATAATTGTGAATCAAGAGGTGAAAGGGAGGGAGGAACTTAAAACATTTACAATCACCAGGGAAAGGGTTCTGAAAAAATTATTAGAACTAAAAGCTGACAAGTGCCCAGGTCCTGATGGACTTCATCCTAGGGTCTTAAAAGAAGTGGCTGCAGAGATAGTAGATGCATTGGTATTAATTTTCCAAAATTCCCTAGATTCTGGAAGGGTCCCATCAGATTAGAAAATAGCAAATGTAACTCCTCTATTCAAGAAAGGAGGGAGACAGAAAGCAGGAAACTACAGGCCAATTAGCTTAACATCTGTCATAGGGAAAATGCTAGAATCTATTATTAAGGAGATCATAGCAGGGCACTTAGAAAATTTCAATGCAATCAGGCAGCGTCAACACGGCTTTGTGAAAGGCAAATCGTGTTTGACTAATTTTGTTAGAGTTCTTTGAGGAAGTAACAAGCAACGTGGATAAAGAGGATCCTGGTGTACTTGGATTTCCAGGAGGCATTTGACAAGGTGCCACATCAGAGGCTACTACACAAAATAAGAGCTCATAGTGTACATTAGCAATAATAAACATAATAGCATTGGTTAGCTAACAGGAAACAGAGAGTAGGCATAAATGGGTCATTTTCAGGTTGGCAAGATGTAACGAGTGGAGTGCCACAGGGATCAACTATTTACAATCTATATCAATGACTTGGATGAAGGGACCGAATGTATGGTTGCTAAATTTGCTGATGACACAAAGGTAGGTAGGAAAGTAAGTTGTAAAGAGGACATAGGAGCCTGCAAAGGGATATAGATAGGTTAAGTGAGTGGGCAAAAATTTGGCACATGGCGTATAATGTGGGTAAATGTGAACTTGTCCATTTTGGCAGGAGGAATAGAAAAGCAGTATATTATTTAAATGGAGAGATTGCCGACACTCTGAGGTACAGAGGGATCCGAGTGTCCTAGTACATGAATCACAAAAAGTTAGTATGCAGGTACAGCAAGTGATTAGGAAGGCAAATGGAATGTTGTCGTTTATTGCAAGGGGAATGGAATATATAAGTAGTGATGTTTTGCTACAGTTGTACAGGGCATTGGTGAGACCACATCTAGAATACTGTGTGCAGTTTTGGTCTCCTTATTTAAGAAAGGACATAATTGCTTTAGAGGTGGTTCAGAGAAGGTTCACTTGACTGATTCCTGGGATGAGGGGATTATCTTATGAGGAAAGGTTGGACAAGTTGAGTCTGTATACATTGGAGTTTAGAAGAATGAGAGGTGATCTTATTGAAACATATAAGATCCTGAGGGGTTGAAGGGGTAGATGCTGAGAGGATGTTTCCCCTTGTGGGAGAGACTAGAACTAGGGGACACAGTTTAAAAATAGGGGGTCTCCCATTTAAGATGGAGATGAGGAGAATTTTTTTCTCTGAGGGTCGTGACTCTGTGGAACTCCCTTCCCCGGAGAGCAGTGGAGGCAGGGTCATTGAATATTTTTTAGGCTGAGTTAGATAGATTCTTGATTAACAAGGGAGTCAAAGATAGAATGGATAGTAGGATTGAGGTCACAATCAGATCAGCCATGATCTTATCAAATGGCAGAGCAGGCTCGAGGGGCCAAATGGCCTACTCCTGCTCTTAATTCATATGTTCGTATGTCAGTGTGAAGGGGTTTCTTGCTCTGAATCCGTCTCTGTTTACACTGTAACTGCAGCGTCAGTGTGAAGTGGCTTCTGACTGGATTGAGGCTGTGCTTACACTATAACTGCAGTGTCAGTGTGAAGGAGTTTCTGACTGATTCAGGCAATGTTTACACTATAACTGCAGTGTCAGTGTGAAGGAGTTTCTGACAGATTCAGGCTGTGTTTACATTATAACTGCAGTGTCAGTGTGTAGGGGCTTCTGACTGATTCAATATCTGTACACACTGTAACTGCAGTGTCAGTGTGAAGGAGTTCTGCCTCTGATTCAGGCGGTGTTTGCACTACAGTTGCAGTGTCAGTATGAAAGAGTTTCTTGCTCTGAATCAGATTGTGTTTACACTATAACTGCAGTGTCATTGTGAAGGGGTTTCTCGCTTTGAATTAGTCTGTGTTTACACTGCAACTGCAGTGTCAGTGTGAAGGGATTCCTGACTGATTCAGTATCTGTTTGCACAATAACTGCAGTGTCAGTGTGAGGGGGTTCTGCCTCTGATTCAGGCTGTGCTTACACAATAACTGCAGTGTCAGTGTGAAGGAGTTTGACTGATTCAGGCGGTATTTACACTATAATTGCAGTATCAGTGTGAAGGGGTAACTCGCTCCGAATTAGTCTGTGTTTACACTATAGCTAGTGTCATTGTGAAGGAGTTTCAGACAGATTCAGGCGGTGTTTACATTACAACTGCAGTATCAGTGTGTAGGGGCTTCTGACTGACACTGTAACTGCAGTGTCAGTGTGAAAGGTTCTGCCTCTGATTCAGGCAGTGTTTACACTACAATTTCAGTGTCAGTGTGAAGGGGTTTCTCGCTCTGAATCAGATTGTGTTTACACTATTGCTGTAGTGTCAGTGTGAAGGGCCTTCTGACTGATTCAGGCTGTGTTCACACTGACTGCAGTTATAGTATAAAGGGTTTCTGACTGAATCAGTCTGTGCTTACACTATAACTGTAGTGTCAGTGTTAAGGAGTTTCTGACTCTGATTCTGACTGTGTTTACACTTTAACTAGTCTCAATGTGAAGGGGTTTCTGACTGGATTCAGGCTGTCTTTACACTTTAACTGCAGTGTCAGTGTGAAGGGGTTCCTAATTTGTGATTGAGGCTCTGCATTAAACTTAAGATGTAATGTCCGTAATTTATCACTGTCCTGGCACATGACCAGCAAATGCCCTGCAGTGTTGTCACTAGGATTTCAGTGTGGGTAATAGTGGGTGTGTGAAATTTTATACTATGTCTGCTTCAATTGTGGAAAAATGTTCACCTGATTCAAACTAGTTAGATTTGTAACCACCAGAAATCAGCTTAAAATACTATCACTAAGGGTTGCAGTTTAAGATAGTTAATTAAAATCAACCCACAAGAAGGTACGGCATTGAAATATATTGGCTTATATGTCATTTAAAACAATATTTTATCTATGACATTTCCATACCGATTCGTTAATGAGCTCAGTGACCCCACTGACTTGATATCACAGCTCCCTGTAAATGCACTGTCCACTGTATTTCGAGCCATATAGACCAGGAAAGTTCCAGCTATGAGCCTGTGTTGAGTATATTTATAATATGTGTGTGTGTGTCTATATGTACATAGAACCACAATGACTGAGTTGTGTTCTCTGCTCACAATTAAACTCTATCCTATCTCAGAGTTCGCTAGGGCAGTATTGTCTAATAGAAATCACTGACTAGCCGCATGCATTAATTTTAGTAGAAAATGCCTTACATACACTCGCCTGATAAATGTACTTAATATGTGTATAATTACTTTAAAAACATCTACCGCTGTTCAGGAACCAAAGAAGTAAAGCACTCACAATCAAAAAGCACTTGCCTACCCTGCTTTTTGTCTTATCATTTTACTGACAACCGCCTAAAAAGATTAAAGTACAGGTGCATACACTGTGTGAATGAGTATTGAGATCACAGGCCCAACAACGGTGTCGAGGACTCACTTTTTATTTACTAATCGGAAAAGCAATTAGCCTCATCTGGATTCCCAATTAGCCACATGTGGCTAGTGGCTACCGTATTGGACAACACTGGGCTAGGGAATTCCCTACCTCAATAGGCACTTTGTAATAAGTTGAGCCCAAGAAAATCAATTTAAGCTGCTTGAAAATGTCATTGTAATGCCATTCTGGTGATATATATAATCACTGGTATTTTAATTCCCTGCGGCCTATTCTCTACACATGTTACAGTTTACCATCAATGTTGTTGGTCCCAGGGTAGTCATGATTCTCTGAGGTCAGCTGTAATTTTGAGCCTTGCTTTTTGTGTTGGGTTTGATGTGGCTGATGTTTTTGGTCAGGGAAGGGTATGTTGCCAAAAAGCTGTTTGTGACCTGAAATATATAGGATTGTCCAACCAGTGTTGAAAACCAAAAGCAAGGTAGTTTCTGCTGTTCCAGGTAATGCATATCTAGAGGGGGCAGAATTTCCACTGGAGCACAGCGCTCAGTATTTTTGTTCCTGAGATGGTCTAGAGCACGGGTGGAGATTCATGTTGAGAGAATTGACAATGTTTTAAGACAATTCCAGTTAAGTGAAATCATGGAATTTGCAGTATTCATACTGTGTCTGCTCGAATTGTGAAAACAGCCTGTGATACAAATGTACGTTTTATCTTTCCGCGCTTGGGCTGTGCCTGGAGAGAGCATTTTGAACTCTACAACAGTAGGATGATGTACTGGTGGTTGCAGATCTGTCATTGGTGGTGGTGGGAGCAATTTGAGGTAAGACCAGCACATAGAGAGTGTATTGCAAAACCATAGAACACACTGTGCCCAGCGTCAACATTGAGGGCAGTTCACCTACTTTCTGGTATTGTGAGAGAACTTGTATGGCATTGTAAAGATCAGAGTGACATTGCAGTGTTTGTGTACAAATATGAGGTATACCAGCCTTTATTTTCTTACAGTTCTGCTTTAGAATCTACAGATTGATTTTTGCAGTGATATAATTGCAATGGTGTCTCTAGCTGACCCACACAGATCTGGGAAGTCCCCAGTTAATCCTTGATCTGTGCTCAGTTAACTGATCTCAGCTGGGGTGAGGATAGAATGGAACATTTAGGTTTTATAAAGTATTTTGAGATGTCTTTATATACATGAGCACTTTGGTTGTTGAGGTGGGGGAGAATGATTCTGGTTGCTCTTAGTGGATTGAGAGTAGTTTACAGCCAAACCCAATATTCTCACCTGACGTCCACAGATGTGCTGCTTGAGCAAAAGTTAGTAGTTGGGGATCATGACTTGGAACCGTGGCCATTTTTACATCTAACCTGAGCCAAAAGCACCGATCTTGATTGTAACACCCTTCCTTTCTTCCTGGTGGAGATCAGCTAACTGAGCGCAGAGTAGAGTTTGAACCTGGGTCCTTGGTAAGAAAGAAAGAACTTATATTTATATAGCGCCTTTCACAACCTCGGGACGTCCCAAAGCGCTTTACAGCCAATTAAGTACTTTTGAACTGTGGTCACTGTTGTAGTGTAGAAAATGGTGGGAGCCTGAACAGGTCAACGACTCACTGCATAAACTCCGAGCCTCTGGGGGCAGCATTGGCCCATTTTATTTTTTTGTTAAACATAATTCAAGGCACTTGCAGCTTTCGAGCACCAAGGAGGAGTCTCGTGAAAGAAGTCAATGCAGAGTTGAGGACCTTTCACTTCTGTGAAAAAAAAAATGAGAATGTCATTTCATCTCCTTTTGGATATCATCGTTAATCTTGTTTTCTTTTTAATGAGGCTATGGTGGAGTAGGGAATGAAATGCTGTAATTTAATCAGGTTTCCGATCACATCCATAAACCACTCGAGGCTTGTCTTTGCAGGAGTGACGTCAGCTGAGCCCCTAGAGTAAATGATAGACTTGTCCTTCAGTCCCACCCATTCCACACTTCGTGCTGGCTAATGTTCTTTGTTTACAGCAGGTTGTAACTGAGTTACACAAATCAGAGGCTCCCGGGTTTGATTCCCTGTCATTGGTAGTCTCAACGCTTCCTACTTCTGATCACTTATCCATTGGCTCCTGCTGGAAAGTTTGTGCATGGGGACTTCTGGGAAGGGCAGGATCTGGACTTGGCCAAGGTAGATGGAGTTAAAATACAGATCAGCCATGATTGAATTGAATGGCGGAATAGGCTCGAGGGGCTGAATGGCCTACTCCTGTTGCTGTGTTCCTATATGTTTGAATATCCTACTGACGCTCACTGCCTGGGCTCACACATCAAGACCTCACTTGAGTGAGGTCCCGGCGGTCACCCGCACCCATGGAACCTGAAAGAAGCCAGGAGGGCGGAACAAGCATGAAGTATAAACCTCCTGTTGAATTTCTGTGTCTCCCAGAAGGTGCTTGTGCACAGGGTTATTCCTGTGCTATAGTTCTGATTGTGGTGACAGTAGCACTTAGCATTGTGGCCAACTTTTGTTTTGGTCATTGCTCCCATTTCAATCTGTCCGTCCCTCGCATCCCTCCCCACAGCGGGAGCTCTTCTGCTAACTTTGAAGGTGAGCAACTTTTGTCCTCCCTGTCATGTTAAACGAAGTGTTGGTTTGACTGATGTACTATGGGAAGGACCACTCCTTTCTCTTTCCCCCCCCCCCCCCCTCCACCCCCGCAATACTTGCTTGAGGACAAGAATCAGGGCTCCATATCTGAGAGCAGGTATTTACACTTTGATAAAAAGAGAGGACGGAGCCAGGGGGCAACTTCAACCAGAAATGACTGCGTGCTGACGTTGCTGTAGCGAGACCCTGAAAATATCTTATCTGTAGGAGGCTGGCGTTGGCAGTGCTCCCAAGGAGACGTCCTTTTGCATGCACAACAATAACTGTTGTTGTTTTGGACACTGTAAAAATAAATGAGGGATGTTGGAAGTGAAACTGTTTGGGGAAAAATGAACCCGAGCAGTCTGCTTGTATTATTCTGCTAGTGACCCATCTGTTAAAGGACCGTGGAGACCCCTACCCAAGCCAATCATCCACTGTTGGGCTTGTCGATCTGTGTGTTTATGACTGAGCGTCTGGATCTTTGCTGTTACCCCCATTTTAATCTGTCTGTCCCTCACATCGGGAGCTCTTCTGCTAATGTTGAAGGCGGCTGACTTTCGTCCTCTACGCCATGTTAAGTGAATTTGGTTGAGCTATCCAGGCTGGCTTATGGAAAGAAAGAAAGCCGTACATTTATATAGTGCCTT
This sequence comes from Heptranchias perlo, assembly GCF_035084215.1. Classification (NCBI taxonomy): domain Eukaryota; kingdom Metazoa; phylum Chordata; class Chondrichthyes; order Hexanchiformes; family Hexanchidae; genus Heptranchias; species Heptranchias perlo. The sequence goes on along the minus strand of NC_090367.1, from coordinate 4,758,904 downwards.
TCATGACGTCACAACGTACCTGGGTCATGCTCCCCTCCACCTAGGACTACGAAAGGGTATCTAGTTGCCGTTAACTTTTTTTTGTGTCGATCTTGAGGTTTGTTTGACAAGTGGTAGAGACCCTGAGCAATGTGTTGATTTAACGTCGTGTTTAAAGCAGTGGAGTCTGTGGGTGTGGAATGCCCCGGCCCAGACTGTTCTTGCTGAGCGTGAACAGCGAGAGGTGGGAATGCAGTTGCCCCGATATGGTAGTTGGTTCAGGACTCCTTTGTAACGAGCAATAGGAGTAATCCTTTTGTCCGTGTGGGCAGGTAAACCGAATAGCGAGCAGGAGCCCGGAGAGGGAGGCAGTGAAGAGCGAGCTTCGGGCAGCGAGGAGCGACCGTCTGACAACGAGAGGCGTGGGCAGAAGAGACGTCACGAGGATCGCGGTCGTGGATACTACGAATTCAGGGAGGAGACGTACTACAATCGGTGAGAGAATTACTGCGACTGTTAAACCTGTTCACAAAAATGGCCACTGGGGTCAAGTAACACCAATCATTCACTTTAATTGGGGAGTTAATGTGGGACTTTTCCCCGCTTCTGTATATTTCTAATGGTTAATCTCCTGGTGCTGAAAGTAAATCTATCCAACTTTGATCCAGTTAGATGTTTTGTACAAATTCAAAGGAAGATCTTAGAACATCTATCGATAATATATTAAATAAAGTGGGGACTGAATCTCGTTTGCACGCCCTGGTCCAATTGTCCTCTGCCCTCTCACGCCCTATCACTTGGAAAACTATACTTCACCCCCTGTGTGCAGTGCCTTTAGGCAATTGACTAGTGTGTGCGTGTGTGCATCTTGTCAATCTTGTTTTGGGTCTGCACTTCCTGTTTTCATGAAGCAGATTAAATAATAACTTTCAAAAGGGAATTGGATAAATTCTTGAAGGGGAAAAATTTGCAGGGCTATGGGGAAAGGGCAGGGGAGTGGGACTAATTGAATAGCTCTTTCAAAGAGCCAGCATGGGCCGAATGGCGGCCTCCTGTGCTGTAACATTCTCTGATTTATTTGTCATGCTTTTGTGTCCACATTTCACATTGCGACAGTTGGCAAAGCAATTTGCAATGCTGTCACAGCCTCTGACACTAGACGGCTCCATATAGCGTGTTTCTTAAGTCTTTCTTCCAACTCCTTCACCCCTTGTATGTGTATATAAAGAATTATATTCATCAGCAGATTCTAGGCAATGCCACAGACTGTTTACAAGTAAATATTAAAAACACCCCAGTGCATTAAAAGTTTCCACTCTGCTTTTTCCCTGATTTCTCAACGGGCTTATGAAGTGAGGAACTGAACCCAAGAGGCAAGCAAGATCCCGGGTTCTATATCTGGTCTGTGCTGATTTTAGCTGATCTCAGCCAGGGTGGTGATTGGGGGCTGCAGTTGGCCTCAGTGCCCCAGGATAGGGAGGGGGAAATAGACTAGAGTTCCCCCTCTTGACCGCTGTCCAGCAACCCTCATTGGAAGTGCATGTTGGGATGCTCTGTGGTGCCTCCTGAGCTAAGACAGCATACTGATACTGTCAAACCTCTTGTGTAAAAAAACCAAATATGCTGCCGTATTAGAGGGCTTCTAGCATCTGTGCAAATACACCTTGTAAAGAATCGATGTCTTTGAGAGTGGAGTAGAGGGTAGAAAATTGGTGGGGTGGGGGGGCGGGTGGGGAGAGAGAGAGAGGAGAACAAAAAAATGTGTCTAAATATTGATCCTGATTACAATGTACCAAGTACTCGAGAGTTTTCTGGTGGTTGTAATCTAATTACCTTGGAGCCATGCCAGCAATCTCTTTCGAGTATTGGATGAGTTTAAGTACCAAAGTTCGATTATAATGTACATGTCTAATAATGTATGATCTGCCTGTTACATTAAGTGGCTGTACTACTTGCTTTAAAGCTCATGTGGAGCATAGACCAGTTGGGCTGAATTTTCTGTGCCGTAAATTCTATGTACAGTCTCTCCTCCATGATCATTACCCCTTCCCTCTTTCCCCCCCCCCCCCCCCACCCCCTCCCCCAAACCATTAATCAGAAGTGCAGCCAGCCCCAACGTCGAAACTGATCCCAGAGTGAGCCCTAGATGGTTTTGGGAAGTGCAAATGGCCCCCTGCTGACATTGGGCTTCTGCTCGGCTCCCTGAATCTCTTGTGCCACTGTGTTGCTCTCCCCATCCCCTGATTTCTGCACCTATCTCTAAGTTGTGTCTGTTGATCCCTACAGGGCCAGGTCCCCGGTGCCTGTGGGGAATGAGGAGGCTGAAGAAGAATTTGACGACAGTTTAGTGTGTCTCGACACCTGTAAGTGTGACATTCTGTGAGGCAAAGGTCAACGTGCACTCCATCAGTTTAAAAAATGGTCTTTGAATCTTTATATTAAGCCTGGAGAACGGATCGCGCAGAATGGCTTTGGGGTTTGCAGGAATTGGGGGAATCGGAAGACGTGAAGATTATTGGTCTCGTGAGATTGTTGCTAATTTTCCCGAGAGATCTAAAAATTCCGGACAACCAGGCTGTGTTCAGCCAGCGCTCCAAGACGCTTTATCGACTGGTCGTCTCTCAAGGGCTCTCATTGCGTGTGCCGTTTTCTCGCTGCACATATTGGACGATAAATGCGCTCAACAGAGGTTAAAACTGACTTGTGGGGTTTACATTGGCCAGCAGAACAGACTTTGTACCTTACAGGTTCCGGAGTGGGGAGTGATTCGGGTTTGCTGTGATTCGTGGCTGCTCCTGGCCTTTCTGGTCTAGTTACACGTTGACTTTACCAACTGAGCCATCGGGGTGGTCATTTAAGATTGTATTGTGTCCTGTTTCTATTAACCTGTGATCTTAAATCGAGCAATTTTTGCTGTGTCTCAATCTCGGGCAAGCTGTGGTTTGGTTATGTACCCAACAGCCTGATGTTTTGCATGTGCCGAGTGTTTCACCTCTCCTTCCTTTTGAACAGATAACTCTGACCTTCACTTCCAAGTTGCCAAAGACCGCTACGGTGGGCAGCCGCTCTCCCCCGAGAAGTTTGCGTATCTCTGGGGCGGTGCGAGGGCTACCTACGGAGTGACGAAGGGCAAAGTCTGCTTCGAGGTGAAGGTAAGACCTGATTGTCCCAACACTTTTGCTGTGAGCTGCAGTTGACCCAAATTTGATGTATTCACTTGGAGACCCTGGCATTATATCCACACTGAGTCACTGGTGGCTTTTAGACGCCCCATCTTAATACAGGCCACTGTGTGTCTGTATAGTTTTAAAAAATCACCTGATACTTCAATCGAACATTATTCCCACAAATACATGTTAATCGCATCGTGTTTAACAGTTCATACATATTCTTTCCCCTATTGTGTGCATAGTTAGCTGATCTCGGTGGGAGTTACAGGAAGCTGCAGTGCCTCTGGGACAGGGTAATTAGATCTGATTCGTATCCAGCGCCATGTACTAGAAATGTGCCTTTGAGTGAGGGTAGGTTGAGGATTTGCAGTGATGCTGCCTATAGTTGAAAAGCCTGCTGACGCCCCCTGTCTACGCTCCCTCGTGAAGGACGGCCGCTTGGCTGAGATGCTGCAGGGTGACTACCACCTGTGGAATTGTATGCGGAAGCTCCTGTGTGGCCCCACCCCTTTTCTGAACCACGATGTGGAAATGGGTTTAAGCCCAGTCTCTATCCAGAGCCCCTGCTGGAAAGTGCGGCTGTTCGGTGAGGAGAGCATCAGACTCCGTTGCGATAAGCCTACTGTGGTCGAATAGACTGCAGACACTGGCCGTTTAGTTTTGGGAGCACTCAGAATGGCCGTTTAGGTGAAATATCGGATGGTTGCCGTGATCAAGTGAATTGTGTCTCCAAAGAGAGGAACGGAAAAATTGTTGTGGAGTGGGGAGGGGTTTGGGGGCGAGGAAATCTAAATGGGCATTACCTGTGGGCGAGTCTGCATTAACGGGAGCCCTTTCAAATTCGATTCCAGGTGACCCAGAAGTTCCCCGTGAAGCAACTGCCTGAGAGCGAAAGTGAGCGACACATTGTTCGTGTGGGTTGGTCGCTGGACAGCTCCTCACTACAGCTGGGTAAGGAACCCGTAGAAATGGCTCCTCCTTTCCTGTCGCTCCACACCCTGACTGACTGACTGACTGACTGCAATGTTTCTCACATGTTTGGGCAGTCATCTGGCCTTGCCACTGATTGTTCTTACTTTCAATAATACTGGATTTTTAACACATTGCAGGAGACGGGGAGTTTTCCTATGGCTATGATGGAGCTGGAAGAAAGTGGGAAAACTCCAAGTTTGAGGATTACGGAGAGAAGTTTGATGAAAATGATGTAATTGGTTGTTTCGCTGTAAGTATTCCGACTCAGCCTGATGGTTGTTTTGCCTCCACTGCAAATTCTTCTCTCAACATTTTATTCTGTGCTGGGACTGAAATCACATTTCATTTTGGCCATTGGAATCGAGCAATCCCCATAGCACAGGTTAGAAAGCTCCCTCTATATTGTCCTATCAAACACTCCCAGGGCAAGTACAGCATGGGTTAGATACAGATTAAAGCTCCCTCTACACTGCCCATCAAATGCTCCCAGGGCAGGTACAGCACGGGTTAGATACAGAGTAAAACTCCCTCTACACTGTCCCGTCAAACACTCCCAGGGCAGGTACAGCATGGGTTAGATACAGAGTAAAGCTCCCTCTACACTGTCCCATCAAACACTCCCAGGGCAGGTACAGCATGGGTTAGATACAGAGTAAAGCTCCCTCTACACTGCCCATCAAATGCTCCCAGGGCAGGTACAGCACGGGTTAGATACAGAGTAAAACTCCCTCTACACTGTCCCGTCAAACACTCCCAGGGCAGGTACAGCATGGGTTAGATACAGAGTAAAGCTCCCTCTACACTGTCCCGTCAAACACTCCCAGGGCAGGTACAGCATGGGTTAGATACAGAGTAAAGCTCCCTCTACACTGTCCCATCAAATGCTCCCAGGGCAGGTACAGCATGGGTTAGATACAGAGTAAAGCTCCCTCTACACTGCCCATCAAATGCTCCCAGGGCAGGTACAGCACGGGTTAGATACAGAGTAAAACTCCCTCTACACTGTCCCGTCAAACACTCCCAGGGCAGGTACAGCATGGGTTAGATACAGAGTAAAGCTCCCTCTACACTGTCCCGTCAAACACTCCCAGGGCAGGTACAGCATGGGTTAGATGCAGAGTAAAGCTCCCTCTACACTGTCCCATCAAATGCTCCCAGGGCAGGTACAGCATGGGTTAGATACAGATTAAAGCTCCCTCTACACTGCCCATCAAATGCTCCCAGGGCAGGTACAGCATGGGTTAGATACAGAGTAAAGCTCCCTGTACACTGCCCCAAGCAATGTGCCTCAGTCCCAATCTTGGAGAACCTCTGCTGCACCATTGTGACCGTATTGCATTTCCCACACCAGCCGTCCTTTGGCCTCTCAGAGGCTAATTAGTGCCGAACTGAGGCAGTTTTGTACTGTTGGCCTTTTGCCAGTAGGGACTGCATTGAGACTGCCACACTCCGTTCTCACAGAATCCTTACAGTTATCAGACTCAGGAGACTTTCATCCCATTATCCTGGGCTGGATTGGAACCCGTGTCCCAGAGATAAGAGATTGGAAATTCTGTGATGGGAAGGGGCTTGGCCTTTCGGAAATCTCTGCAGTGAGAGTGATTGGGATAAGAACTCAAGGTAGTGTTTTTGGGTTGCCTGGAGTCCACTGTAACCGGTTTGTTGCTTTCTGTTCACAGAATTTTGATGGCGAGGAGGTGGAACTTTCCTTTTCAAAGAACGGAGTATGTCTCGGCGTCGCCTTCACGGTTAGCAAAGAGTCTCTCGCCGAGAAGGCACTGTTCCCGCACGTCCTGTCTAAAAACTGCGCAGTGGAGTGCAACTTTGGTCACAAGGAGGAACCTTTCTTCCCAATCCCAGAGGATTACACTCTCACCCAGAATGTTCCCCTGGAGGACCGTGTTCGTGGGACAGTTGGGCCCAAAGCTAAGGACGCCTGTGAAGTAAGTACCGTAAATAACCAAGGAATCCTTGCTAAGTACAGCGTGTTAGAAAGAACCCCATTCGATTGATCCGTGACCCACATGATGTACTGAGCCAGTTGGTCCCAGGTTTGATTCCCAGTCTGTGCTGAGTTAGCTGCTCTCAACCAGGGCAGCAGTTGGGGTGCTGCAATTGGCCCTTCGAGCCATGGCTGGGAGGAGAGAAAGCAGCCAAGGCCCCTGATCTTGATTATTCAATGAAGCCCCGGTGTCAAGTGCTCACGTGTTGCTGCTTGAGTGAGGTACCGGGGAACTGTACCTCAGATATCCCTTATTATACAGTACGGTAGTGTATTACACAGTGGCCCTGGTCTAGCAATCTAGAGGTCAAGAATTCAAATCCCACCATGGGAAAGTTATGTATTTCAGTAAATCTGGTTGCCTGTGCGCCTGCACCAGAAAATAAAGACCATGAAAGCTGCCGGATGGTAGCAAAAACCCGACTGGTTCATTAATGCCCTGCAGAGACCGCTGCCTACCTGGCCTCCCCTGCACAGGACTCCAGTCCGCACTACGTGGCTGATTCTTAACACCATGAGAAGGTGGCAGTGGTGGGGGGGGGCGGGGGGGTTGTAGCAATTGTACAACTTGGGGGGGCTTGCTCGGCCCCCCCAGTGGTCATTAACCAGGAACGGGCAGTATGCAGCCATGCCCGCAGCACCCACATCCAGAAAATTAAAAGAGAAACACCACTACTCTGTTTTAAGAAGCTGTGTAAAATGTGACTCGTGTTTGTCCTCCTGACAACATCCACTCATTTCAGTTTTTAATTGCTAAACCAGGAATTCTCTTCTCAGCTTCATTTTTTGGATGGATGAGTTTTTGCGCTGATCGGTTTGAGGGACGTTAGTGCAGGGGAAGAGATGGAACGGGGGGAATGGAAGAGCCCCCCCCCAAGGCTCAGCAGTGGACTGGGAGCGGTCGCCTTGGGTACTTGCCTCAAAGTTAGCACAGACAAGGGATAAAAGGTGTTTGTTGGCCTTTGTGAAGTTGAGCTCTTAAGAATATTGCATGTCACTCACATTTCGAAGAAGGGTTGAATCTTATTGAGTTACATTGGTGAGAATATAAAAGTGGGGAAGAGGGTGTGTGTGTTATACCCTAGACTTGGATTGAGGGTAATTGTTAAGGGAATCTCTCCTCTTCCTACAGGTTATACTGATGGTTGGGATGCCAGGAGTTGGTAAGACTACCTGGGTGAAGAATCACGTGGCTGAGAATCCAGAGAAAAGGTACACCGTACTGGGAACACTCAACATTCTGGACAGGATGAGGGTAAGAGACCTTGGGTTTATGTTTACTCTCCCTCTTTACTCTCTAGGGTAATCAGAGATGAGATCAACCAGGGCTTTACATTTTTCTAACTAATTGGTTTTATTAATATTAAAATAGAGCGAGTTTTACAGAGAGTACAACCTCGAAACTCAGAATGGCCAATTCCTCTGCTTCAGGAGACTGAGAGGTTAATAATTCATCGACATCCTGCGTGTTGTTCTCCTGGTCTGTCTCGTGGACTGTGTTCGGTCTGTCTTGTGGAAGTTACTGAAATGGCTGGTTTTATACCCTTGCTGACAAAAAACAGCTTTCCAGTAACTTTCCATTCTCTCTCTCCCACGGTTACACAGACTGATGCTACCAAACAGCACCTGGTGTTTCCCACAGTCTCTCTAGGCCTCCTTATCCGTAGCCTTCCTGACAGTCTGTGTAAGACTCTTGGAATTTGGTCAACCTTCCCAGCATGCCTTGTTGAACAGTCAGTTGAACAGTTCTTTTAACCAAACTCAGCTCCTTTATCAGGTAATTAATCCAGGGTTCTAGTCAATCAGTTAGTTTCCTTAAAACTGGTATTGAAAAGTCCAAAAATCCTTACGAGCTGGTTTGTTGGACGTTAACTGTAACTTCAAGCAGTTTGTAACCCTGCATAGATCATCTTGGCTCACTTGACTGTGGGTCAGGAAGCTGTGGGCTCAAGTACCAAACCAGGACTTGAGCGTGCAATCTAGCCTGCTGGAGCAGTACTGTGTAGAGTGCTGCATTGTTGGAGGTGCCATCCTTTGGATGAGACTGTTCAGGTCGGAATATTCTCATCCAGCAGGCGACGCAGTCCTTGAGCAAGCTGATCTCGTGGCACAATCTGAGGAAGAGCAGGGAGTTGCCCTCAGTGTCCTAGCCAATGTTCCTCCCTCAATCAACGCCACAAAAATAATGGGTTAATGACTCATTCACCTTGGGTCCAGTGTGGACAGGATCGGGCTTGGCTGCAATGCCCCCCACAGTTGAATATCCTGTAGATTCCATCCAGACTTACTCATGGAACTACTCCAGCGTGAAGTCGGTCCTTTCAGCAGAAAAGGGGAGGTGGTGAGCACCCACAACAGGAGTAGCTGTTTACGATAAAATCGCTCACATTGTTCAATGATAACGCTCACGGTGAGCTCTTTTGGTCCTGTCCTCCTAGGTCAAAGGGCTGGAGGGTCCTGAAATGAATGCGGAGCGTCGGAATATTCTCATCCAGCAGGCGACGCAGTCCTTGAGCAAGCTGATCCAGATCGCTGCTTGCAAGAAGCGGAACTACATCCTCGATCAGGTACCGTCCTTCTGAAGTAAAAACAGGAAATGCTGGAAACACTCAGCAGGTCAGGCTGTGGAGAGAGAAGCAGAGTAAACGTTTCAGGTCAATGACTTTTCATCAGAACTGGAAGAAGTCAGAGGTTTAACAGTTTAGAAGCAAGTACAGAGCCAGAGAAAGGTGGGGGGGGGGGGGAGGAAAGAACAAAAGAGAAGGTCTGTGAAAGGGTGAAGGGCAGGATCGATTAAATGACAAAAGGGATGATGGTGCAAGGCAAATAACATTAAAGATGGGTCCAGAGGAGGTGCAACTGACAACAGCAGAACCATTATCAGCATCTGCTGTCCGAAAAATGAGATCAGTGGTTATGATCTGAAGTTTCATAGTAGGTACAGCACAGAAGGAGGCCATTCAGCCCATCATGCCTATGTTGGCTATTTGGAAGAGCTATCCAATTAGTCTCACTCCCCTGCTCTTTCCCCGTTGCCCTGTAAATTTTTTCCCTTTAAGTATTTATCCAATTCCCCTTTGAAAGTTACTGTTGTATCTGCTTCCACCGCCCTTTCAGGCAGCGCATTCCAGACCATTACAACATTCTGCTTAAAAAAAAAATGTTTCCTCATGTTGCCTCTGACTCTTTTGCCGATCACCTTAAATCTGTGGCCTCTGGTTCGTGGCCCATCTGCAGCTGGAAACGTGTGTGTGTGTGTGTGTGTGTGTGTGTGTGTGCGCGCGCACGCGGCTATGCTGCCCTCCATGGTGGGTTAGCCCACCGGTAGCGTCTGTGCTAGCACGTGAAGGATGGCCATTTTGGCGAGGTACCAAAGTGCTGATGAGATCAGCCATGATCTCATTAAATGGCGGAGCAGGCTCGAGGGGCCGAATGGCCTACTCCTGCTCCTATCTCTTAGTATGGTCTTATGGACTGTGGGGCTCCATCGGCAGTAAGAGGCAGCACCGCCAGGAGAGGAGGGTAGAGCAAAGAGGGAGGTGACAATTTGAGGTCACTCCTATCTACCGTTAGAATTCTGAAAGGGTGGTGACATTTCTCCTGTTAACAGCCTCTGTGCCCACCTCCCTTTTTCAGACCAATGTATACAGCTCGGCTCAGCGGCGGAAGATGATCCCGTTCAAAGGCTTTTATCGTAAGGCTGTGGTGATCTGCCCGAGTGACGAGGACTGGAAGACTAGGATGAAGCTGCGATTTGCGGACGAGGGCGAGGACGTGCCAGACTTTGCACTGCATGAAATGAAAGGTGAGGGGGGGTGTGTTTGTTTTAGTGGCACATGCTACACCTCTGATGTTTGTCTTCTCCCCTCCTGCTTGTGTTGATCTCTATCCAGTGCCTTCTGCTAGAATTGCGCCCGCTTGTAGATGTCAGGCGAGCACAGCTGTCGAGCCTAGCTGTGGTGCCCCATTGATCGATGGGACTGTCTGGGCTCTCACATGAACAGAAGGAGGTTAAGGGGAGATTTAACAGAGGTGTTCAAAATTATATGGGGTTTTGATAGAGTAGATAGGGAGGAACTGTTTTCACTGGTAGGAGGGTTGGTAATCAGAGGACGCAGATTTAAGATAATTGGCAAAAGAACCAGAGGGGATGAGGAGAATTTGTTTTACGCAGCGAGTTGTGATGATCTGGAATGCGCTGCCTGAAAGGGCGGTGGAAGCAGATTCAATAATAACTTTCAAAAGGGAATTGGATAAATACTTGAAAAGGAGAAATTTGTAGGGCTAATGGGGAAAGAGCAGGGGGAGTGGGACTAATTGGATAGCTCTTTCAAAGAGCTGGCACAGTCACAATGGGCCGAATGGCCTCCTGTGTTGTATGATTCTATGACTGCGGTCGGGGGCGGAGACCGCGTTCCTTTCTTCACTAACCCAGAAGGCACTGCATGAAACAGCACCCCAGCTGAGACCAGCTAACTTGACATGAGCTGGCAGTGGAACCGGGGCCATCCTGGCCTGTGCGGCTCTGTACCATTAACCTGCAGTTGGTGTTGTTGCGTCCGGCTTTCCCAGCCGACTCTCCTTTCCCTAATCCCTTTTGTGTTGTTTTCAGCCAATTTTACGCTCCCCGAGACCAGCGACTTCCTGGACAAGGTGATTTACGTGGAGCTGGAGAAGGAGCAGGCCAACAAACTGGTGAACAAGTACCGAGACGAGACAAAGAAAGCCCGTCCACAGCAGGAGAAGCGGCAGGATCGGCGTAACTATCGCAACCGTAATGACCGAGACAGGAACTATGGTGAGAAACCACCCGGGCTCATCTTTCTGTTCCCACAGATCAATTCCATGTTGGAATGGAAGTAATTCCACATTTTATCCCTTGTACTCCCAGCTTCCTAGAAAGCCCAGGTTTTCGAAGAGGGGAGAGTAAACGGGGGAATCCCCTAACTAACCCTGAATCCGGGGGAAAACTCTCCAGTGGCTGGAGTCATACCTAGCGCAAAGGAAGATGGTTGTGGTTGTTGGAGGCCAATCATCTCAGCCCCTGGACATTGCTGCAGGAGTTCCTCAGGGCAGGGTCCTAGGCCCAACCATCTTCATCAATGACCTTCCTTCCATCATAAGGTCAGAAGTGGGGATGTTCACTGATGGTTGCACAGTGTTCAGTTCCATTCACAACCCCTCAGATAATGAAGCAGTCCAAGCCCGCATGCAACAAGACCTGGACAACATCCAGGTTTGGGCTGATAAGTGGCAAGTAATATTTGCGCCAGACAAGTGCCAGGCAATGACCATCTCCAACAAGGAAGAGTCTAACCACATCCCCATGACATTCAGTGGCATTACCATCACCGAATTCCCCCACCCTATGGGTCACCATTGACCAGAAACTCAACTGGACCAACCACATAAATACTGTGGCAACTAGAGCAGGTCAGAGGCTGGGTATTCTGTGGTGAGTGGCTCACCTCCTGACTCCCCAAAGCCTCTCCACCATCTACAAGGCACAAGTCAGGAGTGTGATGAAATACCCCCCACTTGCCTGGATGAGTGCAGCTGCAATAACAACTCAAGAAGCTCGACACCATCCAGGACAAAGCAGCCCGCTCGATCGGCAGCCCAACCACCAGCACTGTGTGGGTACTCCCCGGGCAGTGACGTTCTGCGGTGTGGGGGTTTTCAAACTCTGTTTCCACCCCACCTCCGAACCAAGGCATTTGTTTCAGACGTGCGTGCGTGCGTGCAAAAAAATAAACTGCCCTCACGTTGGCTCTCTGTTGTGCTAGGTGGTAACCGTATGGGCAGGTGGGACAACAGGAGCTACGATCGGCCTCAGTACGGGCAGGGCTGGGGCGCGGCCTACGGCAACAACCCAGCGTACAGAGAGGTAAGAAAGAGATGCTCGATCGCAGGTATGTAGGAAAGGAGGAGGCCATTCAGCCCCTCGAGCCTGTTCCGCCATTCAATTAGGTCATGGCTAATGTCCATCTTAACTCCATCTACCTGCCTTGGTTCCGTTAGAACCAAGTTAAGAACGTGCTGCCGGATATACACACTAGAGAATTGGGTAGGAATAGAACACGGGACTTGATCTCTTTCCTGGCCTGGGTTTTGCCCCCTCAGTTTGATATCCTCTTGCTTTGCACGTGAGAGTCTGGTGAGATGAGTTTCCTAGTTCAGTTTTCCAGGTTTCCTTGGTAAACGTTCCTGTTGCTTATCTCTCTGTGATTTGGGTGAAGGAGTCTCAACACATTTGCCAGCTCCACACCTCTGGCTAGCGTTGCAGGTTAACCCATTGTGTGCCAACGTTCCAGTCTGCCGGGCACCTGGTAATGAGTAGCAACAAATCATAGAATTTTACAGCGCAGAAGGAGGCCATTTGGCCCATCGTGCCTGTGCCAGCCCTTTGAAAGAGCTATCCAATTAATCCCACTCTCCTGCTCGTTCCCTATATCCGTGCAAATTTCTCCTTTACAAGTATTTATCCAATTCCCATTTGAAAGTTACTATTGAATCTGCTCCCACCACCCTTTCAGGCAGCGCGTTCCAGATCATAACAACTCGCTGCGTAAAAAAAAATCTCTCATCTCCCCCCTCACCGCCGACCTTTTTACTAATTATCTTCAATCTGTGACCCTCCTGCCCGTGGAAACAGTTTCTCCTTATTTATTCTATCAAAACCCTCATCATTTTGAACACCTCCATTAAACCTGCCCGTAACCTTATCTGCACCCCCTTAAAATTGTATTCTTTAATTTATATTGCCTCTGCTCATTCTTCCTTCCAAAATGCATCAGTTCACAGTCCTCAGCTAGGATTAGGATGGTGTAGAGCAGTAAAGGATCTTGCCGTAAGGGGGGGTGGAGGGTGAGGGGAGGCCCAGGGGAAGAGTCGGATAGCAAAGAGAAACTGACACTCCACCTTGGCAGCAAACGCACCTCGTGTTGACTGGTCATTGTTCAAACTTGACTTTGTGGCCGTGGCCAAATTGGACGGAATCTGAGTCGTCGGAGTATCAGGATGGCTTGGGAAGGTATGAGGAAAAGGATAGAGTGGCAGTAAGATGCTGGGACGTGTAGTTACCAGTTAACAGTCAGTGAGTATCGAATCTACAAGGATCGGGCGCACGAGAGGTTAGTTGTGGGGGGGGTGTGAATAGTGGCGTCAGTAGTGAAGAGGGGTGCAAAGTGGTATCAGCTGGCCGGCCATACACCCCCAACATTTTGTAACACGCTGACCGGTGATTTGTTACTACAGGATTACCAGAAAGCCTACGACCGGTACAGGCAGCAGTACGACCGGGCCTATGCGCAGCCCTACGACTACCACAGATACCGGGAGTATTACCGGGAATATGCCCGTGAGGTACGTGCCTGTCTGTGTCTGCAGCATGATCTGGACCGGGGGTGGGGTTAGTGCCTGTCGGTGACTTGTAACTGGTTCCCTGTAACCTGGGAAAGAGGTGGGTGCATCCATGTGTTTTCTGGAACCCCGACAGCTCAACGTGTCACTGTGCTACGCCCAGAATGTCCCAGGTTTGATCTTTAGTCCACAAACTAGCCAGAGCAGCAACGGGGGATGGTAGGGCAGTGGTGCAATTGGCATCGGTGCCCTCTCTGGCGAGGGAGGGGACACGGCAGCCAGGGTTCCCCCCATTCATCATTAGCCAGTCATGCACATTGGTGAGTGTGTGTGTGTGTGTGTGTGTGTGACACGTGCAGAGCAACGGCAGGATCAGGGTATGCTGTGATGCTCCCCATGGTTGAATAACTCCCCAGCGCAAACTGTCCATGCTTGCATGTGATGAATGACCACTTGGGTAAGGTGCTGTGGGCACCTCTGGGTGTGTAGTGCAGTGTAGTTGGGTGAGGTGCGGTGGGCACCTCTGGGTGTGTAGTGCAGTGTAGTTGGGTGAGGTGCGGTGATAACTGGGTGGGTGAAGACAAGTCATTTTAACCATCAATGTGCCATTTGATTTTATTTTTCCTTCTATCTCCAGTGGCACCGCTATTACGAGGAGCGAAACCGCTACTATAACAGTTACTACGGCTACCGATGAAAGCACGACTGTGTGCGTCCCCCAGCCCGGGCTCTCAGCCAGCCTCCAACATAGTTTTCATTCCAGTGGAGCAGCAAGTGGCTGTGGGGGTTTTACTCAAGTTTTCGGCTAGTGTTAGATGTTCTGTTTTTAATTTTATTTTTACTCTTGTTTAAACAAAGTGAGTGCCTGGCTTTACCGGGCATTTCAGCTTTTCCTCAACAGACATACCACCATATAAAATACCACAATGTACAAAACACACTCGCTCACTAACTCTCGCGCGCCCGCGCTAGCTCTCCGCGCACAAGCACACTCAACCTGCAGGCGCATGCGCACGCTCTCCCCACGCTCACCCTGCACGTGCGGCGCTCTCCCTCCACACGTGTGCGCTCGCTCTCACTCCGCAGGCCCGCTCGCTCACCCCTCACGCGCTCCCTCTCCGCCTGCGAACCCTCTCTCCCCGCCCGCGCCGCGCTCGATCGCCCGCGCTCTCTCTCCGGCCGCCGGCGTGCGCGCGCCCTCCCTCCCCGCCGGCGCGCGCGCCCTCCTTCCTCGCCCGCCGGCCGCCTTCTCTCCCCGCCCACGCGCGCGCCCTCTCCCTCCCCGCCCGCGCTCTCTGCACACAAGCACACTCAACCTGCAGGCGCATGCGCACGCTCTTCCCACGCTCACCCTGCACGCGCGGCGCTTTCCCTCCACGTGTGCGCTCCCCCTCACTCCGCAGGCCCGCTCGCTCACCCCGCCCGTGCGCTCCGTCTCCGCCTGCGAACCCTCTCTCCCCGCCCGCGCCGCCCTCTCCCCGCGCGCCCTCTCTCCCCGCGCGCCCTCTCTCCCCGCGCGCCCTCCGGCCGCCCGCGCGCCCTCCCTCCGGCCGCCCGCCCTCCCTCCCTCCGGCCGCCCGCCCTCCCTCCCTCCTCCGGCCGCCCGCCCTCCCTCCCTCCCTCCGGCCGCCCGCCCTCCCTCCCTCCGGCCGCCCGCCCTCCCTCCTCCCTCCGGCCGCCCGCCCTCCCTCCCTCCCTCCGGCCGCCCGCCCTCCCTCCCGCCCTCCCTCCGGCCGCCCGCCCTCCCTCCGGCCGCCCGCCCTCCCTCCCTCCCTCGGCCGCCCGCCCTCCCTCCCTCCCTCCGGCCGCCCGCCCTCCCTCCCTCCTCCTCCGCCGCCCGCCCTCCCTCCATCCCTCTGGCCGCCCGCCCTCCCTCCTCCTCCGGCCGCCCGCCCTCCCTCCCTCCCTCCCTCCGGCCGCCCTCCCTCCCTCCCTCCCTCCCTCCGGCCGCCCGCCCTCCCTCCCTCCGGCCGCCCGCCCTCCCTCCCTCCCTCCGGCCGCCCGCCCTCCCTCCCTCCGGCCGGCCGCCCTCCCTCCCTCCGGCCGCCCTCCCTCCCTCCCTCCGGCCGCCCTCCCTCCCTCCGGCCGCCCGCCCTCCCTCCCTCCCTCCGGCCGCCCTCCCTCCCTCCCTCCGGCCGCCCGCCCTCCCTCCCTCCCTCCGGCCGCCCGCCCTCCCTCCCTCCCTCCGGCCGCCCGCCCTCCCTCCCTCCCTCCGGCCGCCCGCCCTCCCTCCCTCCCTCCGGCCGCCCGCCCTCCCTCCCTCCCTCCCTCCCTCCGCCCGCCCTCCCTCCCTCCGGCCGCCCGCCCTCCCTCCCTCCCTCCGGCCGCCCGCCCTCCCTCTCTCCGGCCGCCCGCCCTCCCTCCCTCTCTCCGGCCGCCCGCCCTCCCTCCCTCTCTCCGGCCGCCCGCCCTCCTCCCTCTCTCCGGCCGCCCGCCCTCCCTCCCTCTCTCGGCCGCCCGCCCTCCCTCCCTCTCTCCGGCCGCCCGCCCTCCCTCCCTCTCTCCGGCCGCCCGCCCTCCCTCCCTCTCTCCGGCCGCCCGCCCTCCCTCCCTCTCTCCGGCCGCCCGCCCTCCTCCCTCTCTCCGCCGCCCGCCCTCCCTCCCTCTCTCCGGCCGCCCGCCCTCCCTCCCTCTCTCCGGCCGCCCGCCCTCCCTCCCTCTCTCCGGCCGCCCGCCCTCCCTCCCTCTCTCCGGCCGCCCGCCCTCCCTCCCTCTCTCCGGCCGCCCGCCCTCCCTCCCTCTCTCCGGCCGCCCGCCCGCCCTCCCTCTCTCCAGCCGCCCGCACGCCCTCCCTCTCTCCGTCCGCCCGCACGCCCTCTCCCCCGCTCCCTCCCTCTCCTCCCCCCCCCCCCCCTCGCGCACGCACTCTTCCCCCCCGCTCCCTCCTCACTTCCCCCCCCCCCCCCCTCGCGCACGCACTCTTCCCCCGCTCCCTCCCTCTCCTTCCCCCCCCCCCTCGCGCACGCCCTCTCCCCCGCTCCCTCCCTCTCCTTCCCCCCCCCCTCGCGCACGCACTCTTCCCCCGCTCCCTCCCTCTCACTTCCCCCCCCCCCTCGCGCACGCACTCTTCCCCCGCTCCCTCCCTCTCCTTTTCCCCCCCCCCCTCGCGCACGCACTCTTCCCCCCGCTCCCTCCCTCTCACTTCCCCCCCCCCCCCCCTCACGCACGCACTCTTCCCCCGCTCCCTCCCTCTCCTTCCCCCCCCCCCTCGCGCACGCACTCTCCCCCGCTCCCTCCCTCTCACTTCCCTGTCTCTCGCTCCTCGTCTCGCACTTGCGCATGCGCTGTCTCTCTCGTGCACACACAATCTCACTAGCACACACTCTTGCACTCACACTCACGGGCCAATGACGTGCTCGACTTTTCGTAACTATATGTATTTAACGCCGATTGACCTGCTCTGTGGATGCGCCCTGGGTGGAGTTGCACAGAATGGCGCCCGTTGGCAGATTGCCGCTTGCCTCTGCGGGGAATGTTTCGGTGCTGACTTTTGTAAATATGGGCAAGTTCGGTATCCGCGGGGCCCTTGCCTTTGATGAGAGGCTGTCGTGTGCATGTCGGGTATCAGGCATGCGGTCTTGCATTCAATTCGAGGGGGAAGTGGGGCGCAGTTAGGCACAGTTTACCTGTGGTAGTAAAAGTACGGTGGTGCAGTGGTATAGAGCTTAGACTAGCAACTCGAGTTGAGTTCAAAACCCGTCAGTTCAAGTTATGAAATAGAATTCAATAAATCTGGCACCAGATAAAATGACTAACTGAGTTGTAGTGAAAACCTAACTAAGAGAGCCAGGGTTTTTATCACAGTCTGGCCTACACGTGACTCTAGTCCCACGCTGTGGTTAACTCTTAATGCCCCATCGAAGCTTTTCGGTTGTACAAACAGTTGTTATCAAGCAGAAGCCCAGTGGCACCTCTTCAGGGCAAGTGGGGGGATGGGCAGTAAACCGTGCCAACTCCGCACAAATCCTGAGGAGCGAACAAAAACTTTTCTGGGGGGGGAAATGTCTTGCACGCTGCGAGATGTGATCTTAAGCTGCTTCCGTGCCCACGTGTAGAAAGGGAGGCATGTGGGAGTTCCCAGAGAAGTAACAGCCCTTTCAGGTTCTGCATAGCGAGCCCCCCCCCACCACTTCCTCTCTTTCCCACCCCGCACCAGCCCACCAGTGTACAGAGACTCCTTCCCGGGACTTGCCCCTACCTAAAGACTCGCCCGCCGACACTACTGTGCATGCCCCGCGTTAACTGGTGTGAAGCTGAAACCGCCTCATGAAGCCGACACTACCTGCTCCCCATGGCTCGAAGGAACCTAACTTCACGCAGAAGCCTCTCCCCCTCTCTCTGCGTGCCTCTCCCATTCCCACAACCCAACGCCACAACAAAGCAGCAGAAGTCGCGTCTTGCAGTGTGTCGTTCCTCCTTTGTTACATTTCTCCGCGCGGTGCCAGAGCAGCCCCCTGGGTTGGTACGGTGACTGTCACGTGTCGCCAGACAAATATTATGGTGGGAGTCAAGCTTCTTAAAATGTCGGGGGTGGGGGGGGGCGGTTGATGGGGAAGAAGAGAGAGGAACTTGAAGCTACTGCTGTGCTCATGGGGACATGGGGCAGAAAATCACGTCCTGTCAATATAATGTTGATATATCCATACTGTAGCGTCCTCAACTTCTCCCCAAAGTTCTCCATTAACCACCTCTCCCAGTACGTACGTCAGCCCTGTTCGAGATTGCCGTACTCTGCGCACCTGCAGACATTGAGTTCAGTCTTATGAGCAGGTAGTGCAGACCTACTGCACCGTTAAATAAACTCGATTAGAGATTTATTGTGGGGTGGGGGGAAAGCCCCTTTGCCTGTCCAGGATGAGCTCCATGTATTTTTGGGGAGGGAGGAGGCTCTGTTATGTGTTATCTTTTTTTTGTGTGCTTTTGATTTCACTCCTAAAGCTCCTCTCGGAAAGCTTGCCTTCCAAATTAACGCTTAACAGGTGGGGACCTGAACTAGACGAGAAAAAAAAGCTCAGCAGTCAATGAAGTTGCTTTTTGTATTTACGATGCTTCGAACTTTGTACAGTCTTATGCCACAGCCTTCCAGCAAGCTTTGGATTTGTGTGCGTGCGTGTTTTTTTTTTAATTTTTACAAAAAAAAAAATTGCTTTTCAACTGGAGCGATGTTTCCCAATCATTAGCCTGCTGGTTATTAATGTATGACGCAGTCTTTTTAATGTCAAGTTTAGGGGTGGGGGGGCATTAGCGGGGAAGAGATGGGACTATTTTCAGATAAATGCGTTTGTCGTTCCTTTTAAGAGTACGGGGAAAGGCCCGGCGCACATCTGGCTGGTCCGCAGCATGTCGGACCAGTGATCGGCACAGATGTGCGCAGTGACACTGCCTGTACCATCGCCGGGAATCCGGTGGGGTTGGGGGAGCTCCGATATCACCGGTCCAAGATTGCTTCCGGTCGGCTACAGGTTTCCGATCCGCGATTGCACCTAACGGAAGAGTAGTCGGCCCTCCCCATAGCGCTCTAGAGGTGTGCGTTAGTGGGCACATGCCAAGGTGGGGGGTGGGGGGTTAGTACAATACTTAGACATGTAGTAACTGGTGCAGTGCCAGGCTGGACCGATTATAGGCAAGTCCCTTTGTTCACTGACCGCCCACCCACCCCAAGTCAGTGCACCACACAACACCTGTAGAGAATGCCTGCGTGAAGTGTCCCTTCTAATTAAAGGACTTTGCATAATACCTTTTGGATTCTTCCGTTTCAGAGGGTTAGATTTTCAGTGAATACTTGGGAGTGGGTGAAAATTGGGAGGTGAATGTTTAGGAAGAAATACTTAGCAAAAAGGTTTGGCTACTGATTTAAAAAGAACTCTGGTTTTTAAAATAAATTCTACTTTGGTTATAGACTTTTATAGATAAGAGAAAACGCTGCGAGCTCTCGGCAGCCTCCGTCTTCCCCTCTGCATCTGAGAAAGGCGCATGAAACACGTGGCTGGGTGTTCTGCCTGCTCGTAGCTGGGCAGAAAATCTGGTCCCTTGAACGTCACAGAATTGTGTAGTCTGGGGAATCAGTAAACTCGGAGTCGTTTTGAAAGCTTATGGAGTTCAGTAGCGAATTTTGGTTGGAGTTTCCTGTGTTCAGCTGTTGTGTGTGATCATTGCTGCTCACCGCCCATAAACGTGGTTACTGAAAGCCAAGGCTGGCTTGTCCCAGAAAGTCTCCTGGGCCCCCTTTTTTTTTCCTTTACTTCATTTGAGTTTTGCTAGTTCATGACTTAACGCACTGCCTTTCTTCCGCACCCCCCCCCCCCCCCCCCACTCCCTCCTTTACGCCTGGTATCAGGGGCCAGCCTCCCATGAGCTGCAGTGTGTGATAGAGACCCACTGCAGGAACCCGTGAGGCCAGCTCCCTGTGTTTGCTGTGCTGTAACGCTGGTCGTGACCCAGAACCACGAGCTCGTCTTCATGAGTCTGGAGGAATCGTCATGAAGTTGGCCACCGGTCGCTTCCCCCCCCCCACCCAGACTGTTGGCCAGAAAGTTGTGCATGAGGTTTTTCACCCTCTAATGGATACGGCAGACGCTTATGGGCCTATCTCACCACCAGGTGAGCCTCAGACCTGCATCGGGCAGCACTCCGCCATTGTAAAATCTCCCGTGAAGACTGACCACTGCTGTGGGCACTCGCTGACTTCAGAACATAGCACATGTCCCTCTGAAACCATACAAGGGTTCCACTCCTTTCTCTCCTCCCCCCCCCCCCCCCCCCCCCATAGATCTGTTAGGGGCCAGACCGACCAAGCTGTTCTATCTGACCAACTCGGTCTTTAAAACTTTTTTTTTGTCTGGAACGTTATATGTATATTTAAAGTTTTTGAGACGCACCAGTCATAATTCAGGTATCACTCATGCAAATTTGTGTGATTAGTTTTAAAGAAAAGAGAAAGAAAGCCAATCTTTTGCAATGTACAGAGAAACTTCCACAGCAACGGAAAATACCTGGTGATTGGCTCCAGGCTTAACACTTCTTATTTTTAAAAAAAAGTTTTAAAAGTTAGTCTTGCCTCTGATTGACCCAAGGATCTGCCTCGGAACAATTAGCCTCTGATTGACCCAAGGATCTGCCTCGGAACAATTAGCCTCTGATTGACCCAAGGATCTGCCTCGGAACAATTAGCCTCTGATTAACCCAAGGATCTGCCTTGGAACAATTAGCCTCTGATTGACCCAGGAAGGCATAATAATTGCACCATGGCTTTACAAAAGGACATACTAAATTACTCACAGCTGCACTATAGCACCAGAATAATACATTGTACGTGGTATAAAGCTCTTATCCTTAAAATGTAGTCCATCCTTGTACCTGCTGTGAGCAATGCCACGGGGAGAGCAGCTAGTTCCAAAAATAATTGTCAAAAACAGAAAATGTTCATCAGCCCAAAATGCGTCTGAGTCCTAGAGTTACAACTGACACTTCACCGCAGCTATTCAGTGCTTTTCATTGATGCACCTCGAGTGGTTGTGCAGAAGGCGCGCGTGACGAGCAGCACCATGCGTGTGGAGCCGCTGTCGTGGACAGACTGCGCCGCGAGCTATCTTCGTGTAACGAAACTCTGAAAGCCCAGCCCTGTGGCCACGCTACACATCGGCCCTGCTGTTCTGCATTCTCCTTGATTTGTAATGCTGACTTGCATTGTCTCTCTTTTTAACCTACGGGGAAGGGGGTGGGGGGGCGGGGGGGAAACCCATTGGCAATGCAGGAAAATGGGACTGTCTGGTATAATAAATGTGTGTACAATGGAGTTTGTGTCTGTAATTGGGCACGGCGCTGCCTAGCGGTAGTGAAACGGTAAGGTAGTACAAAACCCAGAGATTTTAAATGGAAAATGGAAAAATTCAGTAAATAAAAGATTTGCTGTAAGTGTCCTGTCTGTGCATCATTTTGTTACTCTACCTGCTGCGGGCACGATGTTACTGAGCAAATATAAACAGCTTGTGGGGGGAAGACCAAAACTAGGGGACATAAATATAAGATGGTCACCAATAAATCCAATAGGGAATTCGGGAGAAACTTCTTTACCCAGAGTGGTGAGAATGTGGAACTCGCTCCCACAAGGAATAATTGAGGCGAATAGAATAGATGCATTTAAGGGGAAGCTCGATAAACACATGAGGGAGAAAGGAATAGAAGGTTATGCTGATAGGATGAGATGAAATTGGATGGGAGGAGGCTCAAGTGGAGCATAAAACACCAGCATAGACCTGTTGGGCCAAATGGCCTGTTTGTGTGCTGTAAATTCGATGTAAATTTCTGCTTCCACAAGGACGATGCACAGTTGATTTCTCCAGTTAGTACCCTTCAGGTGAGACGATAATCCCAGGCCCCATCGACTGTTTGGGTGGAGGTAAAAGATGCCACAGCACTGGTACCATCGAGCAGCATTCCTCCTTGAATAAACACCACCAAAATTAGGTTAACCGGTCATTCATTTCATTGTTTGTGGCTAGGTAACAATGGCTGTACCTCCGCGTCAGTGAAATGCTCACCACGCCACATCTCCTGGTTTGACTAGTGCACTGCTCGGTGTCAGCCATGGCTCAGTGGTAGCACTCTTGCCTCTGAGTCAGAAGGTAATGGGTTCGAGTCATACTCCAGAGCCTTGAGCACATAATCTAGGCTGACACTCCCAGTGCAGTACAGAGGGAGAGCTGCACTATCAGATGAGATGTTAAACTGAGGCCCCGTCTGCCTTTTCAGGTGGATGTAAAAGAGGAGGAGCAGGGGAGTTCTCCCCAGTGTCCCGGGGCTAATATTTATCCTTCAACCAACACCACTGGAACAGATTATCTGGTCATTTATCTCATTGCTGTTTGTGGGAACTTGCTGAGTGCAAAATGGCTGCCGTGTTTCCTACATTACAACAGTGACTGCACTTCAAAAATACTTTATTGGCTGTGAAGTGCTTTAGGACGTCCTGAGGAAGTGAAAGATGTTATTTAAATGCAAATTCATAAGAGATATGATGAGGTGTTACATAAACCTGTCATTCTTTTCCATTTTACTAAACCAAATGGGTTGAGAAAAATTAGTCTTCCTGGACCTGTCTGTTTTGTAGGATTTCAGCTTGTGCACTGTAAAACTGAAATGACTGCTAACATTACAGTCACTGCATTGTCAACTTCACAACTGAACTGTACAGTTAAGCTACTTTAAAAGTGCACACTCCTGTAAGTTTGGAAGACCTCAGTCCAGTTCCTATTAATTGGGGTCTCTAGTGCAAAAGGGTCCTAAATCAGTATGAAATCTTACTGAAACAGATGGCTGGTGTGGGAAATGGAAAAAATGTCTAAACTGGTGCACTAAAGAGCACTCCTGCTTTGGATGAATTCATATTGATGGGGCAGTATAGATGGTGCTTTACTCTTTATCTAACCCATCCTGTACCTGCCCTTGAAGTGTTTGATGGGATACTCCAGAGGGAGTTTTATTCTGTACTATGCAGTGTTCCTGCCCTGGTAGTGTTTGATGGTTTTGAGATTACTGAAAATGTTGACTCACTCACTGAGAGACGCCAGACCCTGCTCCTGCTCTCCATCCAGAACACAGTTGGATACTGCTTGTCCTTTGCAATGATGAGCCCCGTTCCACGATGACAGCTGGTGTTTCCATGGTGCGGAAGTCTGACATTCCCCCGCCCCGATCTTACACACCATTTTAGCAGATAACCAGTTAGCAGTAACCAAGGAAGTAAAGCACACACAAGGATCAAAAAACACTTGCACGCCCATCTTTTCATCTTACCATTTTACAAGCAAATGCACAAAAACATTAAAGTGTGTGCACGTACACTGCAAATAAGGATTGAGATGACAGGTCCCACCACGATGTCTAATACTCATTTTTTATTTCATAATCGTAGAAAGGTTACACCATGGAAGGAGGCCATTCAGCCCATCGAGTCCGTACCGGCTCTACGCAAAAGCAATCCAGCGAGTCCCACTCCCCTGCCCTATCCCCGTAGCCCTGCATATTTTTTCCTTTCAAGTACTTATCCAGTTCCCCTTTTGAAGGCCATGATTGAATCTGCCTCCACCACCCCCTCGGGCAGCGCATTCCAGATCCTAACCACTCGCTGTGTAAAAAAGTTTTTCCCCAAGTCACCTTTGGTTCTTTTGCTAATCACCTTAAATCTGTGTCCTCTGGTTCTTAATGCAATTAGCCACATCTGGATTCCCAATCAGCCACATCTGGATTCCCAATCAGCCACATCTGGATTCCCAATTAGCCATGGGGTTGGGGGGGGTAGGAAATGAATGATCTATTTGAAATAAATATATATTAATATAATAATAAATGTATATTTAAATATAATTATAAATTAACATAGCACGTGTGCTGCCATAGAGGGAGCCAAATGGGGGATTGATTCTGTGCAACCAGCTCTGGACCCAAGGACTACAACTCCCACAATTCCGTGCGGCGATGACGTCCGCGAGTGTGACGCAAGGCGACGTGCGCTCGTACGCAGTGACGCGGCACGGCTTTTTGCAAATGGCGGAGGCGGGCGATTCGAGCGCCAGAGTCGGGCCGGAGCCGGCGGCGGCGGCACCGGAGCGCCGCAGCGAGACGCAGGCCGGGCAGAGCGGCCTCCTCACCCAGCTGCCCCCCGGACACACCGAGGCGGCCGTGCTAGCCGCGGCCCTGCAGCAGCTGACCGCCGTCACCCGGGCCCTGACCCAGAACATCCGGCACATGAACGGCAGCCTGGAGAGGTGATAATCAGCACCCGGAATATTCATTGCCGCTCATTAATATTCATGAGGCCGTACCGTAATACGCGGAACGCGCACGGTGTCCGTTACCGTAATGTGCCGACTATAAATCGCGCTCTAGCTCCCCCTGGCGACTGGAGTGGTTAAATGCCCCGCTCACTTAGCCCTTCAGACCAGGAAGGGTCCCTCTGGCTTTGGCCGGGGGAGGGCGGTGGTGTGCCTCAGTGCCATTCGAGGGAGGGCGGTGGTGTGCCTCAGTGCCATTCGAGGGAGGGCGGTGGTGTGCCTCGGTGCCATTCGAGGGAGGGCGGTGGTGTGCCTCGGTGCCATTCGTAGGGGCCGGTGGTGTGTCTCAGTGCCGTTCGAGGGAGGGCGGTGGTGTGCCTCAGTGCCATTCGAGGGAGGGCGGTGGTGTGCCATTCGAGGGAGGGCGGTGGTGTGCCTCGGTGCCATTCGAGGGAGGGCGGTGGTGTGCCTCGGTGCCATTCGAGGGAGGGCGGTGGTGTGCCTCGGTGCCATTCGTAGGGGCCGGTGGTGTGTCTCAGTGCTGTTCGAGGGAGGGCGGTGGTGTGCCTCAGTGCCATTCGAGGGAGGGCGGTGGTGTGCCATTCGAGGGAGGGCGATGGTGTGCCTCGGTGCCATTCGAGGGAGGGCGGTGGTGTGCCTCAGTGCCATTCGAGGGAGGGCGGTGGTGTGCCATTCGAGGGAGGGCGATGGTGTGCCTCGGTGCCATTCGAGGGAGGGCGGTGGTGTGCCTCGGTGCCATTCGAGGGAGGGCGGTGGTGTGCCTCGGTGCCATTCGAGGGAGGGCGGTGGTGTGCCTCGGTGCCATTCGAGGGAGGGCGGTGGTGTGCCTCGGTGCCATTCGAGGGAGGGCGGTGGTGTGCCTCGGTGCCATTCGAGGGAGGGCGGTGGTGTGCCTCGGTGCCATTCGAGGGAGGGCGGTGGTGTGCCTCGGTGCCATTCGAGGGAGGGCGGTGGTGTGCCTCGGTGCCATTCAGGAACGACCCAGTGTTCCCCCTCCCATTTAAAACAAGCAACCGGTGTAGAAGGGATCATGCTTGACTATGATACCCCCATGGTGGAGTAGTGTGGCAGCATTCACTGTCTGGGCTCTCACACACACAGATTTGACTGAGAGAAGAAACAACGCGGGCTGTCGAAATAGGAAAAGTTACCGTAATGTACTGAATATAACGCGCACCCTTACTGATGACTGTGTTTTACAGGGCGCTGTTGGATAAAGAGGAGATCGATGAACTGGAGGGAATGCTGGTAATGGTCAGATAAAATGATCTTAAAGTAATTCTCTCCACTGACTCGCTCGTTTCGCTGCTGTTGGATTAACTGCTGCAATTTACATTTCTCTCAGAATAGATTTATGAGCGAGCAGCATCGCAGTGAGAGCCAGGCTTTGTCTGACCACTGAACACCCACCTTCTGCCAGACGCTCGTTCCCTCGCAAGCGCCCGTTCAGAGTGACAGCCGGCTGACAGTGTTCTCTGTCCGATATCATCGCAGTGGGTTTACGTTCCTCCAAACTCAGCTGCTGGGTCACAAACCTGCATCCCACAGGCAAAGACTTTCCAGAACCGTTTCTAGTGCTTTACTTACTCTGTGTTTGATCCCCTTGTTCTCTGTAAATAAATCTTGAAGTTATTTGCAACTACCAAGCACTGGAACTTTGAAAAGCCTTTCTGTATGTGAAAAATTAATTTGATTGGGGACTCGCCTTCTGCTCCTGGTGAGCAACTGATTCCTGTGGTGTGTTTGTTACAGCTGTTTGTACATCACCCCTGACGCCTCAGTTGGTAAGTGCACCACATCTGTACTGAGTTGTACAGATCAGCAAGGCCCCAGGTACAATCTCAGGATTGGCCGCTGCACCCCTGGACTAGAGCAAGAATTGACCAATGTTCCCTCCCCTGATCGTTGTCCAGTGGCTGAAATTTGGGTGATGCCACCCGCAGTCAAGCAGCCTCAGTAGGGTCACATCTGAAAGATGGGGGAGGAACCATAGAGGTTTCCAGCACAGAAGGAGGCCATTTGGCCCATCATGTCTGTGACAGCTCTTCATTAGGGCAATCCAAAACTGATCCCACTCACTTGCTCTCTCCCCAGAGCCCTGTATCTTGCTCTGCTTCCAATAGTTATCCACCTTTCCTTTAAAAGATAGTCTCTGCCTCAACCACTCCTTCTGGCAAAGCATTCCATGTTCCAACAACCCTCCGCATTAAAAAAAATTCTCCTGATCCCTCTCCTTATTCAGTTTTAAATTGATGATGTCTCATCACTAACTCCCCAACCAGAGGAAATAATCTTTCCCTATTTACCCTATCTAAACTCTTCATCTATCCATCTATGATTTAAAAACTTTGTGTCCATTTTTTCCATTATAAGTTCCTATGTCAACATTTATAATGGCAACCCCCTATGTAAATTTGTCACGCTGTAATTACACCCTCCTGCCAGAGGCGCCATCACTGGTGGGTGGGTGTACTTACAGCTTGATAATTTACATAGGCAGTTTCCATTACAAATGTGGACATGGCAAATTTATAGGAAAAATAAGCAGAATGTGTGACATTAAAATGGGGGTGGAACTCTCCCATAAGACCATAAGAGATAGGAGCAGGAGTGGGCCATTCGGCCCCTCGAGCCTGCTCCACCATTTAATGAGATCACGGCTGATCTGATTTTTCCCTCAACTCTACTTTCCAGCCCTTTCCCCATATCCTTTGACTCCCTTGCTGATCAAAAATTTGTCTAACTCAGCCTTGAATGTATTCAATGACTCAGCCTCCACAGCTTTTTGGGGTAAAGAATTCCAAAGATTCATGACCCTCTGGGAGAAGAAATTCCTCCTCATTTCCGTCTTAAACGAGCGACCCCTTATTCTGAGACTATGCCCCCTAGTTTTAGATTCCCCCATGAGGGGTAACATCCTCTCAGCATCTACCCTATCGAGTCCCCTCAGAATCTTGTATGTTTCAATAAGATCTCCTCTCATTCTTCTAAACTCCAATGAGTATAGACCCAACCTGTTCAATCTTTCCTCATAAGACAACAAAAAAAGCTTTATCTCAGTGAAACAAGTATATTTGTTGGTGACAAGAGCTACTAAAAATTAGTGGAGTTGAAGAAAAAATGTTGGCCCATGAATGAAAAAAGCTTTATCTCCCATGCATTGCACTCAGGGAGTGAAGAACAAGTGTAGTCTCCATGTGAAGCAGGGTTAGAAGGTGGGGGATAATTGCTAACAATGAAGACTACACTTGCTCTTTACTCCCTGAGTGCACCGCACGAGCGATCGACTAGTAATACATCAAAAATCTTCGACCCGTGCCAACTTTCTGTCTGCAAAACCTGTTGTCTTCTTGTTAGACTTTTCACCCTATCGAGACCCTTTTTTCCATCGTCCCACCATCGGCGGCCATGCCTTCAGCTGCCTGGGCCCTAAGCTCTGGAATTCCCTCCCTAAACCTCTCCGCCTCTCTCTCTCCTCCTTTAAGACGCTCCTTAAAACCTACCTCTTTGACCAAGCTTTTGGTCACCTGTCCTAATATCTCCTTTTGTGGCTCGGTGTCAAATTTTGTTCGATAATCGCTCCTGTGAAGCGCCCTGGGAACGTATCATTCTGGTGAATCTGCACCGCACCCCCTCCAAGGCCAATATATCCTTCCTGAGGGGCGGTGCCCAGAACTGAAGGCAGTGTCTCCAGATGGGTAACTGCCCTCTGGACACCGTGGTGTGCACTCTGGGCTTTCCTTTCACCTCTGACCCGATATGTTGGCACGATGCACGATTATGCTTGTGGTTTCCGTGCGTGGTGAGTTCCCAAACTCGGCTGCTTCGTGGACTTTTGCCAGAAACAGGGGATTGCTCGGTGTATCAATCCCTGGGTGCTTCCGTCAAGTGGTGTTGGCAGAGGTCAGACAGCCTCCGCACCCGTAGACTGTAAAATGGGGGCAGTAATGCAATCCTAATGGCTCCGTCGCTAACTGC
Source organism: Heptranchias perlo (assembly GCF_035084215.1). Classification (NCBI taxonomy): domain Eukaryota; kingdom Metazoa; phylum Chordata; class Chondrichthyes; order Hexanchiformes; family Hexanchidae; genus Heptranchias; species Heptranchias perlo. Next base: position 4,730,648 of record NC_090367.1, on the reverse strand, counting down.
TGTGCTGAGCTGTACAAACCAGGAAGGTTGCTGGTTAACTCCCCACTTTGTGCTCGGGGTTGGGGCTTCACTGCTCCTGGGCTAAGGTGGGCAGGGGGAAATCCGCATTTATGTCCCCCCCATCCCCCCCCCCAATCTATCCAGTAACCCCTACTGGCAAGTGGATGTCAGCTGAGGACAATTGGGTTCTGTGATGCTGCTATGGTTGAATAGCTGACTGAGATTTATTGGCTAGGCTCAGATATGAATAACTGGTGAGGATCACACTGATTACAATTTTTGTCCTTCCTGAGGGAGTCACTCTCTCGATGAGTTCTGGGTTTCCATCCTCTACACACCCCCTGGTTACTCACCCAAATGCCCATCATTCATGGGTGAGCCAGACAGAAAGTTGACCAGCTATTTGACTGTAGATGGTATCACAGCCACTCCTGCTCTGATATCCACACAGGCACAGCCCCGGGCTGATGGGAGAGAGAGAGAGCATTGTCACTGGCTAGCGACTAGGAGCAGGAACTCTGCCCTTCCGGGTTCTAGCCCAGGGATTTTAAAAGACGCATTTATATAGCGCCTTTCACGACCTCAGGACGTCGCAAAGCGCTTCCCAGCCAATGAAGTACTTTTGAAGTGTAGTCACCGTTGTAATGTAGGAAACACGGCAGCCAATTTGCGCACAGCAAGATCCCACAAGCAGCAATGACATAACGATCAGATAATCTGTTTTAGTGATGTTGGATTGAGGGATAAATATCGGCCCAGGACCCCGGGGAAAGCTTCCCCCCGCTCTTCATCGAAAAATTGCGGTGGGATCTTTTCCACCCACCTGAGGGGGCAGACGGGGCCTCGGTTTAAAGTCTCAACCGAAAGATGGCACCACCGACAGTGCAGCACTCCCTCAGTACTGCACTGACACTCCAGTGCAGGGATGATGTTTATTGTACACAAAACAAACCTGTGACAGATTTTTGGGATTAAAACAGCTGAACACAAGCATATTTCAATTTTTGCTTTACATTTCCTGGCACGGGACTAGGTCACATGATTTACATGGGAGCACGGGCAGCCTTCCAATGTGCACCCACAGGCCCATTCTCCCGACTCCTGACTGCACTCCCAGTAAGGGTCGCCACCGAGCACGTGACGAGGTAGCTACACGGAATCACACGGCACAGGAGGAGGCCATTCAGCCCGTCGTGCCTGCGCTGGCTCTGAAAGAGCTGTCCAATTAGTTCCACTCCCCCCCACTGCTCTTTCCCCACAGCCCTGCAATTTTCTCCTCTTCAAGTATTTATCAGATTCCCTTTTGAAAGTTATTATTGAATCTGCTTCCACCGCCCTTTCAGGCAGCGCATTCCAGATCATCACAACTCGCTGTATTAAAAAAAAATTCTCATCTTCCCCTCTGGTTCTTTTGCCAATTATCTTAAATCTGTGTCCTCTGGTTACCAACCCTCCTGCCACTGGAAACAGTTTCTCCTTATTCCCTCTATCGAAACCCCTCATAATTTTGAGCACCTCTGTTGAATCTCCCTTTAACCCTCTCCGCTGTGACATTACAACAGTTTCCGCGTGTTACAACAGCGATGACACTTCAAAAAGTACTTCATTGGCTGTAAAGCCCTTTGGGGCATCCTGAGGCTGTGAAAGACGGTGCTTTAAATGCAAGTTGTATCTTTCTTTACAGAAACTAGTCGCAATGGCTCGCCGTCCAGATTTAAATGAGGTAAAGGGAATGATTGCATTTATACAATGCCTCAATGCATTGTCAAAGCATTCTCACACAACGAATAACTTTTATTTTGGAGTGCAGTGACTATTGTAGACGTAGAACGATACAGCACAGAAGGAAGCCTTTCGGCCCATCGAGCCTGTGCCGGCCCTTTGTAACAGCAATCCAGTTAGTCACATTCCTGATTACAAAAACCCCGGTTTAATGTTGGATTGAGGGATAAATATCGGCCCAGGACCCCGGGGAAAGCTTCCCCCCGCTCTTCGTCGAAAAATTGCAGTGGGATCTTTTCCACCCACCTGAGGGGGCAGACGGGGCCTCGGTTTAAAGTCTCAACCGAAAGATGGCACTACCGACAGTGCAGCACTCCCTCAGTACTGCACTGACACTCCAGTGCAGGGATGATGTTTATTGTACACAAAACAAACTTGTGACAGATTTTTGGGATTAAAACAGCTGAACACAAGCATATTTCAATTTTTGCTTTACATTTCCTGGCACGGGACTAGGTCACATGATTTACATGGGAGCACGGGCAGCCTTCCAATGTGCACCCACAGGCCCATTCTCCCGACTCCTGACTGCACTCCCAGTAAGGGTCGCCACCGAGCACGTGACAAGGTAGCTACACGGAATCACACGGCACAGGAGGAGGCCATTCAGCCCGTCGTGCCTGTGCTGGCTCTGAAAGAGCTGTCCAATTAGTTCCACTCCCCCCCCCACTGCTCTTTCCCCACAGCCCTGCAACTTTCTCCTCTTCAAGTATTTATCAGATTCCCTTTTGAAAGTTATTATTGAATCTGCTTCCACCGCCCTTTCAGGCAGCGCATTCCAGATCATCACAACTCGCTGTATTAAAAAAAAATTCTCATCTTCCCCTCTGGTTCTTTTGCCAATTATCTTAAATCTGTGTCCTCTGGTTACCGACCCTCCTGCCACTGGAAACAGTTTCTCCTTATTCCCTCTATCGAAACCCCTCATAATTTTGAGCACCTTTGTTGAATCTCCCTTTAACCCTCTCCGCTGTGACATTACAACAGTTTCCGCGTGTTACAACAGCGATGACACTTCAAAAAGTACTTCATTGGCTGTAAAGCCCTTTGGGGCATCCTGAGGCCGTGAAAGACGGTGCTTTAAATGCAAGTTGTATCTTTCTTTACAGAAACTAGTCGCAATGGCTCGCCGTCCAGATTTAAATGTGGTAAAGGGAATGATTGCATTTATACAATGCCTCAATGCATTGTCAAAGCATTCTCACACAACGAATAACTTTTATTTTGGAGTGCAGTGACTATTGTAGACGTAGAACGATACAGCACAGAAGGAAGCCTTTCGGCCCATCGAGCCTGTGCCGGCCCTTTGTAACAGCAATCCAGTTAGTCCCATTCCTGATTACAAAAACCCCGGTTTAATTTTTGAATTGAAAAAGCACGGATTTTGGGAGCCAGATAGAGAAAGAGAAAGAAAAAAGGTGTCTTTTCTACAAAAAAAAAAGGAAAAGACACAATAAAGAGTAGGTTTGACAGCCTGGGCCAGTGGGCCCTGGTCACATGACAAGGGTGAGCTTCAGCACTGGAAGGGGTTTCATTTCCAGGTCAGGCTGCAGGAGAGGTCGCAGCCGGTTTGAACGGTTGCTGGGTGCCTGTAGGAGCCATGGCAACACAGGTGAGAGGAAAGGCCTGGGGTGGGCAGGAGGGGGAGGCTCTGCCCAGGCACTGGGGGGCTCTAGGCCTCATTAACGAGGGGCTGCCGGTGGGGGTTTCCTGGGAACCGGTTGCCAGGCAGCAGGCACAGGGTTCGGGCAGTCTATTGGACCCTGAGGGTGTGAACTCGTCTGACTGTGGGGGTGGGGAGGAGGAAGAGAGAGAGAGAGAGGAGGGGGGGAGAGAGAGGAGGGAGAGAGAGAGGAGGAAGAAAGAGAGAGGAGGGAGAGGAGAGAGAGAGGAGGGAGAGGGAGAGAGGAAGAGAGAGAGAGGAGGGAGAGGAGAGAGAGAGGAGGGAGGGAGGAAGCGAGAGAGAGGAGAGAGAGAGAGAGGAGAGAGAGAGAGGAGGGAGGGAGGGAGAGAGAGGAAGGAAGGAAGGAAGGAGGGAGGGAGGGAGAGGAAGGAAGGAAGGAGGGAGGGAGGGAGAGAGAGGAAGGAGGGAGGGAGGGAGAGAGAGGAAGGAGGGAGGGAGGGAGGGAGGGAGGGAGGGAGAGAGAGAGGAAGGAAGGAAGGAGGGAGAGAGAGGAAGGAGGGAGGGAGGGAGGGAGAGAGAGAGGAAGGAAGGAAGGAGGGAGAGAGAGGAAGGAAGGAGGGAGGGAGGGAGGGAGAGAGGAAGGAAGGAGGGAGGGAGAGAGGAAGGAAGGAGGGAGGGAGAAAGAAAGAGAGAGGAAGGAGGGAGGGAGAAAGAAGGATGGAGGGAGAAAGAAAGAGGGAGAAAGAAGGAGGGAGGGAGAAAGAAAGAGAGGAAGGAGGGAGGGAGAAAGAAAGAGAGGAAGGAGGGAGGGAGAGAGAGAGAGAGGAAGGAGGGAGGGAGAAAGAAAGAGAGGAAGGAGGGAGGGAGAGAGAGAGAGAGAGGAAGGAGGGAGGAAGGAAGGAGGGAGGGAGAGAGGAAGGAAGGAGGGAGGGAGAGAGGAAGGAGGGAGGGAGAAAGAAGGAGGGAGGGAGAAAGAAAGAGAGAGGAAAGAGGGAGGGAGAAAGAAAGAGAGGAAGGAGGGAGAGAGAGAGAGGAGGAAGGGAGAGAGAGAGAGAGAGGAAGGAGAGAGAGAGAGGAAGGAGAGAGAGAGAGGAAGGAGGGAGAGAGAGAGAGAGAGAGGAAGGAGGGAGAGAGAGAGAGAGAGAGGAAGGAGGGAGAGAGAGAGAGAGGAAGGAGGGAGAGAGAGAGAGAGGAAGGAGGGAGAGAGAGAGAGAGAGAGGAAGGAAGGAGGGAGAGAGAGGGAGAGAGAGGGGAAGGAGGGAGAGAGAGGGGAAGGAGGGAGAGAGAGAGGAAGGAGGGAGAGAGAGAGAGAGGAAGGAGGGAGAGAGAGAGAGAGGAAGGAGGGAGAGAGAGAGAGGAGAGAGAGAGGGAGGAGGGAGGGAGAAAGAAAGAGAGGAGGGAGGGGGAGAGGAAGGAGGGAGGGAGGGGGAGAGAGAGGAGGGAGGGAGGGGGAGAGAGAGGAGGGAGGGAGAGGGGAGAGAGAGAGAGAGAGAGGAGAGGGGAGGGAGGGAGGGAGGGAGGGGAGAGAGGAAGGAGGGGGAATGGAGGAGGGAGAGGGTGAGAGAGAGAGGGGGGAGGGGAGAGGAGAGGGAAGGGAGAGATCGAGGAGGGGGAGAGTGTGGACTGTGCCCCCTCTCGGGTGGATGTTAAAGATCCCACAGCCACTTTTGGAAGAAGAGCAGGGGAGTTCTCCCCGGTGTCCTGGGCCAATATTTATCCCTCAACCAAAATCACAGATTATCTGATCATTTATCACGTTGCTGTTTGTGGGATCTTGCTGTGCGCAAATTGGCTGCCGCGTTTCCTACATTACAACAGTGACTACACTTCAAAAGTGCTTCATTGGCTGTAAAGCGCTTTGGGACGTCCTGAGGTGGTGAAAGGCTCTGTATAAATTCAATTCCTTTCCTTCTCTTTACCTGCGGAGTGACACAGACTGCACACGCAGAGTCACGTTACAGCGCCGTCCCGCGTGGGGTCTGTCCGGCGCCGTCCCGCGTGGGGTCTGTCCGGCGCCGTCCCGCGTGGGGTCTGTCCGGCGCCGTCCCGCGTGGGGTCTGTCCGGCGCCGTCCCGCGTGGGGTCTGTCCGGCGCCGTCCCGCGTGGGGTCTGTCCGGCGCTGTCCCTGTCGGCTAAATTCTACCTGGGAGATTTCCAGCCACGGCTCAGTGGGGACACTTTGGCCTCTCGAGTCAGAAGACCGTGGGTTCAAGTCTAGGCCGACACCGAGGGAGTGCTGCACTGCCGGAGGTGCCGTCTTTCGAGTGAGACGTTGAACAGAGGCCCCGCCCGCCTGTCGTTTATCTCATCGCTGTTTGCGGGACCTTGCTGTGCACAAAATGGCTGCCGCGTTTACCTACAGCGACTGCACCTCAGAAGTAGTTTTTGCAAAGTGGTTCTCAGAGGCCTGATGAGGTGGAGCTGTATAAAAGCCAGGCTTTCTTTGTTTTCAGCCCTGAGTTGCACGGAAAAAAAACGTAAACATGGGTAAGAGCAGTAAGCTGGGTTCGTCCCACGGGCTGCTGGGCTCCGGGCAAGTGCCATTGATGCACTTTCCTCTCGCAGCCCTCTATAGGCCCGGCCACTTTAATAGAGGACTTTCACTGCCACTGTGCATGCTGGGATAGCCCCTCCTCCATGGTGCCATGGCCCCTCAGGCAGGGCTTGGTAGTGGGGGAGCTAAATAATGATCTCCTGAGCAAAAACTCTCATTGAAAGAAAGAACTTGCATTTATATAGCACCTTTCACAACCTCAGGATGTCCCAAAGCGCTTTCCAGCCAATGAAGTACTTTTTGAAGTGTAGTCACTGTTGTGATGTAGGAAACGCAGCAGCCGACTTGCGCCCCCAATCGCTATCCGCTGCCTCCTGCTGGAAAGTGCAGGTTGGGTGAGGACAACATTGGTCCCAGTTGTGATGACCCCCACGGTCGAATAAACTGTCGGCGTTGGCCCTCTGGGCTCGCACGTGACTGATGGCCACTGAGCGAGGTACTGGCTGGCTGTTGGCACCCACAGGGACCCGTAACCCAGCAAGGAATCAGGAGGGGGCGATAAATTGGTAGGGGGCTACGTAGGAACCGGAGTAGGCCATTCAGCCCCTCGAGCCTGTTCCGCCATTCAATGGCAGAGCGGGGGGAGGCGGGGGCAGACTGTTTCTGAGATCTCTGCCACCGCTCCAAGCTACCTCTTTCCTTGTTCCTTGCCTAGAATCGCCCGGAAGAGCAGTTCGAGACGCGAATCCAGCAGGCCATCCAGTACAAGACGGAGGGGAACCAGCACTACAAGCAGAAGAGAGTGCGAGACGCCATCAGCAGGTACCACTGGGCGCTCATGCACCTGCGGGGCCTGGACCCCAACGAGCCCAACCCCCTGCAGGCGTTTGGGGGCGAGAAGATTAAACTCAGCCCTGAGCAGATGGAGTTACTGCACAGCACCGAGTGCGACTGTTACAACAACCTGGCTGGTACGGAGCGATTCTGCATTTGCCGCTGTTTTCTGTCCTCTGTCTTGTTTTTATGAGACAATGACGGACAGGAAAAGACCCTTTGGTCCATCCAACCTGTCCCCCACAATCATGATACCTCATGTATCACAATATATACGCTCCCCACCCCACCCCGAAACCATGTGATCTCTTGGGAGAGGCGCAAAATCAGACAAAAACCCAGGCCGGTTTGGGGGGGGAAAAAATCTGGGAAATTCCTCTCCGACCCCTCTCCGAAACTAGTCCAGGAGGTCACTCTGGCCCCGATAATTCTATTCATTACCCACCTTTTGTAGGAGGTGATCTCCGCCCCAGCCAGAAGCAGGTCCAGCTCTCGCTTGAAGGAATTCAGAGAATCGGCGTCCACCGCTCGAGTCGGCAGCCTGTTCCAGAGACCCACTATTCTCTGGGGGAAAGAACCACCTCCTGACATCTAACCTCGATCTGACCTTGTGACCCCTGGTCCTCCCTAACCTGTTTAATTGGAACAAACTCTCAACTGGAACACAATCTATTCCCGTCATCATCTTATAAACCTTGGTCAGATCACCCCATAGTCTACGCTGCTCTGAAGTGTCGAGTCCCAGCACTTTTAGCCTATCTTGATAACTAAGGTGCTTTAAGCTGGGAATTAGTCCATGGCCCTCCTCTGCACCCTTTCCAAAGCCTCAATATCACCCACCATGTGAGGAGACCAAAACTGGACACAATATTCCAACTGAGGCCTGACCAAGGTCTCATACAAGGACAAAATAGTATGTTTTGTCTTGTAGTTAATTGTCCTATAAATGCACCCCAACACCCCATTCGCTCCAGCTATTGCTTCATGGCGTTGTTCGTGAACCTTTAGCAATCTGTGCATTCGAACGCCCAGATCTCGCTCTTTCTCCACCTGCTTTAAAGCTTTTCCCTGAAGGGTGTATGTATGTATGTTGAGCAATTGTCCTGCCCACATGCAAAACACTGCACATCTAAAATTTCTTCGCCTTGCCCAGACGTTTGCGTGATCGATGCTGTATGACCGCAGTCCACACTACTGGGCTGTTCTGACCACAGAAAGGATCCAGATAGGAGCGATTTTAAAATGTGCCTTTAAGTTAGTTAAAGCTTGCTTTAAAAGGGCTGAGTTTCTCAGCACAGCCTCAGATTGGAATGTGAATCCAAAGTAAGGCACTTGCCATGTTAATCGGAAGTTATCTTTCCTCAGATAAGCAATAATCAATTTGAAGGCTTGATTCTGCAATTGATAAAAACCTCACAGCCGTTGTGTAAGAAGGAAAAAAAATTCTCTTTTAAGATTATTTCACCGAACGAGCGGTGAATCTATGGCAAAAGCAGAATACTGCGGATGGTGGAAATCTGAAATAAAAACAGCAAAATGCTGGAAAACACTCAGCAGGTCGGGCGGCATCTGTGGAGAGAGAAACACGAGTTAATGTTTCAGGTCAGTGGAAGTCCTGATGAAAGGTCATCGCCCGTAAACTCTAGCTCTGTTTCTCTCTCGCCACTGATGCCGTCTGACCAGCATTTTACTGTTTTTTTTTTATTATTGGTCAATCTATGGAACAAGCTCCCTAGGCAGACAGCGGAAACAGATAGTGTTGATTCGTTCAAAAGCAAATGAGATAGATTTCCTTCGTAAAATATTTTGGGACACAGTATATGAGTAATTGGAGACATGATGTGTGTTAAGTGTAGAATCCATGGGAGGAACAGAGGACTTCGGGCCTGTGGCTCCCAAATCTCTCCACCACTGTGGGGGTTTACCTCGCCTCATGTCTGGGTCTGTTGTAGACTCATTGATGGAGATTGATTAATCAACAAATCCATTATTATTGTATCGCACGACTACCAGGATGGTAAAAGGCACACTAGGTGGACCGTGGTCTATCCTCGTGAGCAGTCAGGAATAAACCAGAACGTCATCATCCAAAAAGGCAGGACCCAGGACAGAGTCGGGCAGCAAAAGACCGGAGACTGCAGGGAGAAGAGGTTCTGATAATGCAGAGAAGTTATTCTGATAGAGTCAAGTAAGACACTGATGTGGGATAGTGTGGCACGTTCTTTCTTTTGGTATCGTTATGTGGACCGAGTGACTCCGACCGTACCCGTTGCTCTGTGTGTTTCACCGAACTGTGGAATGAAGCAGCTTAACGATTCGAATCGAGCTTCACCTAACCCTGTTTAGCTCAGCCCGTCTTTCGGAGCGAGACGCACGTTCCGCGGACACGGGCGTCTGGTTCGGGTCACGAGGAGGTTCCACCGTTACTCCCCGCCCCCCCCCCCCGGGTCCCCCTGCCGTACAACTGGATACAGGGCGACGTGTACAGATATCCACAGCAAACCCGAGGGCGTAACGCACGTCCTGATCTTCCGCAGTGGCCCGATGCTAGGACCAACTGGAAGGAGGGTCACACTTGCCTTTGAACGGCGCCCTACTGAACTGCACTGGGCTCGTTTCCACGTTTGGCTGAGCTTTCCCGCCTGGTTCCCCTTCCCTTATCCCCCCCCCCCCCAACTAAAGGTGCTCTGGGAGAAGATGTTTCCGCTTGTAGGGTGGGAGGAGGCTCGTGTGGAGCATATACGCCAGCACGGACCAGTTGGGCCGAATGGCCTGAACCTGTGCTGCAAATTCCATGCCATTCTCTCTCAGGCACTGACCACCCTCCGATACTGCGCTCATTCCGTACGTGCGGGTGCCGACCGGCTGTTCAACCGTGGGGGGGGTGGTGGGTGCACGTCGTAGCGAAGCCCCGTCCACCGTCCGACCGTACACTTAGCAGCAGGGGGCAATCAGGAGCCCGATTTTTTTTTTCTTCTTTCACCCCCACATCCCTACCCCAGGAGGCGTTGAGGCCATTTCTAGGCCCCCCCCCCCTCGCATCCCCCATCTAGGACCAGGGAAGGAACCTGGAGCATTTCTGATCTCTGCGGCTCAATAGTGTATTGCCTTCCCCCCCCCCCCGACCCCCTCGGCCTTGGACGGAAACGGTTTAATTCGCATGTTGCGTTCCTCCCCTCCAGCGTGTCTCCTCCTGTCTGAAAAGGTGAACTACGAGCGGGTGAGGGACTACTGCCTGAAGGTGTTGGAGAGGCAGGCCGACAACATCAAGGCTCTGTACCGAGCCGGGGTGGCACTTTACAACATCGGGGACTATGACCGAGCACAACACTACCTCGCGGAGGCTGCCAAGATCTGCCCGCACGGTAAGCTGACCATAACTTAATCTCATCCATCCATCCATCGGTGAATAGCACCCTTGCCTCTGCGGTAGAAGTTCCTGGGTTCGAGCCCCACTCCAGAGACTTGAGCTCGAAATTTAGGCCGACGGATCCAGTGCCAGTACTGAGGGAGTGCCGCGCTGCCGGAGGTGCCGTCTTTTGGGTGAGACGTTAAACCGAGGCCCTGTCTGCCCTCATAAAATATCTCACGGCACTTTTCGAGCAGGTGAGTTCTCCCCGGTGTCCTGGGGCAATATTAATCTCTCAACCAAGACCTAAAAACAGATTATCTGGTTGTTCTCACGTTGCTGTTTGTGGGATCTTGCTGTGCGCAAATTGGCTGCCATGTTTCCTACATTACAACAGTGACTACACTTCAAAAGTACTTCATTGGCTGTAAAGCGCTTTGGGATGTCCTGAGGTAGTGAAAGGCGCTATATAAATGCAAGTACTTTCTCTCTTATATAAGATCATCTCTCAGGCGCCTCCTTTCCAGGCCGATTAACCCTGGTGTCTCAATTCTCCATTCTTCCCTCATAAATTGTAGGGGTGGGTGGGTGGGTATTGTAGGGGTGGGTGGGTATTGTAGTTAATACAAAGGAAGAATGCGTCAAAATGCATATTGCAGAATGGGCGTGTAATTGCAAATGAATTTCAATATAGATCAGTGTGAGATGGTGCATTTTGGTAGGAAGAATAAGGAGACCACATACTGCTCGGATAATAAGAGTCTGAATGGGATGGAGGAGCAGAGGGATCTGGGGGTACAGATACACAAATCACTAAAAGTAGCAACGCAGGTTAATAAGGCTATTAAAAAAGACAAATCAAGCTCTGGGGTTCATTTCTAGAGGGATAGAATTGAAAAGCAAAGAAGTTTTGTTAAACCTGTATCGAACCTTGGTTAGACCACACTTGGAGTATTGTGAACAGTTCTGCTCTCCATATTGTAGAAAGGATAGAGAGGCATTGGAGAAGGTGCAAAAAAGATTCATAAGGATGATACCAGAACTGAGAGGTTATAACTATCAGGAAAGGCTGAACAGACTGGGGCTCTTTTCTCTAGAAAAGAGAAGGCTGAGGGGTGACCTGATCGAGGTCTTTAAAATAATGAAGGGGTTCGATAGGGTAGACATAGAGAAGATGTTTCCACATCTGGTGGAGACCAAAACTGGAGGTCGTAAATATAAGATAGTCACTAATAAATCCAATAGGGAATTCAGGAGAAACTTCTTTACCCAGAGAGTGGTGAGAATGTGGAACTCGCTCCCACAAGGAGCAGTTGAGACGAATAGAATTGATACATTTAAGGGGAAGCTCGATAATCACATGAGGGAGAAAGGAATAGAAGGATATGCTGATAGGGTGAGATGAAGTAGGGAGGGAGGAGGCTCGTGTGGAGCATAAACGGCATGGACCAGTTGGGCCGAATGGCCTGTTTCTGTGCTGTAGTTTCGATGTAACGTGATGCATATCTCAGACCCCCTATTGGGTGAGCTGCGCAGAACAGGAAATTCCCCAGGTTCAACCAGCTCCCACTCTACGCCGAGGGCACTGACCTGTTGGGCTGACCCTTCAACTAGCCTCGGTCCCCTCTGGAGCAGGGAGGAGGAAAATCGGCCGAGATTCCCGCTCCCGATCGCCGTGCCGTGACCCCTGCCGACGCCGGACATGGTCGAATAGCACGCCAGCACCCGGTTCAGCAGCGACTTCGGGGCCGAGGCAGGAGAGGGGGGAATAAAAATAAAATTTGAAACAAAAGCCCCTTTCTCTCCGCAGACGCGAACGTGAAGCGGTACGTCCAGGAGACGGAGCTGAGGCTCAACCGTTACCACCAGAGGGAGAAGATGATGTACAAGGGGATGTTTGGCAAGTGACCGGCAGCGCCTCCGCACGGAGCCCCCCCCCATCGGACCTTCTGCCGCTCTCTCGGACGCCCCACGCCCGCCCGTCTCTTTCCATGAGTTTGCTGCTGTTGGATTTTCCCCCACTTACTCCCACCGGGAGAAAGCGGACGGGCCTGGTTCACGTTTTTTTCTAAGTTAACCCGATGACGCTCCCTTAGTGAGAGCTTTGGAAGGGAGCGTCTCGAAATCCTCACCCAATGCCACTTGTGTGTGTGAGTGAGTGTGTGTGTGTGTGATGTTCATTAATCCAGTTGAAAGATTTTTTTTTAAACTTTAAAGCTACACCTGATGTTTTCTGAATATAGAGATGGTGCGTGTTGAGTGTTTTTATTGATTTTGGGATTTCCCAGTCCCTCTCTCTTCCCCCCCCCACAAAATGGCACCACTCCCTCGCTGGGTTTCACAAATCACCACTTCCCCCCCCCCACAAAATACCTGTCCCAAAGTGGCCATTCTCCACATGCTAACCTCGGGAGTGAGTGACGGCAGGACGGGCAACAGAGCTGAACCCGGTCCCGTCCTCACACACGGGACTACGTACGCGGCCACTTTACGAGTGGGGGTCCCCGCACGGTGAGCAAGAGCAGGAACCCCCCCCCGCGCCGAAGCTAACTCAGCACAGCTCAGAGATCGATTGCGGGCTGTTGTTACAACGAGGGCTTCATTTACCAACCGGGGAGAGGGCACGATACATCTGGGAGTATCCTATTTTTCTGTTACTAAGATCTCGTTAAATAAACTCTTCCACGCAGTGAGTGGACCGGGTGTCTGGGATACAATCAGTGACCGTGTCTGGGGAACGTGTGTTTCCTTCCTCTCGCTAATTTCCACTCTCCTCTCCCGAGGGCATTGACGGCGTTAGTCAGAGGTTCAGAGGGCAGCACTCTCGCCTCGGAGTCAGAAGGTCGTGGGTTTGAGTCTCACTCCAGGGACTTGAGCCCATAACCCAGGCCGACCCACCCGGTGCAGTACCGCGGGAACCGTCTTTCGGATGAGACGTTAAACTGAGGCCCCGTCTGCCCTCTCAGGTGGATGTAAAAGATCCCACGGCCACTATTGGAAGAAGAGCAGGGGAGACATAAAATTACAAAGCGATATTGATAGATTAGGTGAATGGGCAAAACTGTGGCAAATGGAATTCAATGTAGACAAATGTGAGGTCATCCACTTTGGATCAAAAAAGGATAGAACAGGGTACTTTCTAAATGGTAAAAAGTTAAAAACAGTGAATGTCCAAAGGGACTTAGGGGTTCGGGTACATCGATCATTGAAGTGTCATGAACAGGTGCAGAAAATAATCAAGAAGGCTAATGGAATGCTGGCCTTTATATCGAGAGGACTGGAGTACAAGGGGGCAGAAGTTATGCTGCAGCTATACAAAACCCTGGTTAGACCGCACCTGGAGTACTGTGAGCAGTTCTGGGCACCGCACCTTCGGAAAGACATATTGGCCTTGGAGGAAGTGCAGCGTAGGTTTACTAGAATGATACCCGGACTTCAAGGGTTAAGTTACGAGGAGAGATTACACAAATTGGGGTTGTATTCTCTAGAGTTTCGAAGGTTAAGGGGTGATCTGATCGAAGTTTATAAGATATTAAGGGGAACAGATAGGGTGGATAGAGAGAAACTATTTCCGCTGGTTGGAGATTCTAGGAGTAGGGGGCACAGTCTAAAAATTAGAGCCAGACCTTTCAGGAGTGAGATTAGAAAACAGTTCTCCACACAAAGGGTGGTAGAAGTTTGGAACTCTCTTCCGCAGACGGCAATTGATACTAGCTCAATTGCTAAATTTAAATGTGAGATAGATAGCTTTTTGGCAACCAAAGGTATTAAGGGATATGGGCCAAAGGCAGGTATATGGAGTTAGATCACAGATCAGCCATGATCTTATCAAATGGCGGAGCAGGCACGAGGGGCTGAATGGCCTACTCCTGTTCCGATGTTCCCAATATTTATCCTTCAACCAATGTCACTAAAACAGATGATCTGGTCATTATCACATTGCTGTTTGTGGGATCTTGCTGTGCGCAAATTAGCTGCCACGTTTCCTACATTACAACAGTGACTACACTTTAAAAGTACTTCATTGGCTGTAAAGCACTTTGGGAGGTCATGAAATTTTAAAATCCTGCTCCCATTAATTTATCTCAAGTCGCTGTTAATAACCGACCTCGGAGTTCTGATCTAGGGTTTATCCAGCAACGAGGCTGAATTTTTAAAAAAAAATTCTCATCCTCGTGTTCAAATCCCTCTATGGCCTCCAGCCCGACAGCCCTCCAAGATCTCCGCGCTCCTCCAGTTCTAGCCTCTTGCGCATCCCTGATTTCCATCGTTCCACCATTGGCGGCCGTGCCTTCAGCTGCCCGGGCCCTAAGCTCTGGAATTCCCTCCCTAAACCTCTCCGCCTCTCTCTCCTCCTTTAAGACGCTCCTTAAAACCAACCTCTTTGACCAAACTTTTGGTCACCTGTCCTAATGTCTCCTTACGAAGCGCGGAGTCAAATTTTGTTTTATAATCGTTCCCGTGAAGCACCTCGAGATGTTTTACCATGTCAAAGGCGCTATATAAATGCACGTTGTTGTTGAGGTGACAGAGTCAAGGAGGGCCCTTTTACAAACTCTCAGCCCAGGAGCTTCAAAGAACGAGCGAAAAAATTGTATAATATGAACAATCGCCCGGCCTTTAGTGAGTCAGGTCCGCCCACAGTTCTAACGGCACCAGTAGGAGTGTCCCCACTTGCTCGACGTGGATATGAAACACTATTTCTCTGCGGCCATTAGTTTCTGCATGCCTGCCACGGCCGAATATCTCATGCCTGCCTCGTCCAGCGGAGCATGTTGCAGAGAGATTCCCATCGCCATCCTCCTCCTCCTCCTCCTGATCCCAAAACACTCTGAATCCTGACAAACAAATTTACTCAAAAGGAAACAAGTGCACTGCATGTCAGCCAATAGCTTTAATTGGACACTACATTCACCATCCAAAAATATTATATCCCAGCATTAAGATACTTTAAATAATTTTTTTTTTACTAAAATGATTAGTATCCGATTCGGACTGTTTAAGGCACTAGGTCCCAGTTCACATCAATTCCTCCTCTGAGAATCTCCCAGTTTTGTCTTTCTTTTTTTCTCCCAAACATTTCCAGTTTGTTTTTTTTTTGTCCTCGTTGCTGGGGTCCGATTCCACGGGCGTCGAGAGGCAATCTCACACTAGCAGCCCACTCCTCCTGGGCCCAAACCGTGCTTTGTTAGCTGGGGAGGCGACGAGCGGGGAAGGGGGTGCGTGCGTACAGTTACAATTGGGCTCGGCGCCAAGCCGGTCCGCCGTCTCTCTCCCCCCCTCACCGGATCGGAAAATGGGTGAGGGCGCCCCCCCCCCCTTGGTCGAATAGCCCGCCGACGCTCACCGTCCGGGCTCGCCCGCAAAGAACGGTCCCCTCGACCGTTGATTTGCGCGCAACCGTACCCCAAAAGCAAAGTCGAGCCGTAGGGCTGATTGGGGTCCCCGAGGGCAGGACTCGCCGACGCTATTCCTCAAGCGGTATAGCTCGTGGCCAGCCGTCGTCACTAGGCCGTGGTCTGCCTCACCTGAGGGGGTCACGTCCTTCTAGAAGGACAACTACCATTTTAATTACTGTCAAGAGTAATTCGGTCGCAATCTGTGGGCTCCCCCCTCCCCTTACCGCCCCCCCAAACACACACACACACACCCCCTCTCTTCCTCCCCCCACCCCCCGCCCTTAGCAACCCCCCCCCCCCCCCCCCACACACACACTCCACTCTGGGCAGCCTCGTCCCTCCCTCCACGGTCATTTGGAGGCGTTGTTCACCTTGAGGGACCACGGCCTAATGGAGAGCTGCACCTTCTTCCTCAGCTCCTTGAAGGACTTGGAGCGGTGGAACCTGGTCTCCATGGCAACGGAGGCCCGGGGCAGCGTCTCGGCCCAGTCGGCCCGGCCGTGGCAACCGTCGCCCTGGCAACCGCAGGCCCGGAGATCCTCGCGGCTCGCCTCCAGCACCCCGGCCCGGAGCGAGGAGGCGGGCGAGTCCGCCGAGAAGGCCCGGTGGCGCCGGCTGAGGAAAGCCTGGGCCTGGCCCAGCAGGCCGGGTCTCTTCGGCTTGCAGCGGCCCGGGATCTCGAGCACCGACGTCCACTTCTGCTTCCCCTTGGCCGGGCTCGGCCGGCACTCGAAGCCGCACAAGGCCTCGGGCCTCTGGCAGGCCGCCGAGTGGAGGTTCATCTCGGAGCTCGAGCGGCCGCCCGACTTCCCCCTGGCGCTCATCCGCTTGAAGAGGTCCGTCCTGCGGCCGCCCTCCCGACCCGTGTCCCGGTCTAGGCCCGACGCCGGGCACCTCACCAGCTCGCGGCTCAGGTGCTTCCCTCGGTACAGCAGGCCCTCGGGGTCGGCGGCCGCGGGCGAGTCCGAGGCCTCGGGCGGGGGGAAGAGGCCTTCGACGCTCGGGCCGGGCCCCGACAGCGGGCAGGCTTCCAAGGAGGAGGAGGCGTCGCTGCCGCTGCCGCTCCAGTCCGGCGAGCGGGCCCGGTCGGCCGCCTGGCAGCAGGTGGAGATCCTCCGGCGGACCTTCCAGCCGCCGGCCGGGCTGACCAGCGGCGCGGCCCCCAAGGCCGAAGAGCTCTGGCTGTAGACGGAGGACATGGACAGGCTCTTGGGGTGAGAGGCCAGCTCGGACCTCCTGGGCGCCGGCCTGCACTTGAAACGGAGCACCAGGCCGCAGATGTACTTGTCCAGCCTCCCTTGGCTCGGCAGCGGGACGGCCTCGGGCGGGAGGCCCGCCGCTGTTTTGACCCCAGCGGCCCGGCTGGTCAGGTCCTCCTTCGAGGGGCTTCGGCGGCAGGACGAGGCGGTGAAGAGGGGGCTCTGCAGAGCGACGGCGTGCAGCGGGCTCGGGTAGTGGTAAACCTCGTTGCTGTTCCTGGAGACCAGGTCGCACTGGTACTTGGGGTCGGGGCCCGGCCCGGGACGCTCGGGGTTCCAGGGGCCGCGGCAGCAGGAGAGCTGGGAGCTGACAGGGTCCACACTCAGGTAACGACTTAGGAAATTCAGGTCGCCTGAAATACAGAGGCAAGAAGGTTAGGGAATATTGACCTGACCGAGGTGGGCCCATCCCCACACCCACTCCCACCCCCACTCCCCACCCCAATCCTCACTCCCATTCCCAATCCCCACCCCAATCCTCACTCCCATTCCCAATCCCCACCCCAATCCTCACTCCCATTCCCAATCCCCACCCCAATCCTCACTCCCATTCCCAATCTCCACCCCAATCCTCACTCCCATTCCCAATCTCCACCCCAATCCTCACTCCCATTCCCAATCCCCACCCCAATCCTCACTCCCATTCCCAATCTCCACCCCAATCCTCACTCCCATTCCCAATCCCCACCCCAATCCTCACTCCCATTCCCAATCCCCACTCCCCACTCCCAATCCTCACTCCCCACTCCCAATCCTCACTCCCCACTCCCAATCCTCACTCCCCACTCCCAATCCTCACTCCCCACTCCCAATCCTCACTCCCCACTCCCAATCCTCACTCCCCACTCCCAATCCTCACTCCCCACTCCCAATCCTCACTCCCCACTCCCAATCCTCACTCCCCACTCCCAATCCTCACTCCCCACTCCCAATCCTCACTCCCCACTCCCAATCCTCACTCCCCACTCCCAATCCTCACTCCCCACTCCCAATCCTCACTCCCCACTCCCAATCCTCACTCCCCACTCCCAATCCTCACTCCCCACTCCCAATCCCGTTTCCAATCCCCACCCCAATCCTTACTCCCATTCCCAATCTCCACCCCAATCCTCACTCCTATTCCCAATCCTCACTCCCCACTCCCATTCCCAACTCCCATTCCCAAACCTCACCCCAATCCTCACTCCCGTTCCCAATCCCCACCCCAATCCTTACTCCCATTCCCAATCTCCACCCCAATCCTCACTCCCATTCCCAATCCTCACTCCCCACTCCCAATCCCAACTCCCATTCCCAAACCTCACCCCAATCCTCACTCCCCATCCCAATCCTCACTCCCATTCCCAATCCCCACCCCAATCCTCACTCCCATTCCCAAACCCCACCCCAATCCTCACTCCCATTCCCAATCTCCACCCCAATCCTCACTCCCACTCTCCACCCCAATCCTCACTCCCATTCCCCATCTTCAATCCTCACCCTCATCTTCTCCCCAATCCAACTCAATCTTCACTTCCAGCCCATCCCAATTCTCACCCCAATCCCAACTCAGTCCTTACCCACCCCCCCCCCCCCAATCCCGAGTCCATCCCATCCCAAACCCCATCACATCCCCAACACCCATCCAGTTGGTTCTTCCAGGGGTCCCCCCACCCGTTGCCCTATCTGGGAATCCATTCCCTAAACCCTGAAGAACCTCCTGACATCAGTCCTGAAATGACCCATTCCTGAATATGAACCGGTGTTCCCCTGTCCTACTCCCACTGTTTAATCTGTTTTCATCTTTTCCATGCCATCTTATAACCCCTTCAGACTCTTCCTTTCACCCCTGGTGCCAGTACCGAGGGAGTGCAGCACCGCCGGAGGTGCCGTCTTTCAGATGAGACGTTAAACCGAGGCCCCGCCTGCCCTCTCAGGGTAGATGTAAAAGATCCCAAGGCCAATATTTCAAAGAAGAGCAGGTAAATTTTCCCCGATGTTCATGCCTCCAACGTTAATAAAACAGATTATTATCTGGCCGTTATCTCTCTGCTGTTTGTGGGATCTTGCTGTGCAAAATTGGCTGCCGTGTTCCCTACATTGCAACAGTGACTACACTTCAAAAAAAGTACTTCATTGGCTGTAAAGCGCTTTGGGACGTTCTGAGGTGGGGAAAGGTGATATATCAATGCAGGTTATTTCTTTTCAATGGCCCGAGTCTCTCCCTCATGAACTCAGACCTCTGACAGTCGGGGTCAGCTTCACGGCCCTTCTCTGCGCTGCCCCTGACTCCTTCAGCGTCTCTCCCCCCGGCGACCGGAGCTGGACGCGGTAATCAAGGTGTGGTCTGTCCGGGCCTGCGGGCTGTTCTACTGCAGAGGGCATCGCAGGCAGGCTGCATCTTGGCTTCAATTCGCAACAGGTTTGGGGGGAGGTCGCTGATGCCATTCAGGTGCCCACAACACTGGGAGAGGAGAGACCACAATCTAGCAGTATAACCACAGCCGTGCAAATTATGGGGTGGTGGTTCTTTTTTAAAACTTACCGGTTGAAACTGGTCGCTGTGAGACCTTTGACCTCTTGTCAGCCCCGCTCCCCGCTGACTCGTCGCTGGCCCGGGCCCCCAGGCTGCACAGGAACCTCTGCGACCGCAGGTCCATTAGGCGGACGGTGGCCTCGTCGGTCGACCTGGGCCTGCTCCAGTTGCCGCTCCCCCGGGGCAGCTGAGAGAGTGACTGCATGCTCCATCGCGAGCTAGAGGGACACTCACTGTACACGGAGCAGCAGGAGTTCGAGAGGGAGCAGGAGGTGCTCTCACTGACATCGTAAAAACCTGAGAACAGAACAGAAGGACGGGAAAAAGAAAATCGATTCACACATTGAAACAGGGGTCAATAATTCCCCCCCCACCCCTCGAGTCCCTCCCACTCCCCCTCTCCCTCCCACTCCCCCTCCCCCACTATCCCACCCCTCCAGTCCCTCTCACTCCCCCACTATCCCACCCCTCCAGTCCCTCTCACATGTCCAACGACCGTGTCTATTACTCATTTTTATATGCTAATTAGACAAGCAATTACCACATCTGGATTCCTTCATTACATCTGGATTCCCAATCAGCCACATCTGGATTCCCAATCAGCCACACGTCCCAGTACGTTAGCCTCTAGCCACAAATTTACCCCCAACGCTCCAGATCTCCAGTCCCCTAACTCCGGCCTCAGTTCTCTGGCTTTTATTCTGATGTAATATTCCGGGTACCAGAGTGAGATTGGATCAGGTGAGAGCACCTTCGGGGCTGCCGGGCGGGTAGGAAAAGGCAGGAGACGACCTCTCACACCTAGGCCACACCCACCCCGGGGAACAGGTCGCGACCTTGAGGCCAAGAACTGATGCATGGCCCAGAGATAGGAACAGGAGGAGGCCATTCAGCCCCACGAGCCTGTACCTCCATTCAATTAGATCACGGCTGATCTGTATCTCAACTCCATTTACCTTGGTTCAGTATCCCATAATACCCTTACCGACAAAAATCGATCAATCTCAGTTTTGAGTTTTCCAATTGACCCCCGGCCTCGACAGCTTTTTGGGGGGAGAGAGTTCCAGATTCCCACTCCCCTTTGTGTGAAGAAGTGCTTCCTGACATCACCCCTGAACGGCCTGGCTCTAATTTTAAGGTTCTGCCCCCTTGTTCTGGACTCCCCCCCCACCAGAGGAAATAGTTTCTCTCTATCAACCCTATCAAATCCTTTAATCATCTTAAACCCCTCGATTAGATCACCCCTTAATCTTCTACACTCGAGGGAATACGAGCCCGGTCTCTGCAACCTGTCCTCGTAATTTAACCCTTTTAGCCCCGGTATCATTCTGGTGAATCTGCGCTGCACCCCCTCCAAGGCGCCCTTTTTATTTCCTAACTCAGCCAAAAGCATCAGCAGCGGAGCCAACAGTCGACACCACGGCCCTTCGTCACCTGAGCTGGGCCTCGAGTCGCAGTCCAGATTGTCCAGAGGCCCCTCGGCGAGCTGCGTCCCCGATCCCGCCCTCTTCAGCTCCCCCGAGCCACGCTCCAGGTCCAGATGTTGTCCGGATGCGGCCGTGGATCTGGGCCCCCCCTGGGGACTCGGAGCCTTGGCGACGGGGACCGTGCGCTCCTTGCTCTGGCCCATGGCGGTCCGCTCGTCGCTGCTGGACTCCGCCTTCGCCAGCCCCCCTTGGGCGCTTTCAGTCGCGTCGGGGGCCGAGCCCGGAGCAGCGGGACCTCCTGTGGGACGCGGAGCGGCGTCGCCCTTGGCAATAGGCGGGCAGCCGACCCCTGCCCCTTCTGCGGAGGTCCTGTTGGCGCACGAAGCCCCCCTCGGCCCACAGGCAGTCTCTGGGTGGCTGAGGTTCGGTGCCGGGACGAGGGGCTCAGTAGCCAGGGTAGAGGTCGCTGCCCCGTAGCTGTGTTGCCCATCGCCGTGCCCGATGCAGCCAAGGGTCCCTCTGCCGCCCAGGTGAAGCTCGGCCACCTGTTGGTTAAGGCGCTGTCCTTCCAATTCAGCAGGTCCCACTGAGAAACACTGCAATTTAAAAAGAACAAGCTGTGTTAGAAGCAGGGGGCAAGACAAACGAGTAGTGCCAGCTTGGCTCTGTCAGTAGCACTCTCGCTCCCGAATCCTGAGGTCACAGGTTCGAGTCCCACTCCCATCACTTGAGCACGTAATCCAGACTGACACTCCCGGTGCAGTACTGAGGGAGTGCAGCACTGTCCCAGGTGCCGTTTTCTGGATGGGACGTTTATACAAAAAGAAAGGCAGACAGGGCTTGGTTTCATTCATTCTCAGGAGGTGGGAGTCGCTAGCGAGGCCGGCATTTCCTGCGGTCCGTGTAGTAACTCAGTTTGATACCCTCAGAGGGCGGTTAAGAATCAATCACGTCGGGTGTGGGGACTGGAGTCACCTATAGGCCCAGACCGGGTGAGGACGGCAGGTTTCCTTCCCCCAAAAGGACATCAGTGACCCAGTCGGGCTTTTAATACAATCGGACAGCTTCACTTTAACTGATACCAGCTCTTTATCTTTAAATCGGGATTTTTTAAAACTGAAAACAAATTCTCAAACTGCTAGGGTGGGATTTGAACTCACCTTCTTGGAAATCTTGGGGAGTGGAAATCTGGAACTCTCCCCCCCACCCCCCCCCCCCCCCCGCCCCCCGTAAAACCTGTTGAGGCTGGGAGCGTCAATTGAAAATTTCAGAACTGAGATTGATCGGTTTTTGTTAGGCGAGGGTGTTAAGGGTGTTCGAACCAAGGGTAGATGGAGTTAACACCTCACCCGTTATCTTACTGAATGGCAGAACAGGCTCGAGGGGCTGAATGGCCTCTTCCTGTTCGTATGGTCTTTATTAGTCCAGTGCTATAACCACCGCAGTACCGTACCCCGCCCAAGGGACGAGCAGGCGAGTCCTCGCGGTGTCCTGGGGGGACCAGCATTCCTTAACCAACACCAAAAAGCAGATTAACTGGTCATTTAACTCGTTTGTGCACAAATTGGCCGCTACATTTCCCTACATTACACTTCATTGGCTGTGACGCGCTTTGGGATGTCCTGAGGTCGTGAAAGGTGCAGTTACCAGTGTGCAAACGGAGCAGATTGATTGGGACAAAAATAGCGGAGGAGCAGCTCGTTAATTCACAATCAGGTCCAAGGTTCCGAACTCCATCCCTCCCTCCACTGTCAGTGTCGATCTCAGACGGGGCAGCAGTTGGGGTGTTAGAGTTGGCCTCAGTGCCCCTGGGTTGGGGTGGGGGGGTGGGTGGTGGGTGCAGAAAAGAGCTCAGGTTCCTGGGTACCATCCAGTAACACCTGCTGGAAGAAAGTGTGCGAGGGTGTTGGGAAAAGATCGAGCTCAGCCGCGATGCCCCCCTCGGTCGATCGGCCAACAGGCACAGACGAGGATCCACTGTGAATATCAGCCATAAAAGGTGCTGGAACTGCTGCCTGGTTGTCAAATCCCTCCAGGGCCCTCACCTCTCCCTATCTCTGTAACCTCCTCCAGCCCCTACAACCCTCCGAGATCTCTGCGCTCCTCCAATTCTGGCCTCTTGCACATCCCCGATTTTAATCGCTCCACCAATGGCGGCCGTGCCTTCAGCTGCCTGGGCCCTAAGCTCTGGAATTCCCTCCCTAAACCTCTCCCCCTCTCACTCCTCCTTTAAGACGCTCCTTAAAACCTTCCTCTTTGACCAAGCTTTTGGTCACCTGTCCTAATATCTCCTTATGGGGCTCGGTGTCAAATTTTGTCTGATAATCGCTCCTGTGAAGCGCCTCGGGACGTTAAAGGCGCTATATAAATGCACAAAACTCCTGGTTAAAAAGAATTAGCCCTGAAGTCTAAATCTCATTTCCTGCCATGTTTTTCTCTGTGCAGATATAATTGCAGCACTAAACTCCCACCAGAGGTGAGGTATGGTTTGGGGGGTGGGGTGAGCTTTGTATAACACACACCTCAACAAACAGGGGAACAGATGGAGCGCTGAGCATTTGTGCAATAGATTTCGCTAAAGGGTTCTGGTGGGTGCACATACTGTGATAAACGGTTTAAAAAAAACATTCAGCAGATAACGACAGATTGTCAGGAGAGAGAACTTTGAGCACAAGATTACTGGCGATTACAGATCGGTCACTATTGGTGGGAGCAACGTTGAGGGGGCAAGATTAAGGCAGGAGAATGAGCTGCACAGACCGGGGGAGGGTCTGTCCCCACCCCCCCCCCCCCCCCGATACCCGGGAATGAGTTACAGGCTAGAATCTAATCGAGGGGTCCAGGGGGGTTTATATATAGAATAACAGATACCCGGGGGTGAGTTACAGGCTAGAATCTAATCGAGGGGTTCAGGGGGGTTTATATATAGAATAACAGATACCCGGGGGTGAGTTACAGGCTAGAATCTAATCGAGGGGTTCAGGGGGGTTTATATATAGAATAACAGATACCCGGGAATGAGTTACAGGCTAGAATCTAATCAAGCGGTTCAGGGGGGTTTATATATAGAATAACAGATACCCGGGGGTGAGTTACAGGCTAGAATCTAATCGAGGGGTTCAGGGGGGTTTATATATAGAATAACAGATACCCGGGGGTGAGTTACAGGCTAGAATCTAATCGAGGGGTTCAGGGGGGTTTATATATAGAATAACAGATACCCGGGAGTGAGTTACAGGCTAGAATCTAATCGAGGGGTTCAGGGGAGTTTATATATAGAATAACATACCCGGGAGTGAGTTACAGGCTAGAATCTAATCGAGGGGTTCAGGGGAGTTTATATATAGAATAACAGATACCCGGGAGTGAGTTACAGACTGGAATCTAATCGAGGGGTTTGGGGGGGTTTATATATAGAATAACAGATACCCGGGAGTGAGTTACAGACTGGAATCTAATCGAGGGGTTCAGGGGGGTTTATATATAGAATAACAGATACCCGGGAGTGAGTTACAGACTGGAATCTAATCGAGGGGTTCAGGGGGGTTTATATATAGAATAACAGATACCCGGGAGTGAGTTACAGGCTGGAATCTAATCGAGGGGTTCAGGGGAGTTTATATATAGAATAACAGATACCCGGGAATGAGTTACAGGCTGGAATCTAATCGAGGGGTTCAGGGGGTTTATATATAGAATAACAGATACCCGGGAGTGAGTTACAGGCTGGAATCTAATTGAGGGGTTCGGGGGGTTTATATATAGAATAACAGATACCCAGGAGTGAGTTACAGGCTGGAATCTAATCGAGGGGTTCAGGGGGTTTATATATAGAATAACAGATACCCGGGAATGAGTTACAGGCTGGAATCTAATCGAGGGGTTCAGGGGGTTTATATATAGAATAACAGATACCCGGGAGTGAGTTACAGGCTGGAATCTAATTGAGGGGTTCGGGGGGTTTATATATAGAATAACAGATACCCGGGAGTGAGTTACAGGCTGGAATCTAATCGAGGGGTTCGGGGGGGTTTATATATAGAATAACAGATACCAGGGGGTGAGTTACAGGCTGGAATCTAATTGAGGGGTTCGGGGGGTTTATATATAGAATAACAGATACCCGGGAGTGAGTTACAGGCTGGAATCTAATCGAGGGGTTCAGGGGGTTTATATATAGAATAACAGATACCCGGGAGTGAGTTACAGACTGGAATCTAATCGAGGGGTTCGGGGGGTTTATATATAGAATAACAGATACCCGGGAGTGAGTTACAGACTGGAATCTAATCGAGGGGTTCGGGGGAGTTTATATATAGAATAACAGATACCCGGGGGTGAGTTACAGACTGGAATCTAATCGAGGGGTTCGGGGGGTTTATATATAGAGCCGGAGAGTGCAACTTACAGCAGTCATGCGAAACCAATGATTAAATTCCAGCCTGAATCTGATGCCAGGTACACATCGTTCTGTGGTGTCAGGTGCTCCGAGCCCAGCCCCGGCCGAGTTTCATGGGCCCTTATCTGATCGTCACTTATTTACCTGTGAGAGGTTGAGTGCAGACTGGCGCAGCTTTAACAAACACAGGGCCCCGTGATAGAGAGCAGTAATTATTTCATCAGCATCTGCTCCAGCATGGGAAACCTCTTATCTGCAAATTAGCTCCATGCAACAACCAAGATCATGATTTTTTTTTTAAACAACTTAAATGCTTTAACCCTTCGCCTGTCCTTTTCGCTCAATCAGATTGGCAGACCCCATTGTATCCCCTTCGTTCTGCCCCCCCCTACGAGGGCACAGTTTTTCATAGGCTTCGGTAAACCCCCCCACCCCCGCAAGTTTCCGTTCTTCCCACGTGTTTGGGCAATTCGACTGTGGAAGGCATCACCGCCAGGCCCGATACTGTCCAGCCAGGGTCGTGGGGTCAGCACCGGGCTGCGATCAGGGCCTATTGCGCCCTGCCAAACGCATGCTGGGATAGCACTCCGCTTGGGCGCCCGATTCCAAAAGGGCTGCTTGCCTAGAGTAGGGAGTCACCGGGGCCCCCACCTCTGGCCTCAGCCCCTACCTCACCCCCACTGGGGCTGAAATCACCCCCTCGAGGCTCAGTTTCTCCAGCACGCTCCTCCCCGGCACCCAACACAAACTCCGACCCACCCAGAACTCTGCACACCCCCCCACCCCCTCTCCTATAAATCCAGGCCCCCTATCTCGAAAGCCCACCGTGGACTTACCCTTCACCGCCTTTGACTTCACCTCCCCACGTCCCAATTCACAACTTCCAGGCCTATTCTACCACATGTCTCTTTCCCCCCCCCCCCCACCCAATCTCTGGTGCTGGTCGAGGAAGGAAGATCGACCCCCAGAACGCCAGAGAGAGGTCCCTCTGCTCATCTCCCAACAGTCCAGTGATATCTTCGACACCCAGACGAGGGGGCAGACGAGGGGCTTGCCGGAAGAGACACACTGCACCCATGTGTCGGTGCGGCCTTAATTAAAGGGGCCGTACACAAGCTCTGGCGGGCTGAACGAGCGGGAAACAGCGCGCCGAGAACAAGCAAGGAGCCTGGTTCCCATCTACGATCGCCCCCTTTCCCAGAGCAAGCGGGTCTCTGCTGGGAACAGGTGAACTGCCAGAGCATGTGCCGAGGCTGCTCCGACAACAGCCCGCTAACACATCAGCAGGAGCGAGGACGGCCTGCTGTTGACTTTAGCTCTCTCTCCCTCGAAGGATACTGTTTGTTTTGTCCCAGTCTCAGTCCATTGTCCCTTTCACAATGGAATACGATGGCGCAGCAGGTTTGCGATGAGCCTCATTCTTCGGGCTGAGCGCAGGCCCCTCGGGGCGGGGTGGGGGGAAACGGGTACAAACACCCCCCCCCCCCACTCCCGCTTCGGTGGAGCGCGTATCGAACTGCACAGACACTCTCACCGCGCCTCTGGATTGTCACGGAGGGCCGTGAAATGCGGGGTGGGGTGGGGGGCGGTTTTCGAACGATTTCGCCTGCTACAAAACGGTCGACACGATGGAAGGCACGTGTGTAAGGAGTGACGGTCTGGGTACGTTCAGCCCAGACCTGGAGCAAAGAAAGAAACAACTTGCATTCATATAGCACCTTCCCCCACCTCAGGACGTCCCAAATCGCTTTTCAGCCAACAAAGTACTTTCTTGAAGCAGCCAATTTGCGCACAGCAAGATCCCACGAACAGCAACGTGATAACGACCAGATCATCTGCGATGTTGGTTCGAGGGATAAATATTGGCCCCCTGCTCTTCTTCAAATAGCGGCCGTGGGATCTTTGACGTCCACCCGAGAGGAGGCAGACGGGGCCTCGGTTTAACGTCTCACCGGAAAGACGGCCCCTCCGACTCCCTCAGTACCGCCGACCTAGTTTTAACGCTCAAGCCTCTGGAACGGGGCTCGAACCCACGACCTTCTGACTCAGAGACTAGAGGAGTGCACTACCCACTGAGCCACAGCTAACACCTAATGGAATCGTCCTGGCACGTACAACCGACTGGCAAAGACCCCCCCCCCCCCCACCCTCTCCGACACCAAGGGGACTCAAGACTTGCGTTCATAATATATACTTAAGTTCCCAGCGCACTGCAGCACAAATCCTAATTTATATTTACAGTCACAGGTTTGCTCGAGGGCTGAGGTTCTGCGATCAGATCAATGTTTGACTAGACAACACCAGACATGCGAACAATTAAGAGATTAGCATCTATCGAGGCCTGATGGGTGTGTCACTCGGCACCCTATACTTAAGAGAGAACTCCCTCCCTCCTCCCCCCACCTCGCGCTCTGCACAGCCAGGCCGGCTGTGGAATGGGAAACCACAGGCTATGTGCACACTTCAGTCGTGCAGTCAGAGCCCGAAGGCCCTGGGGTGAGATTGCTGAGTTTTTCTTTTTATGTTCATTTCTCGGGATGTGGGCATTTATTGCCCATCTCCAGCTGCCCTCGAGAAGGTGCTGGTGGTGGGCCTTAAATAGTTACATTGTATTAACAGCACAGAAACAGGCCATTCGGCCCAACAGGTTTATGCTCCACACCAGCCTCCTCCCTCCCTCCCTCCCTCCCTACTTCATCTCACCCTATCAGCATATCCTTCTATTCCTTTCTCCCTCATGTGTTTATCGAGCTTCCCCTTAAATCCATCTGTGTTATTCGCCTCAACCATTCCTTGTGGGAGCGAGTTCCACATTCTCACCACTCTCTGGGTGAAAAAGTTTCTCCTGAATTCCCTATTGGATTTATTAGTGACTATCTTATATTTATGGCCCCCTAGTTCTGGTCTCCCCCACAAGTGGAAACATCTTCTCTACGTCTACCCTATCGAACCCCTTCATAATTTTAAAGACCTCCATCAGGTCACCCCTCAGCCTTCTCTTTTCTCGAGAAAAGAGCCCCAGCCTGTTCAGTCTTTCAGGATATCCTCTCAGTTCTGGTGTCATCCTAGTAAATCAGTTTTGTACTTTCCCCTGTGCCTCTACATCATTTTGTAATATGGTGCGTACAGTGCTCCAAGTGTGGTCTAACCAAGGTTCCTTCTTGAACCGCTGCAGTCCGTGTGGTGAAGGTTCTCCCACAGCGCTGTTAGGAAGGGAGTTCCAGGATTTTGACCCAGCGACGATGAAGGAACGGCCGATATATTTCCAAGTCGGGATGGTGTGTGACTTGGAGGGGAACGTGCAGGTGGTGTTGTTCCCATGTACCTGCTGCCCTTGTCCTTCTCGGTGGTGGAGGTCACGGGTCTGGGAGGTGCTGTCGAAGAAGCTTTAAATTGCTGCAGTGCATCCTGTGGATAGTACAGCAGTCATGGTGTGCCTGTGGTGGAGGGAGTGGATGTTTAAGGTGGTGGATGGGCTGCCGATGGAACGGACTGCTTTGTCCTGGATGGTGTCGAGCTTCTTGAGTTGTTGTTGCAGCTGCACCTCTCCAGGCAAGTGGAGAGTAATCCATCACACTCCTGACTTGTGCCTTGTAGGTGGTGGAAAGGCTTTGGGGAGTCAGGAGGTGAGTCACTCACCACAGAATACCCAGCCTCTGACCTGCTCTAGTTGCCACAGTATTTATGTGGTTGGTCCAGTTGAGTTTCTGGTCAATGGTGACCCATAGGGTGGGGAAATTCGGTGATGGTAATGCCGTTGAATGTCAAGGGGAGGTGGTTAGACTCTCTCTTGTTGGAGATGGTCATTACCTGGCACTTGTCTGGTGCGAATGTTACTTGCCACTTATGAGCCCAAGCCTGGATGTTGTCCAGGTCTTGCTGCATGCGGGCTCGGACTGCTTCATTATTTGAGGGGTTGCGAATGGAACTGTACACTGTGCAATCATCAGCGAACATCCCCACTTCTGACCTTATGATGGAGGGAAGGTCATTGATGAAGCAGCTGAAGATGGTTGGGCCTAGGACACTGCCCTGAGGAACTCCTGCAGCAATGTCCTGGGGCTGAGATGATTGGCCTCCAACAACCACTACCATCTTCCTTTGTGCTAGGTATGACTCCAGCCACTGGAGAGATTTCCCCCTGATTCCCATTGACTTCAATTTTACTAGGGCTCCTTGGTGCCACACTCGGTCAAATGCTGCCTTGATGTCAAGGGCAGTCACTCTCACCTCACCTCTGGAATTCAGCTCTTTTGTCCATGTTTGGACCAAGGCTGTAATGAGGCCTGGAGCCGAGTGGTCCTGGCGGAACCCAAACTGAGCATCGGTGAGCAGGTTATTGGTGAGTAAGTGCCGCTTGATAGCACTGTCGAATATACCTTCCATCACTTTGCTGATGATTGAGAGTAGACTGATGGGGCGGTAATTGGCCGGATTGGATTTGTCCTGCTTTTTGTGAACAGGACACACCTGGGCAATTTTCCACATTGTCGGGTAGATGCCAGTGTTGTAGCTGTACTGGAACAGCTTGGCTCGAGGCGCAGCTAGTTCTGGAGCACAAGTCTTCAGCACTACAGCTGGGATGTTGTCGGGGCCCATAGCCTTTGCTGTATCCAGTGCACTCAGCCGTTTCTTGATATCACGTGGAGTGAATCGAATTGGCTGAAGACTGGCTTCTGCGATGGTGGGGATATCGGGAGGAGGCCGAGATGGATCATCCACTCGACACTTCTGGCTGAATGCTTTGCGAACACTTCAGCCTTGTCTTTTGCACTCACTGCACGGGGAGCGTTGGCCTGGATTATGGGCTCAAGTCTCTGGAGTGGGACTCGAACCCACGACCTTCTGACTCAGAGGGGAGAGAGTGCTGCCCACTGAGTCACGGCTAACACTTGAGCAGGGATGGGGGGTTTTCACAGTTCAAATGGACACGGGACGAAAAATATTTACTGAGGTCTGGAGGCAGCAGTGTCTTGTTAGAGAAACACCACAAAGGTTGTCCTATGGGCTGGCCCCAGGAGGGATTGATTTAGAATCACACTGGAGTGGGGGGTATCCGAGTGATCCACTCTATGAACACTGGGATAGCCCTGCTTCTGATAGGAACAGGAGGAGGCCATTCAGCCCCTCAAGCCTGCTCCGCCATTCAGTCCAGTCATGGCTGTTCTGCACCTGAACTCCATTTTCCCGCCTTTGCTCCATTTCTGTTCATACCCTCCCCCAATAAAGATCAATCCATCTCAAATCTTGAAAGCTCCAATGGACCCCCAGCATCCACAGCCTTTTTGGGGGGAGAGAGTTCCAGATTTCCACTCCCCTTTGTGTGAAGAAGTGCTTCCTGACATCACCCCTGAACGGCCTGGCTCTAATTTTAAGGTTCTGCCCCCTCGTTCTGGACTCCCCCCACCAGAGGAAATAGTTTCTCTCTATCGACCCTATCAAATCCTTTAATCAATGTAAACACCTCGATTAGATCACCCCTTAATCTCGAGGGAATACAAGCCCGGTCTCTGCAACCTGTCCTCATAATTTAACCCTTTTAGCCCCGGTATCATTCTGGTGAATCTGCTCTGCACCCCCTCCAAGGCCAATATATCCTTCCCGAGGGGCAGTGCCCAGAACTGAATGATGCTGAGCCAGTCTGCCTCGTGCAAAGCAACCACACACCCCCCACGCTGATTGGTGGGGGGTCCCTGCTTTACATGGACCATCGGTGGGCACAGGAAGAACCCCCTCCAGAGGATGTAGCCGGGTTGAATTCCACTCTTTCAAAGGCAGCCAAGGTGCAAAGTAATCTCCCCTCTGGGGGGGCAGGTGGCTTGTTTCAGTCCCATTCAAACACTCTCCAGGACAGGTTCCAGGCAGATTAACCAGCGACCCTGGGCCATAGAATCAAAGGCACAGGCAGAGAGTCTAATCAGCATTTGAAAGCCAAAGATTGGCCGACACTGTGGGTGTGACACTCCACAAGGTTGGTTTGGATGAAAAAGGTCCTTCAGTCTATTGTGACTCTTCCTGGTCTCCCCATCACAGTGTGCAGCTGGTTCTTAAAGGAGCCCAGCGCCCTGGTCTCCCCATCGCAGCGTGGAGCTGGTTCTTAAAGGAGCCCAGCGCCCTGGTCTCCCCATCGCAGTGTGCAGCTGGTTCTTAAAGGAGCCGGTTCTTAAAGGAGCCCAGCGCCCCGGTCTCCCCATCGCAGCATGCAGCTGGTTCTTAAAGGAGCCCAGCGCCCTGGTCTCCCCATCGCAGCATGCAGCTGGTTCTTAAAGGAGCCCAGCGCCCTGGTCTCCCCATCGCAGCGTGGAGCTGGTTCTTAAAGGAGCCGGTTCTTAAAGGAGCCCAGCGCCCTGGTCTCCCCATCGCAGCATGCAGCTGGTTCTTAAAGGAGCCCAGCGCCCTGGTCTCCCCATCGCAGCGTGGAGCCGGTTCTTAAAGGAGCCGGTTCTTAAAGGAGCCCAGCGCCCCGGTCTCCCCATCGCAGCATGCAGCTGGTTCTTAAAGGAGCCCAGCGCCCTGGTCTCCCCATCGCAGCGTGGAGCTGGTTCTTAAAGGAGCCGGTTCTTAAAGGAGCCCAGCGCCCCGGTCTCCCCATCGCAGCATGCAGCTGGTTCTTAAAGGAGCCCAGCGCCCTGGTCTCCCCATCGCAGCGTGGAGCTGGTTCTTAAAGGAGCCCAGCGCCCCCGTCTCGACCAGCCCCCTTTCCAGCTGTTGACCAGGTAAAGGAGTACTTCCCGGCGTCTGTTCCAAACTTCCCCTCAAGACCACCCATCATGTCCCGTTATCCCAGAAGTATTTCCCCGGGATTATCTTTTCTATCCCGTTAATATACCAATTACTTTGAACCGTGCGCAAACACGGCAGCCATTTTGTGCACTGCAAGATCCCACAATGATGAAAGACTAGTTATTTGGGATCTTTGACATCCACCTGAACAGGCAGACGGAGCCTCAGTTGAACATTTCACCCGAAAGACGACACCTTCGACAGTGCGGCACTCCCCTGGTGAGCTCGCCTGGATTACGTGCTCAAGTCTCTGGAGTGGGTCTCGAACCCACGACTCCGAGGGGAGCTCCGCAAAATCTCAGATACAACCAATATTGAGGTTCAGGAGCCTTGGCCGGGCCACTGGGTTAGGCGCTGCCCGTACATCTTCGGGACCTGGGTTCAAATCCAGCCCAGACTGGCAAACCTCCTAGGTCTGTCGCTGGCTGCGGAGGGAACATTGGAACAGAAGGAGGCCATTCAGCCCCTCAAGCCTGTTCCGGCATTCAGTCAGATCATGGCTGATCCGTACCTCAACTCCATCTACCCGCCTTAGCTGGAAGAGTGGCACTTTGTTGAGGGATAGAAGGACTTTTACTCTACATCCTATTCCTTCCATTAACCCCAGTCTGATCTGATCCCATCCCCCAGACTCCCTGTTCCCAACCCGGGGATGATCCAAACCTGCCCTCTGCCGCTCAGTGCACCCCTGCCGGCCCCCCTCTCCTACCTGCTCGATGCCGGCTCTTCCTACGGGCTGGAGACCACCCGGGCAGCTCCTGCTTTCTCTCCCGGCTGCATCGTCCCGTCCCTGGCCGGCGTCTCCCAGCACCCGCCTCACCGTCTCCCCGTGCTTCTCCCGGAGCAGCCGGAGTTCTTGCAGCCCGGCCAGGCTGGCTTCCAGCCTCTCCCCGATCCGGTTCCTATCGAAGCCGGGGTTGGGGGCGCTGGCGCCCGCCTTCCGAGCCATGATGAGCCCCGGGTCCTCCCCTTCTTCACCTCGCTCCTCCAGCCAAAGTAACAAGAACCGGGACACAATGTATCGAGTCGTGAAATGTATCGAATCAGAAATGTATCAAGTCGTGAAATGTATCGAGTCGGTATCACGGAGGGAAATGGACACAATGTAACGAATCGTGAAATGTATCGAGTCAGTTTCAGGGAGGAATGGAAACAATGTAACAGGCAGGCAGCTGGCGATAGGCTGGGCCGATCACATGGTGCCCCGAGAGGGGCGGGGCCTGGCAGCCCTTTGATTCCTGAGAGCAGGTAAGTTGCAATTGGCTGGGGAGACTTTTCAAATGATCTCATTATTATCAGCCCCGGCCCACAGACAGAGCCAGACAACAAAAAAACCACCGCTTTCTTTTTTTCTTGGATGGGAAAAAATTCATTGTTTGAAGTGAATTGTCCCCTGGGGGAAGCGGGAGAGATGAGAAGTGTACTCCTGGGAGAGGATCAAAGGGTCTCTCTTTTTTTTGGTTTGGTTTTTTTTGCTGCAGTTGATGGGGTACAGGCTCCCCCTCCAGTGCGCCCTGATTGTGGGTCAGCATTGGGCAGATGGAGTTCAGCTACAGTTCTAACTAAGCGAATGGCTCGAGGGGCTGAATGGCCTGCTCCCATTCCCATATCCCACTCCAGAGACTTGAGCCCCATAACCCAGGCCGACACTCCCGGTTTCCAGTAACCGAGGGAGCGCCGCACTGTCGGAGGTGGCGTCTTTCGGATGAGACGTTAAACCGAGGCCCCGTCTGCCCCTCTCAGGTGGATGTAAAAGATCCCACGGCCTCTATTGGAAGAAGAGCAGGGGGGAGTTCTCCCCGGGGTCCTGGGGCCAATATTTATCCCTCAACCAACATCACTAAAAACATTACCTGCTCATTATCACATCGCAGTTTGTGGGATCTTGCTGTGTACAAATTGGCTGCCGTGTTTCCTATATTACAACAGTGACTACACTTCAAAAGTACTTCATTGGCCGTAAAGCATTTTGGGAGTTCCTGAGGTCGTGAAAGGCTCTATATAAATGCACAATCTTTTTCTCTTTCTTCATCCCTACTTCCAAGGAGGAGGCCATTTTACAGACGGCTCATCTTAGCAGCTGAACATCACAACTTTGCTCTGTGAAAATCCCTGTCACAAACCTTTGTTGGAGCAGCTCCCTGACCCTTTGTGCTTGGAAAAGCACATCTATATACTATTAAAAGTCTCCCTGTCCACAAAACTTACTTCCAGTTGGTCACGCTTTTTGGTCACGCTTTTGTGCAGACATTTCCCATTGTAAATAGCCATGTCAACATTTCCCATTCAATTTTGCTATGTCAACGGTCACGGTGTAGTTGCGGGCTCTGGCCACTAGGTGGTGCGTTGGAGTGAGTTTCTCCTGACTCTGCCGCCATCTTGAATACTAAAAAAAACTGATCAAGTGACCGTAGGTACCGCCATAGGCAAGTTACTGGCAATATAATTACAATTGTAAACAATTTTACAACACCAAGTTATAGTCCAACAATTTTATTTGAAATTCACAATAAAATTGTTGGACTATAACTTGGTGTTGTAAAATTGTTTACAATTGTCAACCCCAGTCCATCACCGGCATCTCCACAATATAATTACAGGTAGAGAACACTGGCATAGGGAAGGGGAAGAGGTGGTTCAGTCTATGGGGTCAGAACAGAAGGCTGGTTGGACTGAGCTGTAGCACACAGGAAGATCCCAGGTCTGCACTGAGCTCCAGCTGGCTGGCCGGTCAGCGGCTTTCCCTGGGCTAGGAGAAGAGGGAAAGTCAGCCGAAGGTTTCCCGGCCCTGACCTGGGTCTGCGGACAGGATCGGGGCGGACCGCGATGCCTTGCGCAGTTGAACGGCCTGCTGAGATTTCACGGGTCTGGGCTCACGCCATGGCCGCGGTACCCATAGAACCCGTACCCCATGGAGAGTCGGCGCTTTCGGGCAAGGAGGGGAGGACATTGAAGGAGGACTCCGGACTCTGGACACCGCAGCGCTGCACATTCCAGAAAGTTCCAGGCTGATAAGGGGCCAAAGGTCAACTATACCACCCGTCAAGTGGAATTTCAATGGGTAAAGATTCTGTGCCACTGAAATCCAGGAGGAGTTAAGGGCTAAGCTACTTGTCACAACCTTCTAACCCCCCCCAGTGTTTACTGGGACTAAAGGTGCTTTGGTTGCCATGGCGACAGTCGTCTTGGCACAATCCAACATGGCGCCCGAGGAATGTGCTCGCACATTCCACCACCCCACAGTGTAGAGGTCAGAGGTTAACGGTGGGAGCTAGCCATTGGCTCGGTGGGGCATCGACCTACACAGACCCAAGACGGGCCCAGGCTCGATCACTGGAGCAGCTGATCTCAGGCCGGGGCAGCACCAAGGGGTGGAGTGGAGGGTGGCTACAGTTTGCCCTCAGTGCCCTTGGGCAAAGGAGCAGAAAATCAGCCCCGATCACTGTTCCCCTGCTCCGTTTTGCTGCCCTCTCTGCCCCCACCCTGGGGCGTGAGCCCACAGGCACTGTTGGTACCTCACTAAGTGGTGACTCGTCATGTGTGACCCCAGAGTCTGAGAGTTGATAGGCTATTTGACCGGTAGGGGCATCACGTTTCCCCAACGAGGGGCAGGGTGGCAGGATAGCGAGAGAGAACCCCGGCTCATTTATCCTATCCCTAGCTCAGGCATAGACTGGAGATTGAGTCTGGGACTGCGATTTAAAAGGAACCCCTTCATGTTTAAATCCCCCCATGGCCTCACCCCGTCCTGTCTCTGTAACCTCCTCCAGCCCCTACAACCCCACCCCGAT
This sequence comes from Heptranchias perlo, assembly GCF_035084215.1. Lineage (NCBI taxonomy): Eukaryota > Metazoa > Chordata > Chondrichthyes > Hexanchiformes > Hexanchidae > Heptranchias > Heptranchias perlo. The sequence goes on along the minus strand of NC_090367.1, from coordinate 4,694,992 downwards.
CTCTCTGTTCCTCCAATTCTGGCTTCTTGAGCATTGTGCAGCCCCTCACCCCCACTTTGCCCCACTATTGGTGTCAGTGGGCAGCACACTTGCCTCGGAGTCAGAAGGTCGTGGGTTTGAGCCCCACTCCAGAGACTTAAACACATAACCTAGGCTGAAGCTAGAGAGAGTGCTGCACTACTGGAGGGCCAGTACTGAGGGAGTGCTGCACTGTCAGAGGTGCCGTCTTTCGGATGAGACATTAAACCAAGGCCCCGTCTGCCCGCTCGGGTTGTTTGTTAAAGATCCCACGGTCACTATTGGAAGAAGAGCAGGGGGAGTTCTCCCCAGTGTCCTGACCAATATTTATCCCTCAACCAACATCACTAAGAAAAACAGATTATCTGATCATCTCATTGCTGTTTGTGGGATCTTGCTGTGCACAAATTGGCTGCCACGTTTCCTACATCACAACAGTGACTACACTTCAAAAAGTGCTTCATTGGCTGTAAACGCTTTGGGACGTCCTGAGGTCATGGGAGTCCTTTTATTGGCGGCCGTGCCTTCAGCTGCCCAGGACCCCGCTCTGGAATTCCCTCCCTGAACCTCTGCACCTCCTCTACCTCCTCTTCCTCATCGGACCCATCTCTCTGGCCCACAGCGCTCCTTCTTTTCCTCAGCCTCCACTTCGGTCTGATTTGAAGCATCTTGGGACGTTTCCTGTTAAAGTCATTCAACACCTAATTGAATTTAAAAAATGACAAAGTAATTAACCGAAAGACGACAAAAATAATACAAGATTTAAAAAAATACGACAATGAGAGAGAGAAAAAGGACAAAAAAAAGCTATCTTGTTATCTCCGTTCACAACCTCGAGCTGATGAGACTGTGGGTCACTGTGCAAACCTTGTCAAATAAGTTTCCTCATTCTGCATTTTAAGCAAAGCCCCCAGAACATCTGAGTCAGAAGATCGTGGGTTCGAGCCCCACTCCAGAGACTTGAGCACAAAATCTAAGCCGACACTCCCGGTGCCAGTACTGAGGGAGTGCTGCACTGTCGGAGGTGCCGTCTTTCGGATGAGACATTAAACCCTGTCTGCCCCTCTCAGGTAAAAAAAAAAAGTGTTTTACAGTTAATGAAGTACTTTTGAAGTGTAGTCACTGTTGTAACGTGGGAAACGCAGCAGCCAATTTGCGCACAGCAAGATCCCACAAACAGCAATGAGATAAATGACCAGACAATTTTTTTTTTTTAAAAGATGTTGATTGAGGAATAAATATTGTATGTAAAAGATCCCATGGCACCATTGGAAGTAGAGCAGGTGTCCTGGGCCAATATTTATCCCTTAATTAACATCTAAAAACAGATGATCTGGTCATTATCACATCGCTGTTTGTGGGATCTTGCTGTGCGTAAATTGGCTGCCGTGTTTCCTACATTACAACAGTGACTGCACTTCAAAAATACTTCATTGGCTGTAAAGCACTGTGGGACGTCCTGTGGATGTGAAAGGCGCTGAATAAATGCAAGTTTGTTCTTTCTAAATTCTCTGCTGAGCATCTCGTCTCCAGAATCTCAGACTCTTAGGAACATAGAGGAGGCCATTCAGCCCCTCGAGCCTGTTCCGCCATTCAATGAGATTGTGGCCGATCTGCACCTTAACTCCATCTTACCCGCCTAGATTCCCTAACCCTTCACCCCCCCCCTTGCGTAACAAAAATAACCTCTCAGAGCTCAGATATCACCATTTCAGTTGTCCTTTTCTGCATTGCCTCCTTTTCTGCTCTGCGGTGACCAGAACTGTGCCCCAGGAAAAGGGAGTCAGTTGATTCTTTCAGGGGAAAAAGGGATTTGTGAATAAACTCCAGGCACTGCAATAGAGCACCACCTTGTGAAGCCTTTGAGAACTGCCCTGCTCACCCCACTGGCAAAACATACATAATTTAGACTCACACATTCTTGCCTCGTTCACAGCCTGCTGGCACTGTGCGAACACGAGCTACAATACAGAATCACACAGACCTAGAAGCTCCGGGAATTGGATCCCTTTCTGTAACCAGTGAGTACTGTAGGGTATAGAGTGTTTTACAGATACTAATATTAATTGTTAAGGTTACTTTATTTAACCGGGTTCCTTTAATTGGACCAATTGTTCACTTATTATAATGGTTGTGCCCTTAAAGGAGCACTCTCTCTGCCCCCCCCCTCCCCCGTATCCTAACTCGCACCGAGTCCCGTTCACCCCCAGTGCTCGCTGACCGACATCGGCTCCCTGTCCAGGAATGCCTCAATTTTAAAATTCTCCATCCTTGTTTTCAAATCCCTCCATGGCCCTCGCCCTCCCCCCTCCCTATCTCTGTAACCTCCTCCAGCCCCTACAACCCTCCGAGATCTCTGCCCTCCTCCAATTCTGGCCTCTCGCCCATCCCCGATTTTAATCGCTCCACCATTGGCGGCCGTGCCTTCAGCTGCCCGGGCCCTAAGCTCTGGAATTCCCTCCCTAAACCTCTCCGCCTCTCTCTCTCTCTCCTTTAAGACGCTCCTTAAAACCTCCCTCTTTGACCGAGCTTTTGGTCACCGTCCTAATATCTCCTTATGTGGCTCGGTGTCAGATTCTATTTGATAATCGCTCCTGTGTACGCCCTCCGCCTTTGCTGGTTCCCTGGGAGTCGGCACCTCACCCAGGTGGCCCGTCTTTCCCCTGCGAGCAGGAGTGAGGGGAAGGGGATTTTAACCGTACCCAGTGGGAGAGGGCCGGGGGTGTAGACTGGGCAGCGACCGTGCCTCGTACCTGATCTGTGCCCCTCCCTATCGCAGGGTAACTGAAGCCAACTGTAGGACCCCAACCACAGGCCAGGCTGAGGTCAGTCTAACTCAGCACAAGCCAGGGATGTAGCATGGCCTTTCCTGCACCAATTTTGCAGATAACATGTGCAGTGCAGGGTGAGCCCTGTACCAGACACTCTCTGTGTAATTACTGAATATCTGCCTCACAGTGTGGATTAAAACCCTCGGATTGAGCCGGGGTAAATCAGCACTGGCCATTCTCAAAGGGTTAACAGGTGGAGGATGAGGTTAATGGTCAGTGAGGTGAGACACGGGCCAATCGTGCTGACCCCACCCCGTGATGGATGTGCCCAGGTGGCCGGTCTGATCAGGTCGAGCCGAACCGGACAGGACCATTTTATTAAGAGAGGCCGCCGGCTTGAGCTTTCTAGTGAGAGACTAATAGAGTTGAAACCGGTTAAAAAAATACAAGCCCATAACATCCCAGTCCAACCATGGCTCCATCCGAGCGGTCCCTGGACCACAGACCCTTCAAGGAGCGGCGCAGTCTGGGTGAGGTGCTCTCCTCTAACTGGAGCCTTTGTACTTTTCAAAACTTCCTGGAACTTTTCTGTACGTTTCAAACTTTCTACAACTTTCTCTGTACGTTTCAGAACTTTTTTTTTAACGCAGTTCTAAAACTTTCTAACTCCTCAAACTTTTTTTTCTTTCTAAAATTTCAGAATTTTTCTACAAACTTGTTTCTTGGAAATTTCACAGAACTTATTTAAGAAAAATTAATTCTTTTTCCCCCCCCCCAGCTTTAAGGCAAAGTGAAGTAGCCAATATCCGCAGCAAGTTCCCCAACAAACTACCGGTGAGCGTCATCCGGAGTAGAATTGTTGATTTGGAGGTGGGGGTATGAGGGGTGTGTATGGTGGAGGGGATTGTGTATTTTGGTCTATTGTCCCTATTCTAGATTGGACTTCAGGCCTGTTTCTAAAATGATTTAGAAATAACTTGCTCAGATCCTAAAACTCCGATATTTTGCCACTGAATGTAAACCTGCGGTGAGATGTGCCACCTGTGAAACGCAGCCCTGGGTGGATATAAATGGTGCTTTAATTAATTAATTAATTAATCGCTTTTAAAACCTGTTGGAGTCTTAATTCTGCCTTTTTTTTTAAAATATAGAAGTCATTTTTAGCTTTGTGTTGCAGACAAATTTAACATTTATTGAGTTTCCTGCAAGTGGCCTTGCTCAAATATTAAATTTATTCTGAGGTCTGTGTTTTTAAATGTGCATTTTAATTTAACTTCAACAAGTATGATCTGTACTTCTAAATGTAACATAACTGGCAGCTATCAGTGATGCTCAGTTGGTTGATTCGACCTTGCTTAAAGCCTGGACTCTGCAGATGGGAGGGAGCAACTCTCCCTCACTGCTTTGTTGCAAAGCACCAGCCTGTGGCTCAGTGAGGCTCTCTCTCTGGCCTCTGAGTCAGAAGGTCGTGGGTTCGAGCCCCCACTCCAGAGACTCGAGCACAAAATCCAGGCCCACACTCCCCAGTGCCAGTACTGAGGGAGTGCTGCACTGTCGGAGGTGCCGACTTCCGGATGAGACGTTAAACCGAGGGCCCCGTCTGCCCCTCTCGGGTGGACGTAAAAGATCCCACGGCCGCTATTGGAACAAGAGCAGGGGGGGAGTTCTCCCCGGTGTCCTGGGGCCAATATTTTATCCCTCAACCAACATCATTAAAACAGATGACCTGGTCATTATCACATTGTGGGATCTTGCTGTGTGCAAATTAGCTGCTGCCTTTCCTACATCGTGTGGAGATGCCGGTGATGGACTGGGGTGGACAAATGTAAGGAATCTTACAACACCAGGTTATAGTCCAACAGACACACTCACCTGACAAAGGAGAAAGCCTCCGAAAGCTTGTGATTTTCAAATAAAACTGTTGGACTATAACCTGGTGTTGTAAGATTCCTTACATTTTTCCTACATCACAACAGTGACTACACTTCAAAAGTAATTAATTGGCTGAAGTAGTGAAAGATGCTTTTATAATTGCAAGTTTGTTCCTACTTAGCGGGCGAGTCACCTCACTGACTGGAGGCAGGGTCAAAAAAGTGAGATTTTCGCTGGCTTGAGATGCTGGAGGTTTGAGATTAGAGCTGAGAGGCCGTGTGTTTTATTTTTGCGGGGGGTGGAGATTCACTGGAGGCCTTGACCTGAAGGCCCTGCTCTCCGGAGGCCACTCTCTCTCCCTCCAGCACCAAGTGCCTATATTGTGAAGGCAGCTGATCGAGGGAGCAGAGCGGGGCTGCTGTAGCCCCACTGGCTACGATCTGGCCGTGGGGGGGGGGGGGGGGGTTGGGAGCTGAGCTTGTTCTTTCCCCCCCCCCCCCCCCCCCCCCATCCCACGGTCGAGCAGCAACGCAGGTCCCACCATCTTGTCCCTGATGCTGGGGTGACGACCGGTCCAGTTTTGAAAGGGCTGTAAACTGGAGAACTCCTTTCTCTCCGCCCCCCCAAAGCCGGGGATTTGCTTTTGGCATTATTTGGGTTTTGAACAAACGTCTAACAGAAAACTGAGTTAGAATCACTATTCGTAAAGGTTCTGATTTCATCCTTTGTTTAAAAAGAGATGGTGAACCAGGCCACCCCCTCCCCCTGGCTGGTTGGTATGCCCTGACTGCAGTTCCTCTATTAATAAACAGGAAAGACCACTTTTTTATAGGGGGGGGAATGGATGCAATGGCAGAACAAGTTTCACCTCAAAATGCCACTGAAAACAGGACCTGAGTTGGCTCAGACTTTCTGAACTGTGTTGTGCTGATCGAGATGAAGGATGTTTGTGCTGGGAGGGGAACGATTCCCATTTCGGGCACCCAGTGTCGACATCAGGTAAGCCCGGGGCTGGGTGCAGCATAAGTGACTCCCTCCGACTGCCCCAACAATTCTCCCCACCCCCCCGGGCACAATGTGTGACACATTTCTCCCCCACACACACCAGCCATCCTGTGGCCTCTTGACTGAGTTAGGAGCAGGTTTGCGCTGACTGGTGGGAGTAGGCCGAGACGACCAAACACTCTCTCTCCACACAAGGAGCCCTGCCACCGAGAGGGGAAAGACGCTCGTCCCGTCAGTGCTCGGGAGCCTGAGGTGGATGAACGGGGAGGGGGAGGGGGAGGGGGAGGGGGCCGACTCGCTGCAGCTCCCCGTCCCTGTGACTTGGCCTGAGGAAGTGGGTTGAGTATTGTCGTGACATGAAGCAGATGAACTGGTTACTGTCTCCTCCCCAGGTAATTGTGGAACGCTACATGAGGGAGAGGTCCCTGCCTCAGTTAGATAAATCAAAGTACCTCGTACCCCGGGAGCTCAGCCTGTGCCAATTTATGATCATTATCAGGTGAGTTGACCTCGAACTGAAATCTAGCCATCATCCCTGGGACCACTGGGCTCCCTGGTAGCTCTTATTTTGGGGGGGGATGCTAAATAGATTGGGGTCCCTATCCTTCAGTGTTCCTCCATGATAAACAGGGTGTATTATTGACGCTGGGTGATGCCCCCCTGGGTCGAATACGCTGCCGATAATGACATTTGCACCCCTCCCCCCAGCAAGTTGGTGCCTGCTGGAATAAGGAAGAAAAGCTGAAGAATGAGGCCGGGTTAGTGCTGGGAATCCCTTCAATATTTAGTCTGAAGCAAATACCTCCCCCCCCACCCCTCTCTTTCCCTCCTCTCTCCCCACCCAACTAACCCTGTGGGAGTAGCACAGGAGTTGGGCTTGTGGATGGGGTGGGAGTGAGTTATGGACAGTAATCCACTGAGAGGCTTCTGACCTTACACAGGAGGGCTCTTGTTAATCTGTTACTTGTTCAATGTAGAAGTTTGCAGCACAGAAGGAGGCCATTCAGCCCATTGTATCTGTGCCGGCTCTTTTGCTAAAACAATTCAAAACTAATGCCCCTCTCTCCCCCAATCGCTCTGTATCTTCCTCTGCTTCAAATATTTATCCAAATTTCCCTTTTTAAATTTGCAAAGGTCCCTGCCTCAACCAATCGGAGCTAGACCATTCTGTGCTCCGTAACCCTCAAGAATTTTCTCTCCTCACTTTTTTAGTGACTATTTTAAATTGGTGGCCTCAGGTCACCGACTCTCCCTCATCTTTCCCTATTCACTTTATCAAAACTCATCATTTGCAAACTCTTACTAAATCTCCCGATAGCCATCTCCAGTCTCTCCTCCTAACTATAGTGTCCCATCACTGGCATCACCCTGGTGTACGCTCTCTCCACCTTCATTATATAGTGTAGGTGTCGGCCTTGACTCAGTGGTAGCACTTGCACCTCGAAACTAGAAGATTGTGGGTTTGAGCCCCACTCCAGACACAATCCAGGCTGTCGCCCCCCCCCAGTACCGAGGGAGTGCAGTTCCGTCTGCCCCTCGGGTGGATGTGAAAGATCCCACGGCCACTATTTCGAGGAACAGCAGGGGAGTTCTCCCTGGTGTCCTGGGCTGATATTTATCCCTCAACCAAATCACTTTATAAAAAAAAAGCTGTGTGCAAATTGGCTGTTTCCTATGTGACCACAGTACAGCCAATTAAATACATGTAATTTGGGATGTCCTGAGGTCATGACAGGTGCTGTATAAATGCAAGTCTAGCGCCTGGTGTTGGGTAAATACTGGGCGTCTGTCCAAGGGTCCAAGCTGGATTTCCCCCTCCCCTCTACCACCTCCCCTGTGACTCTATCCCAGTGGTTGTCAAGAGTCCTACGGGAATCCAGCTTGGCCAGTCTCCAACCAATTCCTGTTGGGTGTGGGAACCATGACACCACTGCACCTTGATTTGGGACTAAATTGCCAATCTTGCCCAGACTGTTAGAATGCCAGAAGTTGGGATGGTGTAGAGATTACTGTGCGTCAAGCCTGGTCTCTACCTGAATGGAACAGACAATTCAACATGTCCAAGAGGTTGTGATCAAACTCTACAGGGTTCTGGTCAGACCACACGTTGACTGTCGTGTCCACTTCTGGTCTTCAAGACACAATGACATTCGAGCTTTGGATGCTGCAATGGGGGAAGAGGGGATGAGTAGGGTCTCTGGATGGATGATCTGCCTTGATCATTAGCTGGAAATGCTCGCTACGATCAAGCAGTGTCACCGATTCGGGTGCTGAGGATGTAGTAACGTACTTGATCGGTCGTTAATCGGCTGTGAAAAGGCCACATCCCTGAATGTTGAGTCCTCCTTGGGAATGACTGGGTCCATTCCAGCCCTGTTGGATGCCTGGAGTTGGCCGTTCCCACAATCTGACACCTGTGCTTTCGTACATACTGTGTATGGGTTGGTGAACGAAGTATGTGCTATGCTGGCAGTCACGTAGGATTCCCCACTGTCTCTCCTGATGAGTGAAAAATCTCAGACCAAAACATGCAGGCTAAAACTGTAGGTCAGATTTATTTACAAAACAAACTACACAGAAGCAGAGACTGAATTAGTGCAATGATTTTTGAAATCGGACCACAAGGTTATAATAATGCTCCCCCACCATTTTTTTAAAAATTAGATGTCTCTTGCACTGGTGGATAAGCAATGGGATTGTTGGGTGAAATGTTATTTTGTAAACCTTCATGATGCAACAATTGATGTGAATGATCAAAATTGTAGTTCATTGTGTAATCTGGGCAATGGGAGAACTCTGAAGGACAAAAAGCCTTCAGTCCACTGAACACCACAATGAGGATTGTTGCATAAAATGATAGTCCTCCACTGTCTGCTTTAAGGATAACGCAGTTAATACTTTTGACCATTTAACTAGACACACCCCTGTATCCTGATTAATTTTCAGGTCAAACAACCTGGCCTCATCCCATTGACTATGAAGTTTCAGGCTGGTTTTGAAATTAGGGGAGGCTATTTCTGGTGTCACTCCAGCTAGTGTATGAACTTTAAACTGGCGATCTCCCTCTCTCTGTACCCCCTCAGGAACCGAATGTCTCTCACTTCGAGCCAAGCCTTTTACCTGATGGTGAACAACCGGAGCCTGGCCAGTGTGTCCCTGACCATGGCAGAGATTCACGCCGAGTTCAAGGAGGACGACGGCTTCCTCTACATGACTTATGCCTCTCAGGAGATGTTCGGGCTCCGCTGCGTGAAGGCCTGAAGATGGCCGTTTCTTGAGGGCCAGGGTCTTAAACATGTCTTGAGAGATGCTGACACTAAGACAGTGGTTTGATTTGCCCTCCTTTCTGTTCTGTCTTTTTACTGTGCCCACCCCCTCCATACACTTTCCCCTTATATGGCCCCCAACCACACACATCTATGGTGACAAAATGTCTGAAGTGGCAGTTAAACATGTGCCTGACAGCCCCTTGGGGATGATGCCTTCTACACTGTTTGTTTAAAGTTGATAATTAACTACACACCTATATCGGGCGGTGGTGTGCTTGTAACCAGGGTGGGCTCGTTAGGAGATTGTGTGGGGGAAATATTTTATTAAGTACCAGCAGCTCTAGGATGATATCGATTGTCAGGCCCCCCCGCCCCCCCGGTGCAGCTTCTGAAGTGGGGGCTGAGGATCCGAAGGGGGAGAGGAATTTGGCCGTGACGCGGGTCGAGGATGCACTGAAGGAGCTCTGACTGCTCCCGGACACGTCTATGAACCAAGTCCATCGAATCTTATTGGGGAAACAAATCTAATTTTTAACCTGAGTGTAAAAGCGGAAGGAGAGGTGAAGGTGGGGGACAGTTTTATTTTTACACAAGCTCCTTTTTATAAAGGTCAACTGATGGCCCTTAAGATCTTGAATATTCAAGGTTCAACTACATTTCTACTGCCAGTGGCATCTAATGCTCTGAAGATACTTCCACATTTTACACTAAATGGAGGTGGGGAAGAGACGTGGGTGTAGGTTTTTTGGGTGGGGGGAGAAGAGCAGAAAGGAGACATTTGTGGGGAAAAGAGCTGTGTGGGTGTAAATGGCTGGGCCCCACAAGAGGGGCAGGCAGCATCTAATCAACACATGCTTTCAAACTGGGCCAGCTTGACCTGTTTAAGGGGAAACCTGAAATGAAGTGCAGGAAATGCTGAATGGGTACAAGTTCAGCAGCTTGAGAAAAGGGCAGACCGTTTACAACAGATGCTTTACACTCACAGGAGATCGTGGGTTCAGGCCCCGAGCTCACAATTTAGGCTAACGCAGGACTGAGAGTGCAATCAGAAGTGCCGTCTTTCTGATGAGATGTAAAACTGAAGCCCTGTTCAAGTAGATGGTAAAGCTCCCTCCACACTGTCCCATCAAACACTCCCAGGGCAGGTACAGGGTTAGATACAGAGTAAAGCTCCCTCTACACTGTCCCATCAAACACTCCCAGGGCAGGTACAGCACGGGTTAGATACAGAGTAAAGCTCCCTCTACACTGTCCCATCAAACACTCCCAGGGCAGGTACAGCATGGGTTAGATACAGAGTAAAGCTCCCTCTACACTGTCCCATCAAACACCCCCAGGACAGGTACAGCACAGGTTAGATACAGAGTAAAGCTCCCTCTACACTGTCCCATCAAACACCCCCAGGACAGGTACAGCACAGGTTAGATACAGAGTAAAGCTCCCTCTACACTGTCCCGTCAAACACTCCCAGAGCAGGTACAGGGTTAGATACAGAGTAAAGCTCCCTCTACACTGTCCCATCAAACACTCCCAGGGCAGGTACAGGGTTAGATACAGAGTAAAGCTCCCTCTACACTGTCCCGTCAAACACTCCCAGGGCAGGTACAGGGTTAGATACAGAGTAAAACTCCCTCCACACTGTCCCATCAAACACTCCCAGGGCAGGTACAGTACACTAGCTGATCTGTTTGGAGGGTGGTGGAGGAAGCTACAGGCAGGTTTCCCAGGACGATGCGACAATGCCCCACTCTGAACCGGCCCTTTAGTTGAAGGGAAGAGGACAATCAACATATCTGAGGGGCAATTAACAGCTAGAAGCCTACAGAAGGTGGCCCCACACACCCGGTCTCTCTGTAACTTAGTATTTTGTGTGGAGAAGTGGGGGACTATTTGACTAAGTAAGGGTGCACAGGACAGGGAGAAAGACATCAGGGAGGTAGATTGTAGGTGCAGAGGACGTGCTGGGTGGGGATGATAGGGACGTAGCTTATGGTGGTCAGGTCAGGAATGTTTGACCAAGGGGACGGTGTTTAACCAAGGCTGTATAGACCAGGCTGGGGTGGGAGAGTGAGATGGGCAGTGTAGCTGACCCCTCATGACCAAGTCAAGTTTTGTCTGGTAACTGCGGGGGAATCCAGGGATATTCGACAAGGCCGGTGGGGGTCTGCATCGTCCCGCTCTCTCTCACTCGAGCGGTGGCCCTAGTAACAGTCTCAAGCCTGAAAATAAATCGGATGCTGAAAGCTGTACAATCTCTCTTTAATTCTGAGTACAAAAAAGAACCACCAATAGGCAAAGTGGGCGACAGCAGAGAGCAGGGACGCTTTACCCCTGACTCCAGGTCACTGGCACTGACTATTCACAATCCTAACCCTCCCCATTTTTTTTTCTTTAAATTTAATTATTTACTTAAAATTTAAAAAAAAAAGTAAATCCCACCCAGCCATTTCTGCCCCCGAGCGAGAGGCACTATGGGATCAGCGGCGGTGGCGGTGGCGGTGAGCGTTGCTGCAAATCGGTGGGACTGGACGGAGCTTCATTCGGGACGTTTGGTTGAGTTTGGACGTCTCCAATCACAGGATCAAAAACTGCAAAAATCAAAGAGGGGGAAAAAAAAACAAAAATCAAAATTTCAAATTAATGAGGTTGTCTGTATAGTTCGTGAACCCACCCTCTCTCTTTTTCTCCCTCCCCCAAAAAGCTCAGGGTCCCACTTCTCTCCGCCCGCCCCAAACCCACGCACGAGGCTAGGCAGGGAGCTGTTCGACCTTGGGGGGCATCCCATCACAGCCGAGCCCCGGTTCTGTCCCCCCGCTCTTGGCGTTTGCTTTCCGGCAGGAGATGCTGGGGAGATTCCATCACTTTTTATAAGTTTTTTTTTGGGGGGGGGTGGCGGGAGGGAAAACGGGACCAGAGACCCTTACCCATCCGGGATCTGGCATCTGACTTGGGTGGGGGGGTGGGTGGGCGGAAAGAGGGGGCAGCAGCCACCTTGAAAATTACCTGCATTATCATTTACCCCGCTCTGTTGTGGTGCTCGACTCCTAATACTGAGGGAGTCCAATCCGTCCATGGGCTCAGGCTGAGCTGTAAGAGAGCAGACGCTCAGTCAGTCTGGGGGTAGAAGCTGTGGGAGGGACACTCGGGGTATTTCAAAAATGGTCACAGATGACAAAGGGAACTCCCCTCTTCTCCCCATCCCCCTGCACAGACAAGGGGAATCCTCCTCTTTCCGCTCCCCCTCCACCCCCCCCCCAAAGACCAGGGGAACTCCCTCCACTACCCCCCCCCCCCCAGCAAAGGGCTACCACCGTCTTTCTCCCCCCCCCCCCCCCCCAGCAAAGGGGAACCCCCGTCTTTCTCCCCCCCCCACAAACCAAGGGGAACCCCCGTCTTTCTCCCCCCCCAAACCAAGGGGAACCCCCGTCTTTCTCCCCCCCCAAACCAAGGGGAACCCCCGTCTTTCTCCCCCCCCCACAAACCAAGGGGAACCCCCGTCTTTCTCCCCCCCACCAAACCAAGGGGAACCTCCGTCTTTCTCCCCCCCCCCCACAAACCAAGGGGAACCCCTGTCTTTCTCCACCCCCCCCCCAAACCAAGGGGAACCCCCGTCTTTCTCCCCCCCCCTGCCCCAACAAACCAAGGGGACATCCTGCCTTCCCCCTCCCGCCCAAATTTACTGGAAGCAGGGAGTCGCTGCAAAGCATATGCGAGTTACAGGGCCCTCCGCAGACCCGAAGCGGTGACATCACAGCCCCTCAGATGCATTCTGGGTCCGCAGACCATCAACGCGATTCAGTCTATCAGCCAATAGGAGTGCCAAGACACGCCTGAAATACACGGGCAACATTTCGACGATCGGAACCCGTACCTTTTGAATCCTGAACAGACATGATGGAGGAGTGTTCAGTTCCTCCAGTGGTGTCCAACGACAGGACTGAAAAACATGGACAATATGTCAATGATAGGAGCCCGTACCTTTTGAATCTTGTACAGACATGAGGGAGGAGCAATCGATTCCTCCAATGGTGGTGAAAGACATGCCTGAATAAATAATATGGACAATATGTCAATGATAGGAGCCCATACCTCTTGAATCTTGTACTGACATCAGGGAGGAGTGTTCAGTTTCTCCAGTGGTGTCGAACGACAGGCCTGAAATATATGGACAATATTTAGACAATAGGGTAGTTCTATAAGACCATAAGAAATAGGAGCAGGAGTAGGCCATTCGGCCCCTCGAGCCTGCTCCACCATTCAATGAGATCATGGCTGATCTGATTTTTCCCTCAACTCCACTTTCCCGCCCTTTCCCCATATCCTTTGACTCCCTTGCTGATCAAAAATTTCTCTAACTCAGCCTTGAATGTATTCAATGTCTCAGCCTCCACAGCTTTTTGGGGTAAAGAATTCCAAAGATTCACGACCCTCTGGGAGAAGAAATTCCTCCTCATTTCCGTCTTAAACGGGCGACCCCTTATTCTGAGACTATGCCCCCTTGTTTTAGATTCCCCCGAGGGGTAACATCCTCTCAGCATCTACCCTATCGAGTCCCTTCAGAATCTTGTATGTTTCAATAAGATCTCCTCTCAATCTTCTAAACTCCAATGAGTATAGACCCAACCTGTTCAATCTTTCCTCATATGACAACCCTTCCATACCCGGAATCAACCTAGTGAACCTTCTCTGAACTGCCTCCAATGCAAGTACGTCCTCCCTTAAATAAGGGCACCAGAACTGTATGGAGTACTCCAGGTGTGGTCTCACCAGCACCCTGTACAGTTGTAGCATGACTTCCCTGCTTTTATACTCCATCCCCCTAGAAATAAAGGCCAATATTCCGTTTGCCTTCCGGATTACCTGCTGCACCTGTATGTTGACTTTTTGTGTTTCATGTACGAGGACACCCAGATCCCTCTGTACCGCAGCATTTTGTAGTATTTCTCCATTCAAATAATATTTTGCTTTTTTATTCTTCTTCCCAAAGTGGACGACTTCACATTTTCCCACATTATATTCCACCTGCCAAATTTTTGCCCATTCGCTTAACCTGTCAATATTCCTTTGCAGACACTTTGTGTCCTCCTCACAACTTGCTTTTCCACCTATCTTTGTATCATCAGCAAATTTGGCCACAAGACACTCTGTTCCTTCATCCAAGTCATTGATATATATTGTAAATAGTTGAGGCCCCAGCACTGAGCCTTGCAGCACCTCACTAGTTACAGATTGCCATTTTGAAAAAGACCCTTTTATCCCGACTCTTTGTTTTCTGTTAGTTAGCCAATCCTCTATCCATGCCAGTATATTACCCCCAACACCATGAGCTCTTATCTTGTGCAGTAATCTTTTATGTGGCACCTTATCGAATGCCTTTTGGAAATCCAAATATACTGCATCCATTGGTTCCCCTTTATCCACCCTGCCCATTACTTCCTCAAAAAACTCTAATAAATTTGTCAGACATGATTTCCCCTTCATAAAACCATCTGGACTCTCCTTGATTGTATTATGAGTCTCCAAATGTCCTGCTACTACTTCCTTAATAATGGATTCTAGCATTTTCCCAATGACAGATGTTAGGCTAACTGGTCTATAGTTACCTGCTTTCTGTCTCACTCCCTTCTTGAATAGGGGTGTTACGTTTGCAGTTTTCCAATCCGCTGGGACCTTTCCAGAATCGAGTGAATTCTGGAAGATTACAACCAATGCATCCACTATCTCTGTAGCCACTTCCTTTAAGACCCTCGGATGTAAGCCATCAGGTCCAGGGGACTTGTCAGCCTTTAGACCCATTAGTTCACCTAGTACTTTTTCTCTAGTGATAGTGATTGTTTTTAGTTCCTCCCTCCCCTTTGCCCCTTGATTTTCTACTATTATTGGTGTGTTATTAGTGTCTTCTACTGTGAAGACAGATACAAAATATCTGTTCAATTCCTCTGACATTCCCTTGTTTTCCATTATTATTTCCCCAGTCTCATCCTCTAACGGACCAATGTTTACTTTAGCTATCCTCTTCCTTTTTATATACTTGTAGAAGCTTTTACTCTCAGTTTTTATATTTCTTGCTGTTTACTCTCAATTTATTTTCTCCCTCTTTATTATTCTTTCAGTCATCCTTTGCTGGTTTTCAAAGTTTTCCCAATCTTCGGGCTTACCACTATAGGGGATAGTAACAGTGTAAAAGGCAAAGAGGGGCAGGAATTCCTGAAATATATACAAAAGAGCTTTCTTGATCAGTGAGTTTCCAGCCCAATCAGGAAGGAAACAGTGCTGGATCTAGTTTTGGGGAATGAAGTGGGGAAGGTGGAGCATGTTTCAGTGGGGGAGCATTTGGGGAACAGTGATCATAATATTAAGTTTCGAATAGTTATAGAAAAATCAAGTGTAAAAATACTTAACTGGAGAAGGGCTAATTTCAGCGAGTTAAAAAGGGACCTTGCCCAGGTGGATTGGAATCATAAATTGGTAGGCAAAACAGGAATTGAACAGTGGGAGGCCCTCAAGGAGGAGTTGGTTCGAGTACAGAGTAGACACATCCCTACGAGGGGGAAGAGAAGGGCACCCAAAGCTAGAGCTCCCTGGATGACTAAAGATAGAGAGATTAAAATGAAACAGAAAAAGGGGGCCGAGTACAGAAATCGAAGATGAATGCGTTGCTGGAAAGATGGTGCAAGAGGGAGGGTTTTAGATTCCTGGGGCATTGGGACCGTTTTTTTTTGGGGGGGACCTGTACAAGCCAGACGGGTTGCACCTCAACAGGGCTGGGACCAATATCCTCGCGGGGAGGTTTGCTGGTGCTGTTGGGGAGGGTTTAAACTAGCTTGGGTGGGAACCTGAGCGTAGATTCAGAAGGGAGAAAAGCAGAGTTGGAAAAGGAAGGCAGAAAATTAGTAAGTGAGTTTGGAAGGCAGAGGATACAAAGGTTAGAAAATAGACAACAAAGGAGTTTGGCAGCGCTTAATGGTAAATACCTCAGTGCAAGGGGTCTAGTGAATAAGGCAGATATCTCAGCTATTACTGAAACATGGCTTAAAGAGGGGCAGGAATGGCAGCTCAACGTTCCTGGTTACAGGGTTTTCAGACGAGATAGAGAGGGCAATATTGGTTGAAGAAACAATTACAGCTGTGAGGGATGATATGTTGGAAGGATCATCAAATGAGGCCGTATGGGTTGAACTGAAGAACAAAAAAAGGGGCAGTCACACTGCTGGGAGTGTACTATAGACCCCCAAACAGTCAGAGGGAGATAGAAGAGCAAATATGGAGGCAAATTTCTGAGAAGTGCAAAAACAATAGGACAGTAATAGTAGGGGATTTCAACTACCCGAATATTAACTGGGATACAATCAGTATAAAAGGTACAGAGGGAGCAGAATTCTTAAAATGCATTCAGGAGAACTTTTTTAGCCAGTATGTAGCAAGCCCAATAAGAGGGGGGGCAGTTCAGGGAATGAAGCTGGGCAGGTGGAAGGAGTATCAGTGGGAGAGCATTTTGGTGATAGTGATCATAATTCAGTTAGATTTAGAGTAGTTATGGAAAAGGACAAAGATAGACCAGGAGTAAAAGTTCTCAATTGGGGAAAGGCCAATTTTACTAAGCTGAGAAACAATTTTAAACAATTTTACAACACCAAGTTATAGTCCAGCAATTTTATTTTAAATTTTATTTTATTGCTGGACTATAACTTGGTGTTGTAAAATTGTTTACAATTGTCAACCCCAGTCCATCACCGGCATCTCCACATCACGAGAAACAATTTAGCAAAAGTGGACTGGAAACAGCTACCTGAAGGTAAATCAGTGTCAGAACAGTGGGAGGCATTCAAGGGGGAAGAGAGTGAGGGTTCAGAGTGAACATGTTCCCACAAAGACTCCCAAATCGAGAGCCCCCTGGATGACAAGGAGCATACAGAGTAAGATAAGGCAAAAAAGGGAAGCTTATGTCAGATACTGAGAGCTCAATACTGCTTCTTATGTACTCTGTTTCCAGTGACAGAAGGGTCGGTAACCAGTGGACACAGATTTAAGGTGATTGGCAAAAGAACCAAAGGCGACATGAGGAAAAACTTTTTTACACAGCGGGTAGTCATGATCTGGAATGCGCTGCCTGAAAGGGCGGTGGAAGCAGATTCAATCGTGACTTTCAAAAAGGGAACTGGATAAATACTTGAAGGGAAAAAGTTTACAGGGCTACGGGGAAAGAGCGGGGGAGTGGGACTAATTGGAGAGCCGGCACAGGCACGATGGGCCGAATGGCCTCCTTCTGTGCTGTAACATACTATGATACAAACCTGTAATTCTCGACTGTTGTTCAGACATGAGGGAGGAGCGATCAGTTATTCCACTGGTTTCCAATGGCTTGCCTGAAAATTATGGACAATATTTAGATGACAGGAACCCATCCATACCTGTCAAATCACATTCAGACAGTTTGGACGTGTGCTCAGTTAGTCCTGGCTCATGGCTTTGGCCAGGTGGACAAGTCCCCGATGTTTCACACGTCAGGAAGCTTTCTGCGAGGCCAGAACATTTAACAAACAAATCATAACCCAAATTAGAGAGAGGTCCCTCGAGCCTCGGACCCTTCACATTGTCAGCCCCACAAATCTCAGGGCAAACGGGGAGAAACACTCCGATTTCCACCGTGCATTCCCATATTGTTTGAACATCTCAAACATTTCACACTATATTAGGTACCCTTCGACTTCAGTGCAGTCCTCACTATGTAGGCAAACTTCAGCAGCCATTTTGGCTGGTGTGGAATATGTTCAAGTGTCACAGTGATACAGCAGGGGCTGCTCTTCTGAGGTTCTGACTTAGCAGAGGGAGCTTTACTCTGTATCTAACCTGTGCTGTACCTGCCCTGGGAGTGTTTGATGGGACAGTGTAGAGGGAGCTTTACTCTGTATCTAACCCTGTACCTGCCCTGGGAGTGTTTGATGGGACAGTGTAGAGGGAGCTTTACTCTGTATCTAACCCTGTACCTGCCCCGGGAGTGTTTGACGGGACAGTGTAGAGGGAGCTTTACTCTGTATCTAACCCTGTACCTGCCCTGGGAGTGTTTGACAGGACAGTGTAGAGGGAGCTTTACCCTGTATCTAACCCGTGCTGTACTTGCCCTGGGAGTGTTTGACGGGACAGTGTAGAGGGAGCTTTACTCTGTATCTAACCCGTGCTGTACCTGCTCTGGGAGTGTTTGATGGGACAGTGTAGAGGGAGCTTTACCCTGTATCTAACCCGTGCTGTACCTGCCCTGGGAGTGTTTGATGAGACAGTGCAGAGGGAGCTTTACTCTGTATCTAACCCGTGCTGTACCTGCTCTGGGAGTGTTTGATGGGACAGTGTAGAGGGAGCTTTACCCTGTATCTAACCCGTGCTGTACCTGCCCTGGGAGTGTTTGATGCTGACATTTGGTGAATTAAATGGAAAGCGTTTCATTCACCAGAATTTTTTGAACACAAAACTGAATCAATGTGAGTATTTACCAGCATCCTCTTGACTGGTCTGGAGTGTCCTTAGCACCGACTGGTATGGCGTTGTTATGGGCGAATGGTGTGGGCTGGAGGCTGGTGACTGGCGTGGGGTGCTGGAGTACATGTAGTAAGGCGTCGTGTTACGAGACATGTTGGGCCGTCTCCGTGGGCTGTGTTGCTGCATCCGGTATGAGAATACGGACTGCATCAGAGGAGAGAGACACAGTTTAATTGCACTGGACCAAAAGCATTTCTGGGAAACTTTCTCGCGGTGATGTGGGAGGGTACGCGAGGTTCGGCCGTTTATCAAATACACATCCACTGTAGCCCCCACATCTCCTCCCCTGCACTGCCCCCACCCCCCGCCAGTGGCCCTGAGGTAATGCCTCCGCCGCCTCCGACCAATAC
Organism: Heptranchias perlo; assembly: GCF_035084215.1. NCBI lineage: Eukaryota > Metazoa > Chordata > Chondrichthyes > Hexanchiformes > Hexanchidae > Heptranchias > Heptranchias perlo. Next base: position 4,676,173 of record NC_090367.1, on the reverse strand, counting down.
GGACCATGGAGGTCCCGGCTGGGGTCTCCGCGCCGAGGGGGGGGAAATCGGCCGCGATGCCCCACGTGGTCGAATATCCCTCCATCGCGTGAGGGTGGGCCGCTTGGGGCGTACACCAGTGAGGGAGCAGACCCCCTTTCAGGAGAATTTGGGGGAGGGTTTAACCAAATCGGAATGATAGACCTGTCCCCGGTTATCCGAGGGCCCTGACTGTAACCCCGAATGACAGCAGTGGCCAAGCCTTGTATCTCCCTGGGTTGGTGTGGAGTTGGGCCCCATGTAACGTTTCAATCCCCGTCCCCAGTAATTCCCAGGTATCTCTGATTGGAGTGTTCTGATTTTGGATTTATAATGAGGCGTCAACAACAACAACTTGCACCTTTAATGTAAAACGTCCCGAGGTGCTTCAGACTAAATTTGGCACCGAGCCGCATAAGGAGATATTAGGACAGGTGACCAAAAGCTCGGTCAAAGAGGTAGGTTTTAAGGGGCGTCTTAAAAGGAGGAGAGAGAGGCGGAGAGGTTTAGGGAGGGAATTCCAGAGCTTAGGGCCCAGGCAGCTGAAGGCACGGCCGCCAATGGCGGAGCGATGGAAATCGGGGGATGGGCGAGAGGCCAGAATTGGAGGAGCGCAGAGATCTCGGAGAGTTGTAGGGGCTGGAGGAGGTTACAGAGATAGGGAGGGGGGGCGAGGGCCACGGAGGGATTTGAAAACGAGAACTCCAAACCTCCCGGCCCACAGAATTCAAACGGGGCGAACCAGCGAGTGGGACATAGAACGGCAAATAGGCTGAGGTTTTGGGGGTGATCGGGTTGGGGCTACGCAGGGTGCACAGGCTTTAATTGAGATCTTGGTGCTGAGTGGCTAAATTTGCAAGTCCCTTAGCTGCCCCAACGTGCCCCCCCACCCCCTTTGATGGCTCAGTGGATTCATGCACCACCCCATCTGGTACTGAGCTACACAGGTCCAAAGGCCCTGGGTTTCAACTCGTCTGCGTTGTGAGCTGACCTCAGCCGACAGGGGGTGCGATTGGCATCAGTGCCCCGGGGAGGGGGGGGCGGGGAGAAGGGGGGACAGAGATCAAAATCAGCCAGGATACCCGATCGCTGTCCAGTGACCCCTGTTCAAAAAGGTGAGCCTGAGGATATTGGGCTGGGCTGTGATTCCCTCCAGGGTAGAATAGGCTGCGTTCACATGTGAAGAACAGGCACTCGGGCTCCTGTGTAATCGTAGCCCAGAAAGAGTTAGGATGGGAAAAGGGAGAGCAGGCCCTGTATTTGGAGGGGGTTATAGTTAATACAGAGGTGCTTCAGACTAAATTTGGCACCGAGCCGCATAAGGAGATATTAGGACAGCCCCACAAATCTCAGGGCAAACGGGGAGAAACACTCCGTTTTCCACCGTGCATTCCCATATTGTTTGAACATCTCAAACATTTCACACTATATTAGGTACCCTTCTACTTCAGTGCAGTCCTCACTATGTAGGCAAACTTCAGCAGCCATTTTTAATAAACATTGTTAATAAACTCGCAGAATGGGCTTGTAATCAGCAAATGAATTTCAATATAGATCAGTGTGAGATGGTGTGTTTTGGTAGGAAGAATAAGGAGACCACATACTGCTCGGATAATAAGAGTCTGAATGGGATGGAGGAGCAGAGGGATCTCTGAGTACAGATTCACAAATCACTAAAAGTAGTGACGCAGGTTAATAAGGTCACAAAAAAGACAAATCAAGCACTGGGGTTCATTTCTAGAGGGATAGAATTGAAAAGCAGAGAAGTTATGTTAAACTTGTATAGAACCTTGGTTAGACCACACTTGGAGTATTGTGAACAGTTCTGGTCTCCATATTATAGAAAGGATAGAGAGGCACTGGAGAAGGTGCAAAAAAGATTCATAAGGATGATACCAGAACTGAGAGGTTATAACTATCAGGAAAGGCTGAACAGACTGGGGCTCTTTTCTCTAGAAAAGAGAAGGCTGAGGGGTGACCTGATAGAGGTCTTTAAAATAATGAAGGGGTTCGATAGGGTAGACGGAGAGAAGGTGTTTCCACTTGTGGGGGGAGACCAGAACTAGGGGGCCATAAATATAAGATAGTCACTGATAAATCCAATAGGGAATTCAGGAGAAACTTCTTTACCCAGAGAGTGGTGAGAATGTGGAACTCGCTCCCACAAGGAGTAGTTGAGGTGAATAGAATAGATACATTTAAGGGGAAGCTCGATAAACACATGAGGGAGAAAGGAATAGAAGGATATGCTGATAGGGTGAGATGAAGCAGGGAGGGAAGAGGCTCGTGTGGAGCATAAACACCGGCATGGACCAGATGGGCCGAATGGCCTGTTTCTGTAAACTCTATGTACTAGTCACTTCGATTAACCCCATTAGCAGCGATGGCCAGACACTCACTCACCAGCCTGTGTCCCCTTCCCATCCCCTGCCCTCAGCCCGAGTTTACTCACCCCTTCCAGCTCCCTGACTGGCTGCTGATTTGCGGGTGGTCTCGATGGCCGAGGCCAGAAGCCTCCCCAGACCCACTGCAGGTAGCTGACCAGCACGGTGACACACAGGAAGGTGAAGTTAGTGGCCACTCCGATAATGGCCGAAGTCACTGGGAAGCTGTACAGGAGGTACCTGTGGGAGAGGGAGAGAGGGACACAGACAATCAGAGACGGGGGAGAGAGAGATTTCAGCAACACAATTCACGTCCTTATTTTCCCCTCCCTCCCTCCCTCTCCCTGGGGTGTGGGTTCCACAGGCAGTGGTCGGCCATCACCTCACTCAATCCTCCACGTGCCACAGCCCAGGCGCAGAGCCCATTGGTGAGGGCAGCGGTTAAAACCGTTCAAGGAGTCACCTTGGAGCATTTGGCTTCACAGCTGGGTGCTCTGGAGCAGTACGAGCAGAGGCCTGGAGAGGGGCCCTCACCCAACTGGCAGTCAGGGTAAAACCTTCTGCCCCCTCAGCACTGTTCGAGGGAGAGCAGCGGCGGTTCTCCCCGGTGTCCTGGGGCCGACATTCCTGCTTCCACCGATTTTAAAATGAGAGAGAGTAACCAGTCATTAACCTCTCTGCTATCTGTGGGATCTTGCTGTGCACCAAGTGGCTGCTGCTGCGGTCGCCTGCGCTTCAAGATAATCCTTTAAATCAGCCTCCATCCCCCCCGCCCCCCGATCTCCCGAAGGAGACGGCCATCGCTGGGGTAACCGACTGCCCTCCGGCACCCCATCCCACGGTGCGCGAGCTGAAACGACGTGGGCGGGCTATTTGACCGTGTGGGGCCCCACGGCCCAGCCCAAACCGGCCCTTGCTGAGCTCTGGACGCACATTTTGTGGAGGGAGTCACCGTAGGAGGGGAAGGATCTGGACTTGCGGGCGAACACAGGGCCGCGATCGAGGCAAGAAGTCGTAAGGAGAATATATTTCGTCTCTTGCTGTGGTGATCCCAGGTCTTCCTGGGATTGCCGTGGCTGAGTGTATTCTCAGCTCTATCTATCCTGCTCTCTCTGTGTTCATCCACAATTACTCCTCCTCCCCCCGCACCCCACTTCCCCACAGAGCAAATATCCAAGGAACCCCCCCCCCCCCGATTGCCAGCCAGCGATTCCTGCCAGGTGGACAGCGCACCTGGATCTCGGGCTCAGGCAAGAGCAGGTTCAGGCTTGGCTGCAGTGCCCTGCGTGGTCGAATAGCCACAAATCGTCGCGTTCCCTCCTCCCTAGCCCAGGGTTGCCGAGGCTAACTGCCTCCCTCTTTCTTGCGCGCGCGCACGCACACACACACACACACACACACACACACACACACACACACACGCGCGCGCACACACACACACACACACACACACACACACAGTGTTCAGTGAACCTGCTCAACCACCTTTCCACGGACTCCCCGTCAATCTGCAGTGCCGTACAGCCCCACATCTGCCAACTCGCTCGTCGGCAAGTACGATAGACAGTGCCAAAACTTTACCTTATTCCCGTAAAGTACGCGCGGATCTGTAACTGCGCCTTGTAGATTTCGATGCGTTTAGTCTGGATCTCGATCACGGCCCCGATCGTCGGAGTGTACTGTACGAAGAAAAGCAGAGAATCAGAACCCCGCCACCCCTGGCACGATACCCAGCAGGTGCCAGCCGTGGCTCAGTGGGCAGCACTTGGAGTCTCGGAGGTCGTGAGTTCGAGACCCACTCGAGACATTCGAGCACAAAATCCAGGCCAACGCTCCCAGTGCAGTACTGAGGGAGTGCTGCACTGTCGGAGGTGCCGTCTTTTGGACGAGATGTTAAACCGAGGCCCCCGACTGCCCCCTCAGGTGGATGTTAAAGATCCCACGGCCAATATTCCGAAGAGAAGGGGAGTTCTGCCCGGTGTCCGGGGGCCAATATTTATCCCTCAATTATCTGGTCATTATCATATTGCTGATTGTAGGAGCTTGCTGTTAATTGTATCCATATGATTTATATCAATTAGTGTTAATGGTATTAATTGGGGACTCTCTCGCAGCCATTTATAAGAGCTTATCGAGGGTGTGGTGTATGTAACGTGGAGCTCTGTGAATAAAGGCTTGGAAGCAACTGAAGATCAGGCTCTGGTATTTTATCCTTCACCTCCTGGCCATACAATTTATTACACTTGCTGTGCGCAAATCGGCTGCTGCGTTTCCTACATCACAACAGTGACTACACTTCGAAAGTACTTCATTGGCTGTAAAGCGCTTTGGGACGTCCTGAGGCGGTGAAAGTGAAGGAAGAAAAGTTTGGATCTTCTATGATATAGATTATAAACGAGTATCTGGCATTGCTCCGTTAGCTGACATATTTTACGCAGCGAGTTGTTCTGATCTGGAATGCGCTGCCTGAAAGGGCGGTGGAAGCAGATTCAATAACAACCTTCAAAAGGGAATTGGATAAATACTTGAAGAGGGAAAATTTGTAGGGGAAAGAGCAAGGGAGTGGGGCTAATTAGATAGCTCTTTCAAAGAGCTGGCACAGGCATGATGGGCCGAATGGCCTCCTGCTACGCTGTATGATTCTACAAAAGGGTTTCTACTGGCAGCGGATTTGGCAGTGATCATTAATCATACGCTGAAAGCATTGGGTGTCAGTGTGAAGCAGTTATTAATAAGGCCAAGTGGGTATGGTGTGTGGGCACTGGGCTACAAATCAGAAATGGTGCAGATCAATGGAGAGGCCAATTCTGGAGTCTGGCTTTGGTCACCCAACTTTACAAAGGACACTTGGATTGGAAAGGATTCAGCGAGGAGAGAGCAGGGTGATTCCTGACCTGAGGGGACCGAATTATGAAGAGAGGCTCTAGCGGTTAATCTAATTGCTGCTGGGAGGGGCATGGCCATTGAAAGCATCAGGAGGTGGGGGTAAACATAGTAACTTAGACAATAGGCACAAGCCTAGAGCAAGGTTAGACACACATCCCACATCAACTCCCAAAGAACGTCAGAAATAGGAGAAGGAGCAGGCCATGCGGCCCTGACTCGAGATCAGCCCGAACCTTTCAAACAGGAGCTGGATCGACGTGTGCTGAGGTGGAGGGATTGAGGGTTCGAGAGATATGAACAGCACTGCTTGATGTCTTTGCAAGGAGCGGGTCGGAGAAAGACCATAGTGTCCTTAATGTGAGGAGAAAGACCATAGTGTCCTTAATGTGAGGAGAAAGACCATAGTGTCCTTAATGTGAGGAGAAAGACCATAGTGTCCTTAATGTGAGGAGAAAGACCATAGTGTCCTTAATGTGAGGAGAAAGACCATAGTGTCCTTAATGTGAGGAGAAAGACCATAGTGTCCTTAATGTGAGGAGAAAGACCATAGTGTCCTTAATGTGAGGAGAAAGACCATAGTGTCCTTAATGTGAGGAGAAAGACCATAGTGTCCTTAATGTGAGGAGAAAGACCATAGTGTCCTTAATGCGAGGAGAAAGACCATAGTGTCCTTAATGCGAGGTGGGGGGGGAAGGAAGGCTCTGACAGAATCACCATCCGTGGACTCTGAATGGAGGGAGCCTCATGGATCAAACGGCCTTTTTGTGCTCCCCACAGCCCATTCTTATCTATTCTACGCTGTACCGAGCAGAACTGAGGCTGCTGATGCTGAATGGACAATCCCATTCCTCACAGAGTACACCACTCCCACCCCACCCCACCCACCACCCCACACCACACACCACCCCACCCCCACCCCACCCACCACCCCACCCCACCCACCACCCCACCCACCACCCCACCCCACCCACCACCCCACCCACCACCCCACCCCACCCACCACCCCACCCACCACCCCACCCCACACCACACCACCCCACCCACCACTCCCACCCCACCCACCACTCCACCCCACCCACCACCCCGCCCCACCCCACACCCCACCCAACACCACACCACCCCACACCACACCACACGTAATCCAAGGAGGTTTTAGTGAGCAGACTTAGCGGTTCCCTTCTCCCCCTCCTTACCGAATCCTCTTTATAGTCCGAGTAGAGCTCGATCTCCACAATCTGTGTCTGCTCCGCCATCCCTGTAAGAAAAAGCGGGGCGTACAGGAATGTGTCCAGAATCTGCAGCAACCAGGATTTGTAATGTAACATTGCCTGATGGGAACAATACACAGGGTGATTACACATTACACACACAGGTTACACACACACACACACACACACACACAGGTTACACACACACACACACACACACACACAGGTTACACACACACACAGGTTAGACACACACACACACACACACACACACACAGGTTACACACACACACACAGGTTAGACACACACACACAGGTTAGACACACACACACAGGTTAGACACACACACACAGGTTAGACACACACACACACACACAGATTACACACACACACACACACAGGTTACACACACACACACACAGGTTACACACACACACACACACACACACACACACACGTTACACACACACACACACAGGTTACACACACACACACACAGGTTACACACACACACACAGGTTACACACACACACACACACACACACACACACACATGTTACATACACACACACACACAGGTTACACACACACACACACAGGTTACACACAGGTTACACACACACACACAGGTTACACACACACACACAGGTTACACACACACACACACAGGTTACACACACACACAGGTCACACACACACACACAGGTTACACACACACACACGTTACACACACACACAGGTTACACACACACACAGGTTACACACACACAGGTTACACACACACAGGTTACACACACACAGGTTACACACACACACACACACAGGTTACACACACACACACACACACACAGGTTACACACACACACACACACACACACACAGGTTACACACACACACACACACAGGTTACACACACACACACACACAGGTTACACACACACACACACACAGGTTACACACACACACACACACACAGGTTACACACACACACACACACAGGTTACACACACACACACACACACAGGTTACACACACACACACACACACACACACACACAGACACACACACACACACAGGTTACACACACACACACACACACACACACACACACACACACAGGTTACACACACACACACACACACAGGTTACACACACACACACACACACACAGGTTACACACACACACACACACAGGTTACACACACACACACACACACAGGTTACACACACACACACACACACAGGTTACACACACACACACACACACAGGTTACACACACACACACACACACAGGTTACACACACACACACACACACAGGTTACACACACACACACACACACAGGTTACACACACACACACACACACAGGTTACACACACACACACACACACACACACAGGTTACACACACACACACACACACACACACACACACACAGGTTACACACACACACAGGTTACACACACACACAGGTTACACACACACACACACACACACACACACACACAGACACACACACACACACACACACACACAGGTTACACACACACACACACACACACACACACACACACAAGGTTACACACACACACACACACACAGGTTACACACGCACACACACACACACAGGTTACACACGCACACACACACACACAGGTTACACACACACACACACACACACAGGTTACACACACACACACACACACACAGGTTACACACACACACACACACACACACACAGGTTACACACACACACACACACACACACACACACACACACAGGTTACACACACACACACACACAGGTTACACACACACACACACACACACAGGTTACACACACACACACACACACACAGGTTACACACACACACACACACACACACACAGGTTACACACACACACACACACACACAGGTTACACACACTCACACACACACACACACAGGTTACACACACACACACACAGGTTACACACACACACACACACACACACACACACACACACACACACAGGTTACACACACACACACACACAGGTTACACACACACACACACACACAGGTTACACACACACACACACACACACACACAGGTTACACACACTCACACACACACACACACAGGTTACACACACACACACACACACACACACACAGGTTACACACACACACACACACACACACAGGTTACACACACACACACACACACAGGTTACACACACACACACACACACACACACACACACACACACACACAGGTTACACACACACACACACACACACACAGGTTACACACACACACACACACACAGGTTACACACACACACACACACACACAGGTTACACACACACACACACACACACAGGTTACACACACACACACACACACACAGGTTACACACACACACACACACACACAGGTTACACACACACACACACAGGTTACACACACACACACACACAGGTTACACACACACACACACACAGGTTACACACACACACACACACAGGTTACACACACACACACACACAGGTTACACACACACACACAGGTTACACACACACACACACACACACACACACACACACACACACACACACACAGGTTACACACACACACACACACACACACAGGTTACACACACACACACACACACACACAGGTTACACACACACACACACACACACACACACACACACACACACACACACAGAGGTTACACACACACACACACACACACAGAGGTTACACACACACACACACACACACACACACACACAGAGGTTACACACACACACACACACACACACACACACACACACACACACACACACAGGTTACACACACACACACACACACACACACACAGAGGTTACACACACACACACACACACACACACACACACACAGAGGTTACACACACGTTACACACCACACACACACAGGTTACACACACACACGTTACACACAGGTTACACACCACACACACACACAGGTTACACACACGTACACACACGTTACACACACGTACACACACACACACACACACGTACACACACACACACACACACACAGGTTACACACACACACACACACACACACACACACACACACACAGGTTACACACACACACACACACACACAGGTTACACACACACACACACACACACAGGTTACACACACACACACACACACACACACACACACACACACACACACACACAGGTTACACACACACACACACAGGTTACACACACACACACACACACAGGTTACACACACACACACACACACACACACACACACACACAGGTTACACACACACACACAGGTTACACACACACACACACACACACACACACACAGGTTACACACACACACACACACACACACACACACACACAGGTTACACACACACACACACACACACACACACACACACAGGTTACACACACACACAGGTTACACACACACACACAGGTTACACACACACACACAGGTTACACACACACACAGGTTACACACACACACAGAGGTTACACACACACACACACACACACAGAGGTTACACACACACACACACACACAGAGGTTACACACACACACACACACACACACACAGAGGTTACACACACACACACACACACACAGAGGTTACACACACACACACACACACAGAGGTTACACACACACACACACACACAGGTTACACACACACACACACACACACACAGGTTACACACACACACACACACACACACAGGTTACACACACACACACACACACACAGGTTACACACACACACACACAGGTTACACACACACACACACACAGGTTACACACACACACACACAGGTTACACACACACACACACACACACACACACACACACACACACACACACACACAGGTTACACACACACACACACAGGTTACACACACACACACACACAGGTTACACACACACACACACACAGGTTACACACACACACACACACACACACACACAGGTTACACACACACACACACAGGTTACACACACACACACACAGGTTACTCACACACACACACAGGTTACACACACACACACACAGGTTACACACACACACACACAGGTTACACACACACACACACACACACACACACACACACACAGAGGTTACACACACACACACACAGAGGTTACACACACACACACACACACACACACACACACACACAGAGGTTACACACACACACACACACACACACACACAGAGGTTACACACACGTTACACACCACACACACACAGGTTACACACACACACACACAGGTTACACACACGTACACACACACACACACACACAGGTTACACACACACACACACACACACACACACACACACACACAGGTTACACACACACACACACACACACACACACACACACACACAGGTTACACACACACACACACACACAGGTTACACACACACACACACAGGTTACACACACACACACACACAGGTTACACACACACACACACAGGTTACACACACACACACACACACAGGTTACACACACACACACACACAGGTTACACACACACACACACACAGGTTACACACACACACAGGTTACACACACACACAGGTTACACACACACACACACAGGTTACACACACACAGGTTACACAC